>NW_019154105.1:25982285-26321983 GCF_002288905.1 Enhydra lutris kenyoni
CGTTGCTCCGCCGCTTGCCGGGAGCCGGCCCCTCCCCCCGCAGTCTAACTTCCCGTTGCTTTGGATTCACTTCTCCGCCCGTCCTACCTTTCAGAAAGTGGTTGATTTTCTGTTTCTAGAGTTGCTGTTCTTCTTCTCTTTGATCTCCCATTGGATTTGTAGGTGTTTGCAATCTTTAGATAAGCTATCTAGCTGATCTCCCGCTACCTGAAGTAGTCTCAGCCTGCTACTTCTCCGCCATCTTGACTCCTCCCCGAGACTGTCCTTTTCCCATTGTATATTCATTCCTCCTTTGTTAAAGATTAATTGACCATTAAATTGTGGATTTATTTCTGGGTTTTCTATTCTGTTCCATTGATGTGTCTATTTTTAACTGGACACCGTACTGTTTTAATTACTACCACTTTGTAATGTAACTTGAAATCTAGAATTGTGATGCTTCCAGTTTTGTTTTTCTTTTTCAAGGTTGCTTTGGCTATTCAAGGTCTTTTGTGGTTCCATGCAAGTTTTAAGATTTTTTTTCTAGTTCTGTGAAAAATATTGTTGGTATTTTGATAGAGATTGCATTAAATGTGTAGATTGCTTTGGGTAGTATAGACATTTTAATAGTATTTGTTCTTGCAATCCAGGAACATGGAATGTCTTTCTATTTTTTTGCATCATCTTGAATTTCTCTAATCAGTATTTCATAGTTCACAGTACAGGTCTTTCACCTCTTGGGTTAAGTTTATGCCTAGATATTTTATTGTTTTGGTGCAATTGTAAGTGGGATTTTTTTTCTTTTATTTTTTTTTACAATTTGATTTTAACTTTTATTAATGGCAATTATAGTATTGGAAATCCATGCTTGACTGTAATTGCAGATTTTTCAATGGGGCCAAACATCACAAGTATCCTGAACCTATTTTTACTTTTTATTTTTTATTTTATCTTTAAAATTTTTTATTTAAATTCAATGTAGTTAACATATTGTGTATTATTAATTTCAGAGCTAGACTTTAGTGATTCATCAGTTGCATATAACACCCAGTGCTCATTACATCACGTGCCCTCCTTAATGCCCATTACCCATTTACCCCATCCTCCCACCCACCTTCCCTCCAGCAACCCTCAGTTTGTTTCCTAGAGTTAAGAGTCCCTTTTGGCTTGCCTCCCTCTCTGTTTTTATCAAATTTCTTTCATAAGTGTTCTATAGTTTTATAGATATATAATTGTATATAATTTGTAATTATTATCAATTAATTCATTCATGTCTGTTATCAACTATTTTATGTATTTGGGTACTCTATGTTAGGCACATAAATATTTACAGTAAATAAACCCTCTCTGTTCTGATTCATGGAAGGGAAGACCAATTTGAGTTAGTAAAAGTACTGAAATGCATTTTTTTAACCTCACATACTAGTGTTGAATTAATTCACATTCCTCATTTCACAATGCGTTTTTATAATTGGTCCTTGGGAGATTCTTTCAATTCTTTTCTTTCCTTCTTTCCATTTTTCCTTCTTTCTTCTTATCTCCCTTCAACACCAGCATCAATTCTAGTATGTTTAATATGTATTTTGTGTGTATGAGTGCTTACAAATGAATCGTGTGCTCTTAGGCAACTACACTCTACTTTTTGCATACTGTGCTGTGTTCTAGATCTTACGATTCACAGCCTCAGCATGGAGTCATCAGCTGTGGCAGTGGTGGATGTGCAGAGCTCCCTCAACATTCCTATCCATAATATGCTGCTGCCATGAATTCACATATTTAGCACATATTTATATAAGCAACTACTACCTTCTAGGTATGGCCTTAGCTACCTAGAATGTGTCAGAAGGCAAAAAGGTAAAAATTCTGCCTACTTTGGTATTAGTAATCTGGCAGAGAAAGAAAATAAACAATAAGATAATAAATAAGTAAGTTACATAGCATATTAGAAGATGGGATATGGAGTAAGAAGGAAGCCAGGGTTAGCAAGATTACCCTTGTGGGGAGAGGAGCGGAGGCAATTTAAATAGGTTGTCGAGGTAGTGATTTGAGCAGAGACTTGAAGGAGTCAAGGGGATGATCATGCAGATAACTTGGGTTGGGGGAGAGATTCAAGGAGAGGGAACAGCCACTGCAAAGACTTAAGGCTAATACATGCCTGACATGTTCAAAGTACAGCAAGCAATCCAAAGTGACTGGAGCAGAAGGGAGAAGGCAGTAGGAAATGAGGACATATCATGCAAGGCCTTGGAGGGCATTTTAAGGACTTTGATTTTTATTTTAGGTATAGAACCTTTGGAGACATTTGGGCAAACAAGTGCCATGATCTGATTTAAGGCTTCAAAAGATCACCTTGGATGGCACACTGAGAAAAGACTGTATGCCAAGCAGGGATTCTGGTTAGCTTTTGTAATAATATGAGTGAGAGCTGATGATAGACGAAACCAAAGTGGAAACAGTAAAGATGGTGAGAGGTGGTCAGATTTGGGACAAATTTTAAACCTAAAACTGATGCAGTTCCTCAGAATTCTGCTTTTACTTAGAATGTAGAAAACCACAAGAGTACATTGTTCCCATGCTAACAATGAGAAAAATCTGGATAATCTATAAAATTATAACTTTTCATAAGTTCATCAGAGAGCTGAGGTCTCAAGGCAACCAAAGAAATGGAACTCAAAAAAAGTGACAAGCTTCTCCCAGGAGAAAGGAGATAGACAGGTTGTTTTGCTTTTGGCAAGGCCCAGAGAGAAGAGGTTGCTGCTAAAGAAATAAGAAGAAGCAAGCTAAAATTTTAGCAAATGTAAAGACCTAGTATCCGCTGATGTACCAGTATAGTTTGACAGCAAGCTACAGACACAAGGAAAGTTTTTACTCTCAATCTCTTCTCCTTGGGCCTCTCACAGGTGTTCACAAAGATTAGGGGCAGAGTGAAAGACCAGAGAGAGCACCCCTTAGTGGCTCAGGTATGTAAGAGATAAAGATGTTATTGTAGAACAGGTAAAAGTTACTGCCAACCTTTCTGTCATATGATGCAAGTCTTAAATTGCTGGGGAAAATGCAGTACAAACATCTTACCCTCAGAGCTCCTGGGGGAGAGAGAAAATGAAAACCCCTCTGACTTTGGATGGGTTTATAAGCCTTCTGCTTGCCTGCCCTGCAGCCCCGCGTTGAAGGAACCAGGCCAAAATCCATTTCTTCTGGAGGAAGGATAGAGGCAAAAGCCATCTCCCCTGGAGGAGGAGCAAGAAAACATTTTGGGTGCCCAGCTCTTGTACCAATATAGAGCAGAGGTCTGCTCCTGCTGCAGCAGGGACAGAAACATGTCTCTTGCTGGACCAGTCACACCATTTGTAGCCGTGAGAGGTGGGAGGAGGTGGAAAAGCAGGAATCTGAAAGGCCCAACTCTAAGGTTAAGGGCATCGTCCCTGCCTAAAACTGAAGCTGGGCCAGGAGAACTGAAAAGCCCCTTCTGCTCCCCAATCAGGACCAAGCAACAAGCACTGATAATCTACTATAGGAGGAGGAACAGCGACAGGGAAGGAGCGCCCTTGCTGGTGTCAGCATGCAGGGACAGCTGAAATCATAAGGTGGAACAGAAACACAGACACAATTATTCTAGAATTCGAGGCCCTCCACTAAGCAAAATGTAGACAGCGTTCCGTCAGAGGAGTTTGAAGTCTGTAGGGCACTGAAGGTGATGAGAGCAGTAATGGAACTCAACCTAGCTCGGCTACCAGGTAGATTGACTCAGTTCCCCCACACTTATTGGCCGGACAGAGGAAGAGCCATGCCCATTTCTGGGAGTGAATATCACTTACCTCAGTCACTACTGTTCTTCAAACACAATGCCTGGCAATCCCTGAAAAATAACGAGACACGAAAAAGCAAGGGGAAAAAAAAAAGACCCTCATTTTAAAAAAAATTTGTTCTCCCCAGTTTTATTGGGATATAATTGACATATAACCTTGTATAAAGTACACAACATAATGATTTAAAAATGTATAGATTATGAAATGATAACCACATAGCTCTTAACATCCGTCTTGTCACAGATTTTTTTTTTCTTAATGATGAGAACTTTTTTTTTTAAAGATTTTATTTATTGATTTGACAGAGAGAGATCACAAGTAGACAGAGAGGCAGGCGGAGAGAGAGAGAGAGAGAGAGAGAGAGGGAAGCAGGCTCCCTGCCGAGCAGAGAGCCCGACGCGGGACTCGATCCCAGGACCCTGAGATCATGACCTGAGCCGAAGGCAGCAGCTTAACCCACTGAGCCACCCAGGCGCCCCTGATGAGAACTTTTAAGATTTACTCTCTTAGCAACTTTCAAATATAAAAGACAGTATTGTTAACTATAATCAGCATTCTGTACATCACATCCTCAGTCCTTATTAGTCTTATAACTGGAAGTTTGTACCTTTTAACCACCTTCACCTACTTCTCCCATCCCTCCATCCCCTGCCTCTGGCAACCAATCAGTTCTCTAGTTCTATGAGACCCATTGTTGAAAGATAAAGGAATCCACAGAAGCAGCTCAGAGATGCTGAAATACCACAAAGTTAAAGACACTAGTGGAAAACTTGGACCGTGTATGAACAGATGGGAAATGACCATTCACAGGCAAGGGGGAATGGAATTAGGATGACTCTTTGAACAGTTTCAGGTCATGAGGAGGGTTTCTATACTCTATAAGTGTGAATAGCCCTTCCTGTAAACTGAAAATATCAAGGTTATGCTAGCAAGGAAGAATGAGGAAATTATCATGATGTAGGCAATCAGCAGCAACAATGCAAAGGCACTTATGGGGCAAAGAAATCACTACTCTTTATAGGACACCTAAGACCTAAGGCAAACTATATGCTTTCACAGCCTTCAAGGGGTCTGTGTGTTTGCATGTGTGTGTTTGTGTATGTGTTTGTGTGCGTGTGTAGGTTAGGGTTTTGTAAGTAGGGATGGTCACAGTGATACCAAAGCCAAGCATTACTTTTTTTTCCCTGGACTGAATCACACTTCATTGTATAGCAGATATCTCTTCCCACTCCAGGAAGAAATAGCAGTGGAAGAAAAAAGCCAAAAAGGAAATAAAGTCAAGCAGAAACGCTGGATGGGAAAAGGATCAGGATAAATATCTAGAAGAAAAACACATGGACTGAAAATACAGTAAAAATGAAGAAAAGGGAAAAAGACAACTGAATTGAAACCAACTTCAATATCATAATAAGCTGTGTCAGTTAAGATTACATTACTGCAAACAACTGAAGATGTGAGTGTAGTGGCTTAGACAAAGAATTGTTTGTTTTCTTCTCACATAATACGAAATCTGAAAGTCGACAGTTGCTAACATAGGTTCAGCAGCTCAGGAATGTTAGGTCCGACATCTTCACCACTGCAAGATAGTTGCCAAAACTCCAGCCATCACATCTGAGTTTCAGGCAGAAAGAAGATGGAAGATGGTGGGGTAATGCCAGCTATCTCTGTACTGCAGTTCTAGAACCATCTCTCCTCCTCAGCCTACTTACGTCATTAGCCAGCTAGTCACACGGTCACCACTAGTGGCCGGGGAATGTGGGAAAGCAAGTTTTGTCTGGGTCCATTTCCTCTGCAAACAAAATCCGGGTTCTGTTAGCAAGGAAGAAAAGAATATGTGATATTATGCAGACGATACCAACAGTCTCGCTATGAGTATTCATTGCAACCGTGTATGCGGAAGAAGCTAATATGACATCTGGCACATAATACATGCTCAATAACTGTATGGTGGGTTTTCTTTTTTTTTTTTAAAGCTGGAGAAAGGGAACTTTTTTGAGATGGAAGGATGGAAGCTGGCCTGTATTTCAGAGGTCAGGTTCCCACACTACCAGATTGACAAATTGAAAGTTTATACTTGATTTCATGAATCCTTAACATACTCAGCAAAGACACTGCCCTCCATTTTAAGAGTAGTATTAACATTTTAAGAGTGCTGTATCAACAGTCGGCGGGGGGGGGTGGGGAGGCTGTCCTTCTAGCCTTAGCGGGTGGGATGGTTATTGTAAACTGAGAGGAAAGAAATCAGGCCAGATACAGAGAAATAGCACATGTAGCAGGAAATAAGCCAATGCAGAGGTAGCCTCAATTCTGAAGAGGATTTTTGAGAGGTAGAAGACAAAGAGCATACGGAGTCTGTAAGTGTGTTGTATATACAGACATGTGCACTGTGTAAATAGCTCACAGGCTGTCAGCCAGTCTTCAGAATCATGATATAGAAGAAGTTTCCATACACCAAAACAAATGATCTCAACATATCCCTTCTATCTGCTTTGCAAAGTTATTTCAAGAATATTAACTTTGCTGCTTTTAAGAAATTCTAGGGATAAGTTTTAAGGACTGTGAATGCACAGTCTAATCAAAGAGAGGAACTGATTTAAGCTCTGAGCTCTTTAAAAATAATAACCCACCAGTGTACCAAAATTACGTTCACCGTAAAACCATTTCCATAATAATAAATTCTTGTTCTGACATTTCTGATGGCAACTGTTGCAGAATATCATTTTCCTCTCTCTGCCTTCATCTCTCTGCACCTTCTTTGAGGGTGCCTGAGACAAGTCAGAAGTCTCACAGGTACAATGAGTACCTGTCCTTTTTTGCTGAATCCCCAGTGCCACCTGCTTTTGTATCTAATGGAAAGTGGCAGAGCAGGGCAGCTACTAAGAAGTACCAGAGCATCCCTGTAGGGATAGCAGTTTGCAGAACAACCATTTAGTGGAGATCATCTTGGTTCAAATAATTGTCTTCAATCAATATTCAGTTAAGGGGCCCCCGGGAGGTTCAGTTGGTTAAGCGTCCAACTCTTGAATTCCAGTCATGATCTCAGGGTCGTGAGATCAAGTCCTGCGTCAGGCTCCAAGCTCACAGGGGGAGTCTGCTTGAGAGTATCTTCCTGTCCCTCTGCTCCTGCCCATTCTCCTTCTTAAATAATAAATAAATAAATAAATAAATAAATACCTTTAGGGATTATAATCAGGTTGTGAGACAAAAGAATACATTTGAGAATGATTTTTTTCACTATGAATGACTTTTTAAAAAAGATTTTATTTATTTATTTATTTATTTATTTATTTATTTGACAGACAGAGATCACAAGTAGGCAGAGAGGCAGGCAGAGAGAGAGAGGAGGAAGCAGGCTCTGCGCCGAGCAGAGAGCCCAATGCAGGACTCGATCCCAGGACTCTAAGATCACAACCTGAGCCGAACATAGAGGCTTAACCCATTGAACCACCCAGGTGCCCTATGAATGACTTTTTAACTGACATAACCATACAGCTATGTTAAACATTATAACTAATTACAATCATGCAGTATAGTAATGTTTCTCTTGGACTATCAATCCTTCTTTACCTCAGAGAGTTGCTTATATGAGTTTGGGAACAAACTTTGATACTTTAACATAGACCCCCAAATTACAGTGATTTCACAGAAGTTTGGGCTCTCATGACCTATGTTAGTCAGCCAGGGCTGCTATAACAAAATATCACAGATGGGGGTGTGTGGGGGGCTTAAACTAGAGAAATTTATTTTCTCACAGTTTTGGAAGCTGGAAGTCCAAGACTAAGGTGCCAGGATGTTGATTTCTCTTGAGGACTTTCCTCCTGAGTTGCAGATAACTGCCTTCTCACTGTGTCCTCACATAAACGTTGTTCTGTGTATACATGCCCTTGGCATCTCCTCTTCTTTTAAGGATGCCAGTCCTCTTGGATTAAGGCCCCATCCTATTACCTCACTTTACCTTACTTAACCTCCTTAAAGGCCTTATCTTCAAATATGGGCACACTGGGACTTAGGGCTTCAACATATGAACTTGAGGAGGACAGAATTCAGGCTGCAGCATGGCCCAAGATAGCTGCTCTAGCTCCCACCTTAATACCCATATTCCAGCCAAAGTGTGGAGGGAAATAAAAGGGAGGACACAATTCGTCCCTTGAAGACATGGCAAGAAAGCTATCCACATCACGTCAACTCAGACTCCACCAGCCAGATCCTAGTCACATGGCCACACCCAACTGGGAAGCAGGCTGGGAAATCAATTCTTTAATGGAACTCCCATGTGCCTGGCTTTAATTTCTATTCTGAAGGGGAGAAGAGAGGTTAGGAGACAATGAGCAGTGTCAGCCCCCTGTTAGAAACGTCTTGTTGCCTAGTATAATCATGTAAGTTTCTCCATTTTGTGGTGTCCTCTCTCTCTGAACACTTCTCTTTTGTATCTCAGTTTCCCCTCAGGACTGTTGATACCCCTCAATGAAACCTGAGAGGAGCACAGTGCACCCTTAGAGCAGAAGGCTTCTTTACGGCATCCATTGGAAACTTGGATGCATTGTTATATCAAAGGATTCCTTTTCCCTCAGGGATAAGGAGATAAAAATGGGAGGAGGAAGGGGGGAGGCAACTAGTCATGTGAGGGCAGTTAAGGGAAAATGAAGGGTCAAGGGAGAGAACTGAAGTGGGAACATTAGAACACTTTGCTTGTGGGAGTGATAATGCTTTAATTTATTTTAAAATATATCTAATAAGAGCAGACCTTTTGTGGGGGAGAGGACCTTTAGAGCCGTTTGACTTCCCACATTATTTTGCTCTGACCAACAAATGGATCTTGCCTCCTGCTTCATGTCTTTTGAAAGTGGAATGCCTCCTTCCATTAGCATTTTTAATCTGGTTCCTCCAAAATTGTGCAATTTCCTGCAATTTCTCCTATGGTAATCCAGCCAAGTTATGTTTGGGGGACTCTCCCCTGTTGCTTGAAGGTTTCCCAAAAACCTTCCATTAGTCTCTTACTCTTCCACACCCTTGCGGGAACACTTTGTTCTGGCACTCACGGGAGAACAGCTTTTAAAAAGTGCATCTCGTTACCTTGGCCCCATTTCAATCAGAAAGTATTTACTGAGTGCCGTCTTTGCTCCAGTGCCATTCTAGATCCTATAGAATATAGACAGATCTGACTCTGACGTCTGGAAAGCACGTCATAGATAACCTCTCATTTTCCACATGAGGAAACCGAGGGCCAGATAATGAACAACTTTCCCCCAGGGTCATGAGGCTGTTTGGAAAAATAACCTACCAAATCTTGCCATTTCCTGTTCTCATTAGAATTTACACTTTGATTGGGAAGATGAAGGGAAAACATATGGACTAATATGGCGCCTCCTCTGAGCCTCGCATCGTGTGTTCAGAATGTTATGCAAATTGTATTACACCTCAGAGGACTTAGTAAGATTACTCTGTGAGAATTCCACCAAAAATATTTTAGACATATGAATTAAATTATGCACAACAGCTCCTCCCACTCCAGGTCCCTATATGGATGAGCTAATAATCCAAATTCTAGACCTATAAAGCGAAGGGCCAAATCCTGGAACATGAGGGCACTGCTACTTTGCAGGGACTCTTGGGGAACCATCCATCAGATATCTAGGGCTCTCTCTTCCTGTTGGCCTTATTTAAACTTCTCCGTGTAGCTCATTTTATCTTCGCAACAATCCCGTGAGGTACATACCACTGTCGGCACTGGATGGTTGAAAACATCCAGGCTTCAAGAGGACAACCCAGGGCAGGAATCTGGCCTGATTGCAGAAAGATCATGATGGAATTATGTTTTATTGGTGCTTCTTCCTATCCTCAGAGTATTAGACTACATCACGTTCTCTTCTTTGTAGAACTTCCCAAAGCAGAATGGTACAAGTGTGGGAGGCAGGGGCACTTAGGTGGACAAGATGAACTTGGTGGAGAGTGTTGGCCCTCACAGCTGATGGCTCTGTGCAGCTTGGAGGCCTGTGCTCCTTCCTGTACAAGAAGAAGAGCTCTTTAGGGATGAGGCGGGACAGAATGGAGCTGGGTCCTCTGGGAGAAGGCAGGGGCTAGGAGAGACTGTGGGGATTATATGGGGATGGAGAGAAGGGAGAGGCAGATTAGAGAAGGTGCTCAGAACAGGTGCCCACCTAGTTGGCTGTTTGGCCTGAAACGGGATTTCAGGGGAAACACAACATTTTGTTCCCTTGTCTAATTGCTTTCTTGATGGAAATGGGTTTTGCCATCACAGCCTCCCCGATGCTGCTAGCCTTAGAATGGAGTAATATATTTGTGTATACTTGCAGGAAAAAAATGTCTGAAATAATATTCACCAAAAAAGTTACCAGTTGTGATCTTTGGGTGGAAGGGTTACGTGATTTTTATTTCTCCTTTCTCCTTTCTGTCTTCTAAAAAATAACTAAAATTAGTTTTTAATCAGAAAAAAATGAGATTTTTCCCTCCACGTTTCACTGTCATTTGGGAAAAAGAAACTAGCACATGTATCCACTAACTCCAAATATGAATGCAGCCTCAAGCATGCTTGGAAGTTTCAAAATGACCCTATGTGCAAAATATTATCCTCTGGCTACACAAACAAATTGAGAAGACATAGAAGAAAATAAGATACACACCCAGTTTTGAATGGGAGAGTGCATCTGTGTTATACCAGTCACAAATCATACCCTTCCTGGTTCCAAGGACAGGCTGTGTGATATCACGTGTCTCCATGAAGTAGCACCTTCACACTTCACAGCTATTTGCTCACTGCCCTTAAGGCAAAGGTTGCTGTTTACAACTTATTACGATTACCCAGGATCTAGTAGGAGAAGCTTACAAAACAAATGGGGAAACTGAGTGAAGTTTTTCTACATTGGAATCCCAAGAAGAAAGATGATGTCCTCTCCACAGTGACTATTAGGAAGCAGACGAGAATCAAAGTAGACAAGAATCAAAATGCCCTCCCTGAGTATTCTTGAGTGAGGCCAACTAAATGCTGGCCTGGGGTCCTGAGGCAGGCTGGGGATTTCCTTCTTTGGAGGCTTCTTAGCAATTAATATGTGAACATCTAACAAGATTTGTATACGTGATCATCCTCATAAAGGCACGGAAATTGACTCCATTGATTTCCTAACCTATGATTATGGAGAGTTCATATTTTCCTTTGTTCCAAAAGGCAAACAGCAACTGGTGAACAAACCAATTCTTCCTCTCCATTCTCACTTCCAGTGAGTATGGCAGTTCCAAAATTTATCACCTGTATCTAAAGGTTCTAGTTTTCAGGGCCTGAGTTATAAATGGGTCAGGGTTGGATCACTGAAAAGGAGCCCAGGAAGAGGGAGTAGGGGGACATGGGTCAGATACCTTCCATTTGGGGGAATTGGATCTTCTTTCGGGAAGGCTTACTTTCTGTAGACCTGCACTGTCTGATATGGCAGCCACCAGCCATGTGTGGCTGTGTAAATCTCAGTAAGTTAAATTAGCTATGGAAGTCTCCGGAGAATTCATGGACACAAACGGAGTCCTGAGTCCAGGACCATCTGCTACCTTTCATTTTTCTGAGATGTTTGAGAATGGGAACAGACGTATTAGTCACCTCAAGAACATGTGGCAGTGGATTTCCTTTCAAAATAGTATATTTTCTGTTCATGTGCATGGAAAAAAGTTCAGAAGGATACATAGCAAATGACTAACAGTGAGCCTAAGTCAGTGGGAGGGAGGAGAACTATCCCTCCACAACCAAGACAGAAGGGCCACAGGCAGAAGGGGAAGGCAGAGGTGGGAAGGAAAGGCCAAGAGGCTTTCAATTGTTCCTTTATCCACTTCTGGGTTGTTGAGATTTTTTTTTTTTCTTTGCTGAGGATGCTTTCATTTTTAATGTGAGGAAACTTAATAAAGAGACTTAAAAATCAAAAAGCAAGCAAAAAAACACATGGTTCCAAAATTATAGCCAATCTCATTTTTCTTCTCTAAGAACAGATTGTAAAGAATCATAAACAAATGTTTGGAAGGAAATGTTATCCGCTTTCACCTGCCATATGTTTGGCCTGGTCCAGCGTGGCTGGCGTGGCACTGTTTACCCATAATGTTTGCGTGACTTTGGTTGGCTTATGTCCTGAGCTCTATGATTCTAAAATTAGCACAGGGCTAGCTGGGAACTTTCCCTTTCCTCATCCTCAAATGCTGGAGGACAGAGATTTGAGTTCTTTGCTTTGTCTGGTGACCTCCCCTGCATTCAAAGACTAATGCTTAGTTTTATTTAAAAGTCAAAATCACCGAGATGCTGACTTTTTTAAATCACTAAGGTCAATAGACATTGCCGTGGTCTACCCTGTGAGTTTTTGCTTGTACATTTTGCTGCATAGAAGTACTTAGCACTGCCCTCTAGCAATATGACAGAAGGTTTTATCATTCTCTTGGTCAGCTGGTCAATTTTCTTTTTTTTATTTAAAGGAAATCCGTGGTATCATTAAGCTCAGAAAAATGTTTTGAAATGTTTTCTCAACTAGGTGTCAACTTCCATTTGCATTTAGCTTTGGATGAATTATAATGTTCCATACACATTAACTGGGGAACTTAGATTTATTTATTAGTAAAAAGACTTTGATGGTGAAGGATGGATAGATAGATAGATAGAGAGTATGCCTATATTATATGTATAAAACATGTCATATACATCAAGAAGGAAGAAAGGGAGAGGTTATGGGGTTATCTGAGGCTAGCAGGATTACAGTGGAAAACCTGTGAAGAGAGAGCTGCAGGGAAGGAACATTGGGTAGGAAGAGCTTCATCCTATGGTGCAGCTTTGAGAACCTCTCTGCCAGGTCAATGGGGAGTCTTTGAGCAAAGACAACCCCTCAGGAAGTCCCAGCTCTAGTCCTCCGCCCCCCCTCCCCTGCACTCAGTCATCAGGAGGGAGCAGCCCAGGGCAGCATGGCCCAGATGTGAATGCCTCGTCAGTCATTGATGCTCCCCAGGCCAGATTTTCTTTTTCTTCTTTTTTATTTTTTTTAAGATTTTATTTATTTATTTGACAGAGATCACAAGTAGGCAGAGAGGCAGGCAGAGAGAGAGGAGGAAGCAGGCTCCCTGCTGAGCAGAGAGCCCGATGCAGGGCTCCATCCCAGGACCCTGGGATCATGACCTGAACTGAAGGCAGAGGCTTTAACCCACTGAGCCACCCAGGCACCCCCAGGGCAGATTTTCTTGAGGGAGATCTAAGTGGTGGGGGGTATTACTCTGCTAGGGCCATTGTAACAAATACCACAGTCTGGTCAGCTTGCACAACAGAAATTTATTTCCTACTGGTTCTGGAGGCTGGAAGTTCAAGATCAAGGTGTCAGCAGGATTGGTTTCCTCTGAGAGTCATGAGGGAAGGATCCATTGCTGGCCTTTTCCTTTGGCTTATAATGGCCTTCTTCTCCAATTTCTCACATCATCTTCCTTCTGTATGTGTCTGTGTCCATGCTTCCCTTTTTAATAAGGACACTGGTCTTATTGGATTAGAGCCCATATTGGATAGTGATGTCATTTTAACTTGGTGGCCTCTGTAAAGATCCCATTTCCAAATACACAGGCACTGAAGGTCAGCATGTGAATTTGGGGGAGGAAGCAATGCAGTCTGTAATAGGCAACTCTATGGCCACCACAGTCCATCCCTCACACCATGGAGCTCGACTTTTCCATCTGGTTCAGGCAGCATTTCCTCCACAGTTCTCATTGGCCTCTCTTCCTGAGGAGAAACTGAGAAGAGGGAAGTTAGCAGGACTAACTACAGCTCATTTGTCTGCAGTGAGTTTCAGGGCCGCCAGGGATACACTGCCTCTCCCTCCACCACCTTCCTTTCCAAACTTCCCCTCTCCCACTGCCAACAACAATCCCCTCAGCAGGTCTTGGTGGCTTACCTGGCAGGGTGAAATTGGACAGTTCAGTATAACCTGAAGTAAAAACTTTTTTTGTTCTCCACCAAAACTGCTTTCAAGATTTCATTTCCTTGAATTACATCCTTTCGTGCAACGTCAGAGAACAAGGATCTGGTTTTCCACTGAGGACACGCAGAAATTGGAGCCTTTTGAATTTTGCAACTTTCAAACTATAGCTAGGTGACCATTTCTTGGTGAATGATGATATACATTTTTGAAAACTAGTCATGGCAAAAGGTCAGGATAGAGTATAAGTTTTCTGGTCCACAGTGACATCCAAGTGGGGAGCCCTTCCAGTTCATATTTCTAATTCCCCCTTAGTTCAACAATTAGCACTAGGGCCTTTGCACACAGCCAGTGAAGTTGGAGAGCACTTTTTAAAACCAGGGTCCCCATTACTTAAAAAAAAATGAATTAGCTTTTGTGTCTTTCTTTTAATATGAGTCATTTAAAAAGGATGAAATGTGTTATTAATATTGAATGTTATTAAAAACCATGTTTGCTTTAAGAGTAGAATCAAGCAGGAGTTTGATTATTATATATGGAACTGGTGCTCTGGATTCTTCTTTTAGGATTTCTCAGTCCTGTTTAAAATACAATTCCAACGTGCTCAAGTTACAAATAATTAAATTCTCTGAGATGGGTTGTAGCACAGTAATGTTTTAGTGGCATTGCTTTCAGCTACAAGTAACAGAATACCTCCATTAAAAGTGGTTTTAAGCAGAAAAGAATTTAGTAATCTCACAAAATGAGAATTTGAGAGGTAAGCAGACAAGGCCAGGGTTGGATCAGCCAACCAACAGCATCATCAAGGGTATAGGTTCTCTCGACTTCTCACCTCTCTACTTCTTCAGTGTTGGCTGCATCAGTACAAAAAGGCTGCTACGTTTATCCCCCACATTTAGGCAACACATTTATAAGAAACACATTTACACCCCAAAATATCTAGGACAGAGGTGGGGGGAAAGAGTTTACTTTCCACAATCTTCTTTTAAAAGCGGGAAACGCCTTCCCCAGAGGTCTTCCAGTTTACTTTTTCTAAGGTCCCATCGGCCAACCTTGGGTAATGTGTTCTAGCTGCAAGGGAATCTGGGAAGGGAACACGTCTCCAGCGTCTTCCGGGAAGGAGGAATAGTGGTTCTAGGCAGCTACCAGTTCTACCATGCAGAAGTTGACATATCAGAGCCTCTGGGATCAGACTGATTAGAATGCCATCTTCTCTACTTATTACTACCATAAACTTGAATAAGTCACTTCTATACCCGGTGCCTTAGTTTCTTCCTCTTCTGCATGAATTAAATGTAACAATATATGTAAATCCCTTTTAATAGTATTGGTCACATGCTATATGTTAAACATTGTTAATTGTGCAGCCAGAATCACAGAGAGTCTCCTGGGACCTGGGGTTCATCCAAAAGCTATGTCTAAACATTTGACAAGTTGGATTTAAGTTGCACGAATGTTAAACTGTTACAGGACTCTAGCCACTATTGTTATCTTTAATACTTCAGACCTAGTGCCTAGGTCATTGTCATAATTTTTTTAAAGCTTTTATTCGGCAGCCTCCTGTATTTACATTTATTTCCAAAAAAGCTTTCAGAGATAGAAAAGTATCTTTGGGCCCTGTGGGAGAAGCCACCTGCCACCAAGGGTCCATCTACTTCTCTCTCACATACCTTCAGAAATGTCATATGATATTCCTTTGTCTGTTCTCAGTACAGCTTGAAAGTACTAGTTCCACATGGTTCTGTATCTTACCTCAGCTCTGTGTCCCAATCCCCTGGCTTTTAATTTAAGCAACATTAGGAAGAGGCACGAATTAGCTCTTAGGACTGTCCTTTCAAATTTGATACACTGTTCGTGGCATGGAAATTGGCACAACCATTCTGAGGTACAATTTGGCCCATCAAAAATTTAAGCACATAATTCCCTTTACCCAGCCATTCCCCTTCTATGAATGTAAGCAGTAAATAAAGTTCATAAAGTATCGTATGTATTAGCAAAAATGTTTTCAACAACCTGAATGTCCACTAATAGTATGTTAAATCAGGATGGCATTTCTATGTTATGAAATTTCCCTATTGGAACAGTTTAAAATAGGAGGCAGTTGGGGTGCCTGAGTGGCTCAGCGGGTTAGAGCCTCTGCCTTCGGCTCAGGTCGTGATCCCAGGGTCCTGGAATCGAGCCCCGCATCGGGCTCTCTGCTCAGCGGGGAGCCTGCTTCCCTTCCTCTCTCTCTGCCTGCCTCTCTGCCTACTTGTGATCTCTGTCTGTCAAATAAATAAATAAAATCTTTTAAAAAAATAATAAAATAAAATAAAACAGGAGACAGGTCTGTGCCTACTTAGATGAACGGATGTCTATAATATATTCTTGAATTCACAAATGAGAAAATATAGACCTGCTTATCATCTTGTATCAATTTCCTATTGCTGCGTAACAAACCATCCCAAAAGCTTTAGTGCCTTCAAACAGCAACCATTTATTTGTTCATGATTTGGTTTGTCAGTTTGGGTTGGGCTCCATGGGGACAGCTCGTCTTTGCTGTATGTCAAGTGCCGGCTGGACTCACTTGTACATCTGAAGCAGAAACAAGGGTGCTGGGGCCAGCCAGGTGCTGTCCCCTCACCCTCAAGGAGGGCTAGTACAGGCTGTTCACACAGCAGTGGCATTCCAAGAGGGTGACACCCAAAAAGGCAAATCTTGTGGCTGTGGCTCGGTGTCCCCACGAGCTCATATCTCTCACTTTCCATTGGTCAAAACAAATTGTGATGCTAGGTCAGAATCAAGGAGTGGGGGGATCGACTCCTCCTCTTAATGGGAGTTCCTGGTTCATAAACATCCTCCAGAATGCGCCCCCCCAACCTTGCTCATTTCCTGGGGTACATGCCTGTGTGTAGTCCATTTTGAGCCTTGGCTGCTCTCCAGTGTGTGGTGGTGTGTGACTCCTGAGGCCAGATTGTGGGCTTGGTGTCTTCTGCTCTCTCTCGGACCTCTCCCCGTGGGGAAAGTGTGGTGCCATTCTCTGAGGAAACCCAAGCAGCATTTGGAGAGTCCACATCAAGAGGGACGGAGGCCTCCTGCCAATAGCCGGCATCAATATGCCATTTTGGGAGTGAGCGACCTTGAGAGTGGGCCCTCCAGCCCCAGGCAAATCTTCAAATGACTGCAGCCCCAGCCAGTCTCCGGCTGCAACCTCATGACAGCCCCCAAAACCCCCAGAACCACTCAGTCAAGCTGCTCCCTCTTTCCTGATGCATAGAAACTGAGAATGAAGAAATGATTCATGTTATTTTAAGTTAACTAAGTTTTAGTGATTTGTTGTGTAACATTAGATAATGAATAAGAAAAGCAAATAACTTACAGCCTGTGTGTACACACATACACAGACAACACCTACACACACCCATACAGATCTCTCGAAGTCTGTATATATAGATATATTGATTATCCCTTGAGACTGAGAATAAGTGTGTGTGTGTGTGTGTGTGTGTGTGTGTGCACGCGCTGTTGATGATGAGGGCCAAAGGGCAGGCGGACTTAACACTTATTACTCAAGGCCCTTTTCTTTTTGTAGTTGTTTGAGTTTTTTTCACACAGAATGTTGGCTTCAGTAATTTTTTTTTTTAATTTCAAAGCATCTTTATGCACACATGTGTATGAGCAACTAGGGTGAAGAAGGAGGGCACCAGTCCGTTTGAGAGCATTCAGAGGCCATCTGGCATGATTGCTCTGAACATTTAAGGTCTGATAGCCGCACAACATGACCCCAGACACGAACTCAGACCTGGGGTACCGAGATGAATGCACTCCAACAAAGTGGAGCATAGAGACTCCAGTAATAAAGAGACTACAGGAGCGCCGGGTGGCTCAGTGGGTTAAGCCTCCACCTTCGGCTCAGGTCATGATCTCAGGGTCCTGGGATCGAGCCCCACATCGGGATCTCTGCTCAGCAGGGAGCCTGCTTCCGCCGCCCCCCCACTCTGCCTACTTGTGATCTGTCTCTCTGTGTCAAATAAATAAGTAAAATCTTAAAAAAAAAAAAAAAGGAACTACATTGAGATTTAAGCATCCGTGTTCCTTCTAAATGAGATTTTCCCAAAAAGACAACATCCAACCTAGTCAGTGGAATGCAATTAGTACGTACAGATGGATCTAGTTTAGAACACTGAGAATCTGTTTGAAAAAACAAACATGAAATGAGGTCCAGCTGTCTGGACCAGTTTAGAGAAATCCGCATTTCAAAACAAATGCTCCTATATGTTTTCCGATCGCTTTTTCATTTGCAGTGTGGTTTGAAAAATCAAACACCCCAATCAGTTAGTGCACCTAACCAACCCTTTTCAAAATCAGGAATCTAAAAGCTTTTGTCCCCTGAAAATAGACGTTAAGTGTCATAGAATCTTGGGATTTTCCCCAACGTCGAAGATAAGTCCTTAAATTTCTTCCTGGATTGTAAGAAATCGGAGCACACCTCACATTGTTATTTCCACTCCTAATATTTATTATTGCTATTTTCATTTATTTATTAAGTGTTGACAGTATCCGCAGGGCTGGAAACAAAATCCTTGAGGAGATTGGAGTCCTTGCCTAATCATGACAATTTGGTTTTCTTCTTCCGGACAGTCCCAGAATGTACAATATTTAGTCTTGTGGCATTTCAGAGCCCTTGAAAGAGATAGTTTCACCTCAAAGGGAAATATCCCTAATTTCAAAAACAGCATTGAATAAAGAAATATATATGTAAAGATGATATCTTCCTAATCCCTGGGGATCATAAACAGATTGCTCAGAATTTCTAATATTTGTGATTTCGTGGAAGCGTCGGAATTTACGTGTTTTCCCAACTCTGATTGAAAACTCACAGACACGGCAAATGGAATTTTATTTTTCTTGATGTAACAACTCTTTTTGTTTATCCTGACAGCTTCTAGTCCAACCTCTGTCCCCAAGTCCCCCTTAAGACGGTAATCTGGGGCACCTACTGTGTTTAAATGTGAAAAGACAGCGTTTCCCAGAGATTGCAAACTGATTTTTCATGGGAAGCAGTTAAGAAGGACTACAGCCTCTGCCAAGTAATTTGGAATTTACAGTGTGCAGGTTTGGGAGCTGGACATCTGATCTGTCTGCCCAGCTCCAAGACTCACTGTGGTTTCGAGCAAGCCCTCTGTGTCCTTCCATGAGGCCTATACCCTTCCATGATGTGATGGCTATTGGTGAGCAAAGCCTTGCAAAACTATTTATGAATGGCATAAGTATAGAAGAGAGATCCTAGATAGGGAGATAGGGAGGCGTGGCTGTGCATTCGATTGGGTTGACTCAAGGCCAAAGCCACTTAATATAAAATTCCTCAGGGCGTTGGCCTAGGTTTTGCTGAAAATTCTAGGATGTAGAAAGACTGGTTTTGTAGACAAGGAGAATGCTTGACTTACACACTTTCCCATTCCAGTGCAAGTTTTGTTTCCACATGTATTTTACGCCCAGGTCTAGAAAAGTTGTTTATAAAAGGAACAGATTTAAGTAAGGCACAAATTGCTGATGCTGGGGAGAAATGGGTGTTCCCTTCTCATTGAGGACAGAAATAAAGAGCCAAAAGGAGAACTTATTACCCTATCTACCTTCTGAGAAGCTAGACGGAGAAGAGGTCAGAGCTTCATGCTGCCTCCCCTGAACTATGAGGGCCAAAATAGTCCCACTCCTCCAACCCCAGCCGGGGAGAGGGAAGAAAGTGAGGCAGGAAAGCGCAGACCTGTGTCAGCTGGCCGGGCACGCCCATATGGCCTGCCTAAAGCAGGGTGACCAGATGCTACATGGGCAGCCCCTCCATTTATCCAGGTCTCACCAAAAAAATCCAAAAGGCAAAGGGAAAGAGGCTCTTGTTTTCAAAGCAACAGCCCAAACCCCTTGAATAAGGGGGCCCTGGGAAAGATGTGCTCTCCTATCTCACCGATCAGATTGGTCATTGCTCCTCCTCTGGGGAGGGGGAAGACAGGAGCTAGGGAGGCACCTGGAGGCACCATATTGCTCCTTTCTGGGAATGAATGGGAAATTCCTTCCAAAATATGGACAGGAGCAAAAATGTTTCCTGGCTCTGCCTCAACACAAATAAATAAAACCCCTGGCTGAATAAATTCTCTCGTAGGCATTCCCACTGTTGTCTAACGCATGCTCACCAGAACCTAAGAGGAGAAGTCAGGGAAGCCGTGGCTGGTGATGAGTTACCATACATTTGAATTCATATAAAACACAAAACGGGCAACTCTCACTTAGAAAGTTTTTGTTCCGAGAGAGATTTTTTGTTGTTTCCTTTGTTTGTTTGGTATGTTGGTTGTTAGAATTCGGAGGACGTTTTCCCCCATAAACTGATGTTCTAAATCTTTTTTTTTTAAGATTTTATTTATTTATTAGAGAGAGAGAGGGAGAGGGAACAGAGGCAGAGGGAGAGGGAGAAGCAGACTCCTCGCTGAGCAGGGAGCCGGATGCTGGGCTCCATCCCAGGCCCCTGGGATCACAACATGAGTCGAAGGCAGATGCTTAACTGATTGAGCCACCCAGGTGTCCCAAAATATGAGCATTTTTAAAGGTATCTTTATAGCACCGCTTCATCGAAAACAAAAGAAAATTTGTGACCAATTTCAGAAGTGATTTCCATCCAGGAGCTCCCTGATGTTCTAAATCTGAACGGCATTTGGTTTCCCAAAGCTGGCCCCCAAACGTTTTTATAACAGAACGTTTCCACCCTGTCCTCTGTTTCTGTGGGGAATGTATTACAAAATCTAACACAGAAAGCGAGATACACATTAGTCCCGTGTCCACCGTCGTCTGCCAACCCCTGCCTTCCCAGGGCTGTGGACCCGCTGTCCCAGAAGCACTAGGAAGGGCTTCCATGAAAGGGAGGACCCGGTTAGAGGCTCTAGAACATTTGCTCGTTATCTGTACACAGGAAAACTGTATCTGCTTCTGAAAAGAACAAGTAAGGGCTGCTCAGTAGCTATTTAAGAAACTCTTCCTTAGGTGATCTGAATTGAGAAAAAAACTTTTTTTTTTTTTGAGGAAAAAAAATTTTTAATGTATTTTGCATTGGGTTTTTATCTTAATTCCAGTATAGTTAACATGCAGTGTTCTATTCCTTTCAGGTGCACAATCTAGTGACATTTCTAGACATTACTCAGTGCCCGTCGTAAGTGTTCTCGTAATCCCCATCCCCTATTTCACCCTTTCCCTCCAACCCCCACTCTGGTGACCGTCTGTTTGTTCTCTAGAATTAAGAGAGAAAATATTTTCATAGTCAATCACTCGTTGCTTCATTCAGCTGGATGTGTAGCTGCAAACAACACAGACACAGTTGCTGCTTTCATGGAAGGAAACGGAGTTGTAGGTGAAGGGGTGGGTATAGGAAGGTAAGTAATACACCACCAAGAAAATGGTGTGTGTGCGTGCGCATGCATGTGTTGGGGGTTTCACTCAAGAACGGACACGTGAGGGGCGCCTGTGTGGCTCAGTGGGTTAAAGCCTCTGCCTTCAACTCAGGTCGTGATCCCAGGGTCCTTGGATCGAGCCCCACATCGGGCTCTGCCCGGCGGGGAGCCTGCTTCCTCCTCTCTCTCTGCTGCCTCTCTGCCTACTTGTGATCTCTGTCAAATTAACAAATAAAATCTTTAAAGAAAAAAGAAAAAAAGAAGAACAGACTCTTGAACTGAGATACGAAGGATTGAGAAAGAGGCTGGAAGAGAGAGGGAGTTGGCATGGATATTATTTTGGAGGGAAGGGGTGGCAGGGGAAGTCTGTAGGTCAGTCCGAGCCAGTCCAGAAACAACATAGCTGTGAGGTGGAGAAAATCTTGGAATGTTCAAGAGACTGACAGCATACTAGTGTGACTGGAGTGTGCCAAAGAAGGGGTATCTTGGGGTCACACTGGAGAGGTGAACAGAGACCAGATGTGCCAAACCCAGCTGGCCAGGGCAAGGATTCTGTATTTCCCCCCTTAGTACACGGAAAAGTCTTGAGGCCTTTAGGTAGGCTAATGGAATAATCTGAATTAGATTTTTCAAAGTCACTGCCAGTTGTGTGCTGAGAGGAGGGAAAGGAAAATGGCCAAGTCCCTAATGGTTCAGAGAAGCCATTTTCTCCCTCCAGTTAATGATAAATCCACATTCGGCCTGACCATCTTGCAAAAGCGAAGTAGGCCTGAGGGAAAGGTAGCTCAGGTTCTGACTTCTTTGCCACACGATACTGAAAAAGTTCCTCTCCAATTTACATTTCTCAGATGTTCTATCTCTCTCTCCAAACGCACCAAAAAGGAAGACATTTTGTCTGTGGATAACTGGACAGGTCACTTCTTGGGGACACTCTAAAAATGGGCCATTTTCCTCACGTGGTGCAGTTATGTTTGCCTTCCGATGACGATCGGGATTCTAACCACATCTGGACATTTCTGCTGAGTTGGATCCTGTCACTCTGCTGGAATGTCCCACACCAAATGGAAAGGCCAGTAAAGCCATGGGGTTTGAGCAGACCAAGGGCTCCGCACTGTGAGCTGCCAGGGAGTGAGTAATTCTGGCTTTGGAAAGGGCACATTTGTTAAGCTAAGTTAATATGTCCTGTTTTTCATCTGTGACTTCTCTCCTTCTCCAGTTTGAAACAGTGAGCTCTCTTGGTTACATGACCATGCAAAAAAAAAAAAAAAAAAAAAAATGGTTTGGCATAATGTATGTTTATTGTTAATCCCAAAACAGACTTAACTATTAGAAGTCATTCAGTCAGTGCTGACCCAGATGCTCACAGGAGAGAAAGGTGAAATAAAATCTGTCTACTTCACCTCTCAGAATGGAAAGCCCCAAAGCTTCTCATAGTCCCCAAATCACTTGTCTTTATTCCCTGGTGGGAAAAAGCTGGCAAGCAGATGAGGAGCATGAAAGCCTCTCTTACATCAGCTCCTTCCCAACATTCTGATTTTTTTGTTTGTTTGTTTCACACGATAAGGTTGAAAAGGCCCATTGGACTGGTATAAATTGCCTTTCCTCATCAAAGAACTCCAAGATCAGAGTCTATAAACATATCTGGCACGTGTTTAGTTGTAAACCACTGGGAAAGATGCAGGAAATGGTATCTAAAATCAAGACCCAGCCCCTTTCCAGTTTTCTTTATTACCATAACTCTAATAAATAAATCTTTCATCTTTGCTGAGAACAAAAAGCTGACTGGGGCACCTGGTCAAATTCCTATGAACTCTCCCATCCAATTCCCTTACACATGGCTCAGTGGGTTAAAGCCTCTGCCTTCAGCTCAGGTCATGATCCCAGGGTCCTGGGATCGAGCCCCGCATTGGGCTCTATGCTCCACAGGGAGCCTGCTTCCTCCTCTCTCTCTCTCTCTCTCTCTGCCTGCCTCTCTGCCTACTTGTGATCTCTGTCTGTCAAATGGATGGATAAAATCTTAAAAAAAAAAAAAAAAAAAGCTGACCAACCTCAAGTGCCAAGGCCTACGTGACCCCAGAGCAAAACAGCCCAAAGCTCCACCCAACCAAATCCAAGGGTAAAAAGGTTGAACAACGGCCCTGATGTCGCAACTCCTATATTTACAAGAACGGACAACTTGGACCCTGCTGGGAGGCATCTCTTTGTCTCCTAATTAACGGTTTTAATTTCCTCTGACCTGTGGCCAGCTGCCCCGGGTAACTGCCATGGCACAGGAGAACTAAATGCTAACAACTGGAAGTAAAGAGGAGGCCAAGAAAACAAAAACGTGTTACAGTGTGACCTGAGGACTAGGAGCACATGTGCTAGGTTTTTTTCTCACCAAGCAGAAGGTTCCAGGCTGTGAACTTTTTGTCATTCATCCCTTGGAGTATGGATTAAAAGAAGTTCGTAACTGTTAGGCTCCTCAAATCAAAAGGACAAGCTCGTAGTCAGACCGTGATCAAAGCATGCAGAGGGACCAAGAGATTTGTAGGATACTTCCTTGTTGGTGACTCAGAATACCAGTGAAGAGCCAAGGCTATATCAGCCAGCAGACTGTGGATGAGAGAAGAGAGGGTGCCCAACCCATGTGTGTCCTACATACGGGTTATATAAAGATGGCGCCAAACTCTCAGCCCCAGGGAGAGACCACTTAACTAACCGATGCGCCGTGTTTCTGTTTAGAATTCCATCCCCAGGGCTAAGGTTTATTCAAGCAAGCTCATCATCAGAGATGTCAGTCCACAGAAGGGCTCAAGTGGATGGGTAGGAAAAACGAGACCCAGAAAAGCACACTTCCAGAAAGGCAATTTTCACATTTATAACTATCTGGAGCACTTTGCTCTCTAATCCTCAGTTTCTTCATCTCTAAAGTGGGAATTTTAACTGTAGGATTATGTTGGTAATTAAATGAAATAGTGCAGTTCAGCTCATTTGCACAGGACCCGGCTCACGGTAAGGCCTCCATAGATGTTAGCAAAGACACTACAGCCACCACCCTTGACCATGTTGTTGAAGAGTTAAGTAGAAGAAATCTTTATTTAAACAATCGTCCTGAATCTTTAGAGTTAGAGGTTTGAACTAGTATCAGCCATAAACTTGCTCATTTTTTTTCTTCTTTGTCTACAAACATTAGTCAGTGTTCAGTTATAAGAGACACTGCCTATGGAAATCTTTGAAAGCTTTGGCAAGGCACTGAAACAGGTCAGGAGTTCTTGATTTGTCTGAAAGCAATTTCAGCCCCTGATTCTCTGCATAAGTAAAAATAAAAAGATGCCCAGGGTTCTGTGGCCTGTCTGGGCAGTAGCCCCTGCCTATTTAGGAACTGGTCCCAGCATGAAGATGTCCCAGGCCTAGTGATGACCCGAAGGTGCTGTGACCCTGTGTTTACTTCCTTGTTGATTTCCCTTCTCTGGCTCCGAGCTCATTTTCCCATTGCCTGCAGGAAAACAACATCCAGGGGTGCGGTAGGACTGACTTGGCAAGCCGAAAGGTGAACAAAAGGATCCTGGCTTTAGCGAGAGCAGAAGGAAGTTCACGGGGACCCAGGTCGCATCCAGACCAGAACAGATTTGTCACTGATGCTAATGAGTGCCGCTCCGTGGGGTGCTGCTCTCCTTGGAAGCTCCTCAGATCTCAGGTTTATGGATCAGCATGATGCAAAGCCTTGAAAGGGGGCAGGAGGTGAGCTGATCAACTCCAAGGCTGAATGGTTTGCATGCATGTCTAGAAGAGGAGACACAGGAAAGAGTGAGAGAATTTCCCTGGGCTACTACTGAGTCAGAAAAGCTCAGCTCCCAAAGGGACTGTTTCCTGAGGCCTCACACAACTGGGAACAGAGTCACAATGCAGCAAAGGTAAGAGGCCTGGTTCTTCCCACCAGGTAGCATCTTGGGCAATTTGAGAAACCTTGCTTCTGACTATCCCAGCCCAGCCTCGCACCCCTAGCCCTAGCCCTACCCCACCCACCCACACAAGTACACACACACACACACACACACCCCCCAAGTTGTTGAAGAGAACCTAGAAGACAGAAATGCCTAATTTTGTCTTTTTCAAGACACTCCAGAAGGACCCTCAGGATATTTACACTTTTAATGTCTGATCTCTTTTTCTTTTTCTTTTCTTTCTTTCTTTCTTTTCTTTTTTTTTTTTTTTTTCTGTACTAGTCTTCATGAGAAACTTCTTCCTTCACTTGCAGAAATAATACTGCTTTTTTATTTTTTTTTTTTCCTGGCCAAACAGGACAGTAAAAACATAAACAGCCCCACTACTGGTGACTGGATATATATAACATTATTCTTCATCAGTACTCAGAACGCATTCACATATTTTGTTTCATTTCTACAGTAGAAATAGCATTGCCATTGCAATTAGACTCATGAAGAGACTTAGGTCCAAAGAAATTTGATTTGCCTGATAGCATGTGGGTAGGTAAGTAATAGAGAGAACATCTTATCTCTATTCCTGCCTCTTTA
This sequence comes from Enhydra lutris kenyoni, assembly GCF_002288905.1. NCBI lineage: Eukaryota > Metazoa > Chordata > Mammalia > Carnivora > Mustelidae > Enhydra > Enhydra lutris. The sequence goes on from NW_019154105.1 coordinate 26,007,935, forward strand.
CAGTAGAATGGTGACTCTACCTTTTAAAAAATTGATCAATTGATTGATTGATTGATTTAGAGAGCATGAGCAGGGGGCAGAGAGAGAAGGAGGGAATCCTCCCTGCTGAGTGTAGAGCCAGACCCGGGGTTCAATCCCAGGACCCCGAGATCACAACCCGAGCTGAAATCAAGAGTTGGATGCTCTACTGACTGAGCCACCCATGTGCCCCAGTGACTCTACTTTTTAAACCAAATACCGGACTGTATTTGCTGCCACATATTCTGGCAAATGATCTGATGAAATGATAAGATTTTAGAAATCGGAACTCTCTGAGAAAATCCAGGGATAGATAGTGTATCCAGTATCCTATGCCACCTTGTTATTTATCACTTTTTACATCCATTCCTGGGCAGTAAATCCAGTTCAGCAAATGTTGGTAAACTACATCCTTGCTGCCAGCTCTGGGTCACAGTGGAGGGCATGGTGCAAACTACATGCCCAAGGAAGGCTAAAGGAGTATGGTGTGGGGGCCGAGGGTTGAGGTTGTATGTGAGAAGACTCCACAGGACATGAGTTTCACACTTGGACTTGGCATAAAGGTGTGGGCTTTGACTGAGGGAGAGCCTTTCAGATTGGTACAACTCCTCACAGTAGGAATTTGCTCAGGGAACATTTACAGCAAGATGGCACCAACAGAGCAGGAGGTGAAGGGCACATTCTGGGAATTAGACTTGAATCCTTGTTTTGCTATCTACTCACTGTGTGCCCTGGGATAATTCAGTTAACCCATGTGACCTCAGTTTTGTGATATGTGAAATGGGAATAATGGTAATACCTAGTTCATGTAGTTGTCTTAAGGTTTAAATGAGATAATACATTTACATGTATTATCTTTGCTGGCACATAGTAAGGGCTCAATAAATAATATTGTAATTATCCTATGCCTGGTTCCATGAGAGATGCCAGGAATGTGGATAAGAGGAGCTCTACTCTCAATTTGATTAAACATTGTGAATTAGTTGTGTGCAACCAATTATCTTCAGGGCAGTAAGTGCTCTGGGACTGTGGGTGGAAGGATCTGTGAGTTTGGGTGGGTGTTCTGGGCAGCCTGTTGGGGGAGGCAGGAAGAGGCTTCACAGTAGAGGCCCTGTGTATACGGAGGTAGCCAAAGATAGTGAAAAGAGCTGCACGGATGTGATTTTGAATCCAGCTTTGTCTTTCAACTACATACAGAGCATTGTCTTCATGTGCTAGGGCTGCTATAACAAAACACCACAGCCTAGGTTGCTCACACACAACAAATTTATTTCCTCACAGTTCAGGAGGCTGGGGGTCTGAGATCAAGGTGTTGGTAGGCATGGTTCCTTTTAGACCACTCCCCTTGGCTTGCAGATGGCCATCTTCTTGCTGGGTCCTCATGTGGTCACCCTCCCTATGTGTGTTCAAATTTCCTCTGCCTATAAGGACACCTGTCAGACTGGATTAGGCCCCACTCTAACAGCCTTATTTTAGCTTAAAAACTTCTAGAAGCTCTGTCTGCAAATGTAGTCAGGGTCTGAGATGCTGGGGATTAGGATTTCAACATGTGAATTTGGGAAGACACAATTCAACCCATAGCAAGGGTCAAGTTACTAAACCTCTCTGATTCTGTCTTTCCTCATCCATCAAACAGGGACAGTACTTATCAAGGACAACCATTGTGAAGGTTATAAACAGGACACATAAAAGGATACATATCCCAGTCTCAGGCCCACAGGAAGTGCCCAACAGGCTGTGGTTGTCATTATTAGCACTTTGTGCCAAACCTCAAATGACTGTGGAGTCCTGTGCACAATCCAAATTCCAGATAAACACTGAAGAACTGACTGTTAGTTATCCCATGGACTTTCTAAGAGGACAAAGGAGCCCTCAGTGTTTCTACTTCTTGGTTCTGGCAGATGAGCCTACATAAAATAGGTCAAATGCTGGTATGACCAACTCTATAAATGTCTCTGTTTATTCAGGAATCTCTCCGTTCTTCACTAAGTAAGCAGAATGAGGACACTTCTTTCTGCACCTCGCCAGAGAACCAACATGTCAGACAGACCCCGATCCTGCTTCTGGAGCAGCTACTCTAATCTCTGTCCACCCAAAGCAGCCTCTGGGTGCCCATGCTCTGGAAAGTTTGGAAAACATTGTAATTCCAATCTAACACGTTCATTACAGTAGATATGGATATAGATACAGATGTCGAATAGATGTATATGTATGTATGGATCTAGAAAAACCTCAGACTTCTAGAAAAGTCTCAGATACAGTACAGAATGAAGAATTTTGCCCTGTATTTTCTCTAAATCCTTTGAGAGTAAGCTGTCAAAACAATGTCTTCTCTTCCCCATGTACTTTAGTGTGTGCTTTCTTCTTTTTTTTTTTTAAGATTTTATTTATTTATTTGACAGAGATCACAAGTAGGCAGAGAGGCAGGCAGAGAGAGAGGGGGAAGCAGGCTCCCCACTGAGCAGAGAGCCCAATGTGGGGCTTGATCCCAGGACCTGAGATCATGACCTGAGCTGAAGGCAGAGTGCCCCTAGTGTGTGCTTTCTATACACAAGGACCTTCTCCCACATAACCACAAAGTCAGGAAATCAATGTTGAGACACTCCTACCATCTAATCCTCAGACACCGGTAAATTTTCATCAGTCGTCATTTTCCTTAATAATTTTTTGAAAAGATTATTTGAGAGAGAGAGAGAGAGAGCATGCACACCAGCATGAGTAGGGGAAGGGGCAGAGGGAGAGGGAGAGAATCTCGAGCAGACTCCATGCGGAGCACAGAGCCCACTGTAGGGCTTCATCCCATGACCCATGAGATCAAAACCTGAGCTGAAACCAAGAGCTTGACGCCCAACTGACAGAGCCACCCGGGCACTCCCATCAGTTGCCACTTAATCCTCAGACCAACTGTTTTCAGAATCAAGCGTCTAGACTCTTCCTCATTTATTTCCTCAAAACCAAATCTTTAAACACTTTCTAGGTACCAGGTACTTGGCTATGGAGCTTTGAACCCTGTGTCCACCTTCAAGAAACACTCAGTCCACTGTGGGGGAAGACAAGAGTCAGACAGTTACATTCCCATGTGACTAAGTGCCATGTTAGCTGTCTCAACAGCCTGTCGGGGGAGGGCAACCAACAGGGCATCAGAGAGCAGATCCCAAGGGGAATCCTAATGGGCAGAGTCAGCAAGGTGAGGAGGGCTGGTGGGAGGCACAGGGAGCCCTGCGTCAAGGGCCAGAGGCAAGGGCAGGGCTGGAAATGCGGGTGCAGGCTGGCGGAGAGAGCTCCCTCAGCATGACCTGTATAGCTGGATTTTAGACTAGAGGACAGGAGGCTCTGGAGCCAGGTTTTTTGGGTTCACACCCTGGCTCCGCCACTTACTAGCTGTGTGATCATAGGCAAGTTACTGCTTTAGTTGTCTTGACTGTAAAACTGGAGATTATAGTAGTACTTACCTCATGAGGCTGGGGTAATTGTTGAATTAGTTCTTTTATATAGTACATAGGAAAATGCATAGTGTATATAAAGCATCTAACAGATATTAGATGTTATTTTTATTTCCCGATGGGTAGGTCAAAAGGAGGTTAAGGCACTGGCAAAGCAGAGGCACTAAAAAGCATTGTTAATTGAAACAGATAAATTTAAAAGAATGGGTTTGAGCATTTCAACAGGAACTCTGAAGTCCGGATAAAAACCAAATTTTGGTGCACTTCTGTAAGCTTATTTTATGGCTTACTGTTGTTTTCTTTTGACATATTTTGGGGGATGGGAGTCCACTGGAATCTTTTCGTTGTTTTGGTCTCTGAAGTTCCTAGAGTGACAAAAGAGACACTCTGTGGAGACCTCTGTTCTATCTCTTTCCCAGTCACAGAGATCCATGAGGAATGGCCATTATACATACTCGTTGAGTCCCGGTACAATAGGATTGGTTATGATTGTTCTGACACAGATCATCTTAAAATCCAGTTATTGCCAAAGCACTTCTCTACCCTGATTGCTCACAGTCTGAGAGTGGGGGCATTCTTGAAAACCATCCTACAGTCTTTTTGAAATAGGACTTGGCAGTCTTTCAGCAATGGCCTTCTAGCCCCCTGCCATTGGAGCTGTGGGGCAGTCCTCCTTTCCCACAGCCACATCCCCTGGGAGGCAGGGGAACCAGAAACCGAAGCTCAAATGTGCACATGGTGCATCAAAATTAAAAACTTTGATGCATCAGACACAATCTAGTTGCAACCATGTATCTGCTAAGGGACTTATATCTAAAATATATAAAGAACTCCTACAACTCAACAATCAAAGACAACCCAATTTAAAAATGAGCAAAATAGACATTTCTCCAAGGAAGATACACAAATGGCAAGTAAGCATGTGAAATAAGCTCAGTGTCACTAATCATTAGGGAAATGCAGATCAAAGCCACAATGAAATACTACCTCATACCCATTAGGGTGGCTGCTATAAACAATATATTAAAAAAGTCAAACCCACAAAATAACTTATCTTGCTAAAAACCCCTGTGCACCATTGGCAGACATGTAGAATGGTGCAGCTGCTAGGGAAAACAATATGGAAGTTCCTCAGAAAATTAAAAATAGAACTACCCTATGATCCAGCAATCCCACTTCTGGGTGCTTACCCCAAAGAATTAAAAGTGGGGACTCAAATAGATATATATACACCCATAGTCATAGCAGCTTTATTCACAACAGCAACGGGATGGAAGAAACTCAAAAGTGCATGGACAGATGAACATAGGGGAAGGGAAGGAAAAAGAAAATAAGATAAAAACAGAGAGGGAGACAAACCAAAAGAGACTCTTAACTCTAGGAAACAAACTGAGCGTTGTTGGAGGGGAGGTAGGTGGGGGGAATCAGGTAACTGGGTAACAGGCATTAAGGAGGACATGTGATGAAATGAGCACTGGGTGTTATATGAAACTGGTGAATCACTGAACTCTATTCTCAAAACTAACAATACACTAAAATAGTAAATTTTCTGTTGTGGGTACTGACCACAGTTAGAAATAATAATAATAATTAAGAAATGCCAACCAAACTGGGCTTTTTTGCTTTAGCAAGGCGATTTTAGAAAAAAATCGTTAGGAGAACCATAGAAAGAAAATAATTCTATAATTTATAAAGAAATTTTCCACCTCTTAGGGTTCCCTAAGAAATGTCAGAGACCTAAACTTCAATACTCAAATTTTATTTTAAAGAACTTCTCTGAGAAAAGAGGTAAGAAGATAAATCTTAGTCAGAACTTGGTTAAATTCAAAGACCTGCTGAGATAGTCTCTGCATTATCACAACCTACTGGTCTTCCTGTGACATAAGGAGATCACCTCCTAAAACAAATAAGATCAGCATCATTTTGAAGATACAGACATGAAATAGGCACTATTCAGTATGTTGACTGTTTGATCATGTGTGCACGGCTTAAACATTTAAAGCTTGTAGTTCTCGGCTGGGGGCAGGTGAGCCACAGGTGCTACGTGAGAGAGTTTTGAAAGACGTCCATCCTGATGTGTCTTGTGCTGGTTCCTTCTGGACTGAAAGGTACAGAAACAGACCCAGCGTGAGGCTGAATCTGAATTTGAGGTCATAGCCTGTGTCAGGTGAAACATCTGCCTAACCTCTGGGTCTGGGTCACCAAGAAGAGAGGAAATAGAGCAAACAGGGCATTTCCTCCCTCTTTCCTGAATACCTGACCAGGAGGCCAGCTCTGCCTCCCTGGGTCCTGCCTTTTATTGCTTCCTCCACTTCTAATCTTACAGGCTCACTTCCCCTCTGTAGGGCCTTAATTTCCTCACACGTAAAATTGGAACAATAATGAGATACTAGCAGGCAGCAGGGCTTTGTAAACCATAAAAAGGATGCGTGTTTTGTTTATTTGTATACTACTTCATCCTACAAAGAAACTATGGGGCCGATAAGCAGATAATCAGAAGTAGAACAGTATCCCACGCTAGCCTGTTTCTGGCCAGCATGGTGTTTTTAGTTTTTCACATTAGCCACCAGCATCAAAAAATCAGATGATTTCATACAAAAATCTAAATTTCAAATTCTGGGGGCACCTGGGTGGCTCAGTGGGTTAAACCTCTGTCTTCGGCTCATGTCATGGTCTCAGGGTCCTGGGATCGAGTCCCACATCGGGCTCTCTGCTCAGCGGGGAGCCTGCTTCCTCTCTCTCTCTGCCTGCTGCTCTGCCTACTTGTGATCTCTCTCTCTGTGTCAAATAAATAAATAAAATCTTTTAAAAAATAATAAAATAAATTTCAAATTCTGTTAAAACACAGGAACATCTGGCCACATGGGTCCCATGTTTATCTACTAATTCACTCAATTAGCCAATGCGGACAGACTTGGTGAGAATTCTGTGTCAGGCAATCTTCTGGGTGCTGGGACATAGAGGTGAGGCAGGTTATAATTAAGTAAACAGACAAATAATTACAGAAAGTGATAAATGCTACCAATAAAGTAGGGTCAGAGGATAGAGATTGAGAGCAGGCTAAAGGAACAGTGCTATTTTAGTAGAGTGGCCAGAGAACTTTTCCAGTTTGCCGCAGTCCACACCATGCCCTATAGCCCTACTCACTTCAGTCATTTACTGCTGCCTGTTTGACAGCTGGAGGCATCAGAGGTTGTAAGCTCTGCAGTAAAATGATGGAAAATATAATCAAGAATTCAAATTAGGAACAGGGAAAATATAAATAAAACAAGAATGACAAGAGCAGAAGAAATAGGAACCAAGTATGGATGTCATGAGAGCTTAAATGAGTGGTAGAGTAGAGCATCACATTTAACTCCAGGCTTCCTGGGACTCAGAGCCAAGGCAGATATGTCCAACGACAGCATTCTCAGTTTTGGAAAGACAGAAATAAAGCCATTCCTTTATGAGTACAGACCTTTCATCACCTGAACTTGGAGTAGAAATTGATCACGTTAGGCTTTCTAAAGGGAACTCTAGGTGATAAAGTAATCAATGGTCTCACCAACACAGGCACAGATGTATTTTCCACTATGTCAGTCTTTCATTCAAAAGACCATGACTGAGACACCAACATAAGTACTAGAGATGAGAAAGTCCTGCTGTTTTCTTTTCTTTTCCCCTAGTGTCCATAGATTATGGATGAGGACATAGTTCATCTAAACTAAACTCAGTGAAGGTCAAGATAATGCCACACAGACCCCTTGTTCCTGCTAATCTCAACGTACAGAGTAGTCAACAGAATAGACAGAAGGCCTATCACTCAAACTATCTTCCTCCCATAAATCTGTCTTCTCTCAGTTGGTTATTAAAACAGAGTAGAATTAACTGCTGTTTGTGACATTGCCCAGTGACAGCCATCCTTATTGCTAAAAGGCAATTTCTGTGGCCTTTGGACCTTTTGATGTAACTAGGTAAATCTCCTTCCCTTTTCTTCAATAGTCCAGTGCAGGAAATATGGATGGTTATACACACTGACTCCTTAATGAGGAGAACAGCCCACCTGAGGGAAGGAAATTCCTACATCCATTCACCCTTGGCACAAGAAGTTTCTGCCACATTCCTGGGCTAGCGGAAATCGGGCCTGTCTTCTAGAATTTTCCTAGGGAGCTTTTTCATGGCTCTAGTGTCCAGAGTGTTGTAGAGATCCCTTGCCCAAGAAGCCCAAAGGCTTCTTAATTTGGGTTAGCTCCACTGTGAATTCCCAAGCACAGAGCGTATCTATACTTCTAAATGTGCCTCCGGCCCCAAGAGGAAACACACTGGCAAAAATGCAGCCAAGCCAAATTTTCTGTCCTTATATTTTGGCCCATATGCTGCCCAGCTGAGTCCTTATCACCTGAATTCTCTCTTGGCTCACTGGTGCTTTTGTGGGCTCACTCTCCTGCACTTGGCAAGAATCAAGGCATTGTCTGAGGGCCAGAACCAAAACATGGCTTCTCCCTCACTCTTTTTGAAAACTGAGAAGAGCATTTTGACTGCCGGTTGTAATCCTTACCCAGACTTCCTCCCCTCTGTTACCACACCTCTCTGTTACTCGGACTAAATATCCCCTTTCAGCCAACCCTACAGAACTGGTTCTCTGGGTTTGCAACAATGACCTTCTAGAAACACCCTGAGTACAGTCTGGCACCAGCCTCATAGTCTCTGCTTGGCCATCTGGCAATGACGCCCTTCTGGTGCTGAAGCAGCCGACTCTATCTGAGATGTTATCCAAGTCACTTGAGGTGGAGTCCTGCTCCGTCCTGGAATGGGACAGCCCTCGAGTTCCCCAGGACTTGCCATGAGAGACCCAACTAGTGCTGTGTTTTCCGACAAAGCACATCATGTATATTTCTTTCCATGGGCTGTAAACAAATACGTAGGTATATATCGACACACATTCACCAATACCTCTATATATGACACACTGTTTTAACATAAATCCCTTTTTATTCATTTCTTTCATCACTAAACCAAAATACAAAACACAGTGAGTTCAACATATCCATCAGGCTTTGTTTCTGAAGGACAAGGGCTGTTGTTAAGGCTTTTCAAGTAAAGGTCTTTCCGTAGACTAACAAAACTTTGTCACCAACTGGCACTGAGTGGCTAGGAAACACACCAGGCAAGGTGCTTTGTGTTCAGCAGGGGCTCCGTTCATGAAATAATAATCACAGCCACCCACTGGGGTCTTCTCCTGTGCCAAACCTTATGTGGCTTGGCTTATCTTGTTTCATAATTCTAAAAAATACTCTATGGTGACTAACATAACATAATAAAAAATAATAATAATTTAAAAACAAACAAAAATACTAAGGTTATTCGGTTTTTTAGAGGCTTAGAGAAACTAAGTAACTTGCCCAGAGTCACCGAGCAGCAGGACTGGGTTGGAAAGCACGTGGGCGATCCTCCAGAGCTCTTGGAGGGAGAAGGGATGAGGAGGAAGGCTGGGAGGGCAGGAGGGCCTTGGGCAGCCAGCTCTTGACATCCCCTCAAGCTTCTGGACTTCTCTACATCATTACTGCAGTGCTCATCTGCTTAATGAACAAAGAACCTCTCTCCCAGAGCCTGAGACAATCCTATCCCCTGTCTGTTCTGGTCAACACCTGGTCAAATCATCAAGACCAGGGGTTCTCAGCCTCACCAACACTGACATTTGGGGCTGGATAATTCTTGGCTGTGGGGAGCCGTCTTGTGTCTTGTCTTGTGAAGCATCCCTGCCTTCAACACACCAGATGCCAGTTTTCATACTCAAAGTATCAAAGTTTTGAGTATCAAAAAAAACTCAAAGTTTTGATACTTAAAGATGTCTCTAGATGATGTCGGATGTCCACCAGAGGGCAAAACGGCCCCATATGGAGAGCCACTGCACTGGATACAACCAGAGGTGAAAGGAGACTGAAGTCAAACAGAAGTGATGGTGAACAAGCCCAGGGGGGGCGAGAGCTTCTGTGCGCATGTCTGGGAGGACTCTGGGATCCTTCCAGTGAAGCTAACCCTTTTCATAGTTAGGGCACCAGTAGGACTCGAACAAAGTGGAAAAGGCCAAGGCTCTACCCACCCCAAAGGAAGCCTTAGGCCCCGCAGGCTGTCAGGTGGGTGGAGCAAGAGGTCCCTCCAAAGGGCCCTAAAGGACCATGATCAGCCTTCCCCATGCCACCACTGTGGCAAAAAATTTGTGTATATCTGGGAAATGGTCCTTTTTTGTACAGTCATCTCTACAGCACACATTTGACCCCAAGCATAAATAGTTAGAGGAACCAGGCTACGTGTGACTTCAAGGGTATACGGAATACGTCAGAAGTGCCCCAAGCTGGTGCAGGTCTCTCGTGGTCTATCATAAGATGGCAAGTGGCCAGGAGAGCCCTTTGTCTCAGGCCCCATATTGGGCCTCAAATTAAAAATCTTGACATCATCTCCAATGTTATATACATGTTGAATTTTTTTGCATTCGGTTAAAAGCACCAATGTGTTCAATATATACATTTAAAATATATCATGTTTTTCATATGTCTCTTTTGAAATTTCTTTCATGTTTAACATCCCAAGAGCCTCCAGAAGTGGATGTGGTCTCAGCCTGTCTGGACTTCTGGCAAGGCCTGCTTTTATCATTATAATGGCACATATGGAGTGTTATCTCCAGGGGCTAGAAGGCCCTGGGTGCCCAAATCATTCCCCACATGCTCTGATTAGTGCTGAAAATCCCATTGAACTTTCTTTGCAGTGTCTTACATTCCAGAATAATTCTTGAAATAAAAAATATCCCTGGGAGAAATAGTTCACTGATTTCCCCAAACTCAATCATGAGAAAATAGACGAGCCAATTTAAGAAAGGCTCAAAAGATTTGAACAGTCACTTCGCCAAAAGAAGACACACAGATAACAAGTAAACACATGGAAATGATGCTCAACCTAATTAGTCATTAGGAAAAAGCAAATTGAAACCAGAATGAGATATCATCACATATCTATTAGAATGGCTAAACTGAGAAAGACTGACCGTACCAAATGTGGGTAAGGATATGGAGGAATTGGAACTGCTGGTGGGAAGGCAAAATGGTACAACCAGTTTGGAGAACACTTTGGCAGCTTCATAAGAAATTAAATGGGCACCTACTGTATGATCCAGCCATTGTACCCTTAAGCATTTACCCAAGAGACAAGAAAGACTATATCCATACAAAGACTTGCACACATATATTCCTAGTAGTTTTATTTGTAATCATCCAGAAGTAGAAACAACCCAATGCCCTCAACAGGTGAATGAAAGTAGGACATTCATTCAGTGGAACACTATTGAGCAGTAAGAAGAAAGGAACTGTTGATACATGTTGAATATTCACTCAACACAAATGAATCTCAAAATTCTTTACGCTGAGTGGAAAAACCCGAACCAAACAGAATACATCCTATCTGATTCCACTTACATAGGATTCTAGAAAATGCAAATAACTGATGGTTACAGAAAGCAGATCAAGGTTTGCCTGGGGGTGGTGGTGCAGGGGGAAGGGGAGGGAAAAATTACTGATGTGCATTAGGAACCCGCTGGGAGTGTGACAGACATGTTCATTATCTCCCAGGTGGTGGTGATTGCATGGCCACATCCAGATGCCAAAGTCAATCAGATTGTCCACATGGAACATGTGCCTTAGGAAGGAGCTCTGGAGCTAGGATGCCATGAGGAGGAGAGAGGCACGGTCCTTCAGGAGACCCACTTGGGTGACTTCTCCATTGCCCTCTCACCAGGCTGAGCACAGAGGTTGTAGACATTGCTTGGGTCGTGTTACTAGAGTCAAGTGTGAGAAACTCATAAAAAATGCAGCAACTCACAGATGGGGAAGAGCCCTGCCTCGGCACCCCTCAAACAACCTGAAGGCCCACTTCATCTGGGTGAGGCCTCTTAGCGCCAGAAGAGATTAGGTCAAAGCACGCTGGACAGATTTTCCTGGCAAAATCCCTTCTTAGAGAGGAGAGAAAAGAGAGCGCCTCCCCACCCAGAACAGAGAAAGTGACTGAGCGGCTTGGAGCCCCTCCAGCATATTCAGGCCAAAAAACTGAGCAGTATCCCAGCGTTCATTGAGGAAATCAAATGCATACACACACACACACACACACACAGCACCAGAGCGAGCTGCTCCGAGGCTGGGGTCCGCAGGTGCAGGCTCCAGTGAGAGCAGCCGGCTTTCCAATACCTTTTCATCCCAAACAACGGCTGGCCCTCAGCCCCCGCCAGGGATTGAGGAAGGCCCCCGGAAGGACGGCTGCCCAGACCCGGGAAAACAAAGACTGTCTGAATAAAGGCAGCTCATGGGAGTCGAACCTGAAACCCCAGCTTCAATTTTAAAACCTCCTGTGAGAATTAGCCACTGCACAATTTTGTGGAAAATCGGCCGCTGGCCACAAGGCAACAAACTGCCTTCCAAGACCCTCCACTCGACTTCCTCCTTAAGTGAGCTTAGGGAGTTCTCCCTTGGTGACCAGGGAAGCTTAGTATTTCCATAACGGCACAGTCTTGTTGGCTGTTTGCGCTGTTGACAGCAGTTCCCCCTACACCGATACATTTTTCAAGATTACAGATATAGGGCGGTCCCTCCATAACGGGTGACTCTTTATCATTTATAGCGCATCAAGGCATTCAGCAATAGACTTGGGCCCTCATTTTTAGCAAAGAGGTGTGTGTTTGATGTGCTTGTCAGTGCTCTGTCCTCCGCAGAAAAACACTAAGATCACAGCTTCATTTTCTCCAACCCCCACCATCCTCCTCCTCCTCTTCCTCGCCCTCCTCGTGTCTTTTAACTGATTTTTTTTTTTAAGAGAAATCTAGAAAGTTCGAGAAGGCTATACAGAGTTCTGTGTTTCCTCTATAATCAAGGCTTCTTACTCCACAGCCAAGGAAGCACTCCAAAGAAGGAAGTCACGGCAGGCATCGCCTCCCCGTGCTGACTTCTGGGCTGCCCCGCTGCTACGACCACCAGGCTCTGTTTGGGGCTGCTTCTTCCCCTTCCTGAGAGTCTGTATTGTTTTTAATACAAATCTCCAAAGAAGTGTCAACCATTAGAAAAGTTAACAAAAGAATGTTTAAAAACCTATAATCCCACCATGTCATACTACCATTCTGTGTTTCCCTCCAGATCTTGCCATTGGGCATACTTTTTTGTTTACTTCCTGTGTGTGTGTGTGTGTGTGTGTGTATGTATTTACACAGTCTATACACGAGTAGATGAATTTGCAAATTCAAGAATCCAAGAATAGTGAGGGTGACTGTACCTCCCCTATATGAATGCCAGATACTCTGAAGACAGAAGGTGGTTGGTCACTCATCCTTCCCTTGGGAAAATAATTGTCACTCCTTGTTAAAAATGCTGCCATGATGGCTTCCAGCTAGCATGATAGATCCTTTCCTTCTAAAATGGAACGTTCAGGAGTACCCCGTAGGAACCTTCCGTCTTGCTTCCAAGATCATCTTCGGAACCATAGGTGTGTTTGCGTGGAGCCCATTCAGGTTGAAGTCAGGAGGTCTGAGTTTGAGTGGGGCTTCAGGCTTCGAGGTCAGCAGCCTGACCTCGAGCAAGGCATGCGTTCCCTCATCTATAGAAGGGAAAGTCCACAGTTCATCAGGTCCAAGACGCTCATTCTTCTGCGTCTTAACATATCTCAGATGGTCTCTTTGTTTTATCAGTGATGACGTGTTGTGGTTTAATTGGCAGCTTTCTGTTTTCTTTCTGGGTGGTACATCAAATAAAGGTGCATATGCCACCCTTCGGTTGCCCTCTGAGAAATGATGAAATACAGCAATAACAGTACCTGCTTCCTGGTTTTATGGGGATTGAGCAATGCTCAGTCAAGTTGAGCATTGACTGAGCTCCATCAATGCCCTAGTGTGGCAGGCTTGTTGTGAAAAAGCATGTGTGACAGGACATGCATGGGGCCATCACTTCTAAATTCGGGAATGATTATCACGCCTTGCTCCTGGAATCGATCAGTCTTCTTACTTCTACAGTTCCTCAGGAAATTTCATAAAAGTTGTACCATGACTCCTACGACTCAGATTATATTTTTCATGCACTGATGGTACAGACATCTTGGTTTAGGGAGTCATTAATTTCTTTTTGCTGTTAGAAAGAGCTTCCAAAAAGAGTTTGAGAATTACTGCTTTGAGGAAAGCAAAACGCAAGTTTCATGGGGGCTAGAGCAGTCCTTGTTCCATATTTACGAGGTTGCAGCTGTGAGGGTTCAGAGGACCCAATTATTGGGATTCTCTTATTTGCAGCATGAGGTTCCTTGACAGTATGAGTGGGGCTTCCCCTCACTTAACTGCTTTTGCATATGTTGTGTCCTCGCAGTAATGAAAGCGAAAACATCGAGGCAATCATTCAGTCCTAAATTATTAATATAACCCAAGCTTCTTCTGTCTGAGTCATCCACATTATCATTCCAATTGCTCTTTTTTGGTGGGGGGGGGAAGGTTATGAAAGATTCTGTGTACAAGAGAAAGCTTATAATACCTTCACTTTAAACAGATGCTTTAAATACAGATTTTGACCATGTTTCTTCATATATATTTATTTGTTCCTTGATGCAAAGGGCCAATATTAAATCCAAGAAATAGCTCTGGAGTCTGAATATGGACATGAGATGGGAACAGCTAATCAGGCATATAGGGCCACCTATATGCCCGCCTTGCTGAGAGCAAAATAGGGAGGTTGCTTTACCTGCTATCTTGCTGTCAAATTAGTAGCAAAGTAAGTGAATAAATGGGAGAGGGGAGAAAACTGGGATTTATTAGGCTGCTTCTAGGTGCCATTTTGGTAGGTGCTTGTGTCTAAGTGTGTTTCAACACACCTACATATAGGCATTATCCTTTCTGTTTTCCCGTTATCCAAGCATGAGGTGAAATAATTCATTTAAGGGCCCAAGAGTAAGGAACAGAATCACCTTCACACCCAAGTCCTGCCTTTAAGCCCTTCAAGCCCTGCTCATTATAAATCTAAGGGGCAAGGGGGAACCAGTCAATGTCTCCGAGATGCTGTTACAATCCCTCTGCCATCCGCTTTTCCTGTGATCTTTGAGAGCAATTTCAAACTGGGCTGCTTTATTCACACCCTTGTCTTTTTACCATGGTGACAGATATAAACAGGTGCTTGCTAATATTTTTTTTTTGGACAATAAAGTTTTGTTTTCTCCCAAGCCAGGCTTGGAGAAGGAGGCTCCAACATGCCTCCTCCCTTACAGAAATAAAAAGAGAGAAAAGAGAAGAGGTCATAGATGTGCAGTCTCAGTGAGATTAGTCTTTCATTTCCATTCTGAATAGCAGGTATTGTCCTCAGTAATTATTGCTTTTGGGGTGCTGGCCAATAACGATTAACATCTCCTTTTCTTAAATGTCGCACTGGAACACAGAGATTTTAATGGACCTGCCCAAACTCACCCAGAAATTAGCACTGGAGCCAAAAGTGGGGCCGAATACTCTAGTTCCGCTGCTGGCCCACACTGCTGTCTTATGCACACTTAGTAAATATTGACAGCTTTTAAATGTCTTCCCAGCCACGGTTAGGACAAGAAGTACATACATATGCATGTAAAACAGAAGTGAGGAACGTGAACTTGAATGAAAGTTCAAGTTTAACACCCCTGAGAGTTAAAGTGCTAGACTAAAACTGGGAGACCCAAGACTTAAGACTTCTACTTTGTTTTTTCAGTCTCTTGGTTGTTCTCTAATGTTCTGCGCAGAGAGTATAACCTAGACTAAAGGACCTATGGTCTGTGGCCACTTAGAAATGCACTGGTGAGCGAGAACAGGGACGACACTCACCATGATGGTTTTCCCAAGTTTGTGATGCTCTGAAACACTGTGTAGGAAAAGCCTGTTACAAGAAGGCTTGTTTTTAATGCATTGGACAGAATACTGTCAAATCATGCCCTTACTTCCGAAAAGACATGTTTTATATTAAATCATCTATAACATCTGCTGAGATATTGTTTCTTTTTCTCTTTATGATAATATTGTAATAATTATAATATATGTACACTGAATGGACTCAATCTATTCTAATCACACATATTCTTTACTATAAGATATTAAGGAAGGAAAGCACTTGCACTTATTTAAGTGAAAATTTATATTTCTTAATCAATTAAATTCTCTTAAACGCGGTAGTGAGTTCCATAAAATAACCCCAACTCAAACTTACTAGAGAAAAAGAGGGATCTCGTTGGCTCACAAAAAGGAGACATCCAGAATGGGCATCCAGCTCAAACAATGTCAGCACCCTGTTGCTCTCCCCACAGCTGCCTCTGCACTCCCCGCCTACATAGTGTAGTGCCAGCATTCTCTCCTCCCCAACCCCAAGTGACAAGAAAAGATGGATGGCAGGTCTCGAACTAAATACTTGTTTTCAGAACAGGGGAGGGTGCTACATTTCTGCCCCAACTCCAATCCCAAAATTCTGGAGAAAGAGTCTGATTGACCTGATGAATCAGCCACCCTCTTGGACCAATCCCTGTGACCAAAGAAGAGTGAACTACAGCCAGCGAGACTGGGTCCTGTGTCCACCCTTCCTGAAGTGTGTAGTAGTGAATCGATTAGGCAATGACAGGCTAAGATTGCAGCCCCACTAGGACCAGGAGTGGAGAAGGAGCCCCCCAGAGGGAAGGACATACCAATGCCAGAAGAAGGACGGAAAAATGAACTGGGCGGACAAAAAAGTATTAATTAGTTCAGCCTGTTCCATGAGGCTTATGATAATAATTATTATTATAAAAATCCAGTTGACCAGCTAATAGTGGGTGCTCAAGGCTAATAAGTGACTTTCAGATTTCCCACCATCTTCAGTGTAGACTGTTATCGTGACACATGTGATTTACAATATACTCCATGCCCTACTGAGTTGATTTGCAATCGTATCGGTGTTATTAGCAAGAATATTAACAACAAAATACATTGTTCTCAATCAGTTTCTGCACAGGGTTCCAGTGTTTCCCACATAATAAATTATGAATTCTAGGAGGTCCCATGTGAAGGAGCTGGCACATATTTTGCTGTATAACCTTTCTGGTGATGGAGAAACTGGGCCCTAAGGAGGTTATGCAATCTCCCCGAAGTCCCACCACCAGTTTGTGGCTGAGCCAGCAAACTCTTGTCTTATGTCCCAACTGCAGGGATCAGCTCCCTTCTGGTCCACCATTTGACCCAGAGGAGGAAGATTGATGGTGATGAAGGAGGGCTCTTATGTCAAGCACTTGTGTGATTGGTTTTTAATGGTCTTTATTTTCATCTTAGAAGGAAAAGAACATATCCTTCTCTGGTTAAATGCTATTTCAGGAAAAACCACAAAGCAGCCCCCTGGGTCCTGTTTACAAAACTAAGCCCAGCCTAACTCTGCTGAGCTGGCAAAAACTGATAACCTCACTTCAGCTTCCCTGGCTATGGTCCATAGAACAAGGATCTGTATTTCTCAATATTGCCATGTATCTTTCTTCATTTGTCGTGACTGGGGAAAGTGAAAAGTACTGCAAAAAATAAGAGGTGCAGACCCTGGGAAAAGGAGATTGTAAAAGAAAGATATAAAAGGGGAGAAAGAGATAAAGGAAAGACTAAGAAAACCTTATGCCCGGGTGACCAAAGAGGATAGTAGAGAACCAAGTTTGGAGGAAGGTGGTGCCAAAGTTCCAGGAGGGAAGGGAAGCTGACATTACCAAATCCCTACTATGTGCCAGGGACATTCACATCCACTCTCCTGTACTTAATGCCGTAATTGCGACCTCCTTGCAAGCAATGTATGACCATCCTGTGGTCTATAGAGAAGGAAACAGGATCATAGTGTCTAGGTAACTTGTTGGATTCATGCAACTAAGAAGTGATGAAGTTGGGGCTGAAACCAGACATATCTGACCCCCAAGGTGAGATTCTTTCCACCCCTCTCTCCTCATCATCCATATACTATCTAGTCACTAATAGGATGGGTTAATTAATTAATTAATTTATTTTAATTAATTTTTGTAGGACAGGTTAATCTAGAAGCAGAGCCTGAGACAAGGATTCTTGTATAAAGAATTTCCTGAGGAAGTGTTCTCAGGAGGAGAGGAGTGAGGGAAGTGGGAAAGGACAGGGGAAAACTCTAAGTAAAGATATAATTCAATTAGTCTAGCTTTAGCTGATCCAGCAGGGAACATGAATTGCCTTTCAGAATTCATCCTACCCTGAGATGAAGGAGTCAGACTTTTGCACCTGTGCCAATTAGTCATTATCTGTGGCCATCCCTCTTGGTCAGGGGGGATGTGAGAGAGGTAACATCTCAGGGGAGTGACCATTTACAAGAAGATGGGTCTCTGGAGAAGGAGGTGGCTGTATCTTAGCAGCTGTGTTTGTAGCAGTTGGAGGATGGGTAGACCAGCACAGGGAAGGTGATCTGCACCAGGCAAGAGCATCTTTTCTGCATTCTGTCAGCAGTCTCTTGACTGTGCAAGGGAAGGGAGAAGGGGAGTCCAGAAAAGAAGTAGCCACTGCCCCCTTGGTCACTGAAGAGCCCATTCTGAGTGCCATGTCAGTTCTGAAGGCCTGGCCACTGTGGTAGCTGATCTCTCAGCCAATCTGCAGGCAGCAGACCTCACACTAGGGTAGTTTCTGCCCTAAACCATACTGCTCCTTTCAATGGGTCCCTTACTCCCTCCCAGACCAAAATTCAATGGTTTCAAAGAATCAGAGGACCTGGGGTCTTTGACTTGCCCTTTACCACATTCATGTATTTATCATTAATTCTCTCTCCACTCTCCTGTTCGCTCTTCTTTCTCCAGCAGATTTTATTTTAAAATTTCTAACATGTAACTGCAGAATCTCACTAAGCCAAGGATCTCAAGGACTTTTAAAATTACATATACCAATGCCTGGTCTCCCTCTGCCTCCACAGAGATTCTGAATCTATTAACCTGGGATTTCCCTGGGTGATTCTAATTGCAGGATTGAGAATCACTATAGCAGGCATTCCTCAGTCACTTTGGGCCTATATATTAGAATCACCTAGAGCATTAAAAAAAAAATACCCATGCTCAAATCCTATCCCCCAGAAATTCTGATTTGATGGGTCATAAGTGGGGGGTAAAGCTCCCCAAATGTTTTCATGTGCAGCCAAGGAGGCTTGGGGATTTTTAAAAATTGGTCCCTGGAGACACATGTTGGAATAGGGAAATTTGGAACTGTGTTGGGATCAGAGTCCTAAGAAGAGGATAAGGAGCCTCCATGGACAGTAGCAGCAGAGGTGGAAAAGAGATTCTTACTATTACTTTGACACTGAAGAGTCAGAGTGATCACATTTCCCATTAAATGTAAATGGAACTAGAATTTTCAGGAATGTTTTTGTTTCTTCAGGTGTTCCTCAACAGCTCTCTGTTCGAGATTTACTAAGAGGCTCCTCCCAAAACTGGTGGGTGGAAAGAAGATAACTGTACAAGAGATTAAACCCAGAATTAATTTACCCAGTTAAGACAGTTCAAACATCATCCCACCTCACTCCTGATCCTTCCTTTCACTGGGTACATAGGTCCCATGAGTATCATCCACTGAAATTAATTATTTCTCAGTATTTGTACTCCTTGCATTCTTGGTCCTCTGCCTTTCTCCCCTCAAATCTCTCTCTCTCTCTCTCTTTCTCTCACATACACACACGCACGCTCGCATGTGCACACACAAACACACTTCCCTATCCCTGTGGTTGGGAATCCCAGCCCTTTGGGCTGCACCTCTAGCCCAGTGGACCTTATTGCAAAGTTCTCTTATTTCCCCTTGATGGCTCACCTGGACTGGTTTGCCCAAAGTCTGCAGTCAGGAGGGCCCTGACCCATTCTAGTGGTTGGTTCCCATACCTTGTCCTGATGCCCCCTTCCAAAATCTAAAAGCTGATCCAGTTGATTCTTGGTATTACTGGCAATTATGTTCTATAAAGTCACTTCAATACTAAATTAGCAAATACTGAACCATTGCTCCTCCGGAAAATATAGGCTCAGTTTCCTGCTAGCTTCTGGTCATATTTTCAGCCAACAATCAATAAACAATAAAGCCTTGTTTCGTGTTTCAGACATGTTATTTAATATATATTATTGATTCATTAACATTGGGCTCACAGCAAATGCACTATCACTCATGCCAAAACAAAGCTTATCTGAGAAACCTATGTTCTTTGTAAGACACACGACAGCTTCCTTGCACTAAGGGACACTAGACAGCACTTCACAATGCTTAGGGACCAGTTTGGACAGCAGAATTACCAACAGAAAGCATAAAAACTATGGCACTTAAATAGACCATGAAAAGTCCGCTTGTTGAGCTGAAACAGGAAGGAAGACGTAGTTGAGTATGTGCATGAAAGAGTATGCAGGTACCACAAATATGGAGTTTGGGTTACAAGTAAATACTAGCGGGTAGGGAAATTCACAATGGTGGAATCCACAAATAATGAGGATTGACCATATAAGCATCCAGTTCTGAGTGACAAGACGTTTTGATGTCTTGCTATTAATTCAAAAGCTAGCTCTCCCAAAATACTATATAGCTGAAGTACAGTGTTGTTAGCCCTTCTTTTTTAAACCAAGTAACTATTTTCATGGGAAAATATTCACGTTTCCAAAGATATTTGAAGATTTTTTGGTTTGTTTTACTTCCTGGACCAGTGGAACCTAACAGACAACATGAGACAAGGTGCACTAAGTAGATTCTGGCTTTTCAATTGAACAGTATTTTGGAAGAATGAGAAAAACAGACATATTTATGGTCTTAATGTGGGATATATAAGGAGGATTTTTTTCCTTTTTTTTCAAAAATGGCATCATGCATTTAAAAAATTGAGGTGTGCCCACAATGTAAAACTAAACAAAAAGCTCTATCCAAGCTAGGGGTGTATTCTCAGGGTTGTCGAGCTAAGATCGCTGGGAAGAGGCAGAGACTAAGTACTACCACTCAGATCACCCCACAGATTGAGCAAACATGGAGAATGGGTGTCTTTTTTCCCAGCTCCCAGGTCTGAGCCTGTCTCTTACCTACTGTCTAGCTTTATTGTGACATCCCTAGGGCAAACCACTTTGACGCTGGTTCAGAGTAGCCGTGGGTAGGGTTGCAGCCCATGTGCTGACAAACCATTGGGAAGGCAGACTTTGTCTTTGACAACACACTTTCTTTCCAGGTCTTGCAGGGAGCCCATGCTTTGGCACTGCCTGAGACATTTTTGAAAGGACGGGCCAAAGCAAGGGCAGAAGGAGCCAGAGTGAGCTCTCAGCACCAAAACTGCTAGAGTTAGCATGAATTTCATCTTTTTCTTGGTGGGGAAGACCTTGTAGTCGTTATTCTAGCTTCTGCTAGGGATAGTTTCTGGTCCTGTTTCTGTTTGTGGATGTACCAAGGGAAGGTTAGAGGCAAGAAGAAGGGACCTTGGCCCAGTCTCCCATTTCAGGTACCCCCCATAGTCAGCCCAAACAAACGTTCTCTACCTGTGTGCGTGCCATATGGACACAACTTCCAGAAAAGTCTTCTATTGCCCCATTCTTCCTGTTATGTGGCTGCCTTCAAGATTTGCCTAAAAGAAGTCCTGGAGATGATCCTATTTCCAGTGAGTTTAATTTTTCCTTCCACTTGAAAACTTGAAGAGGTGCTGAAGAACACCTTCAAGTTGGAGAGCCGTCACCTAATCCCCACGATTTGTCTTCACTGCTTCCTAAATGCAGTTTTCCTCAGAGACTTGTGGAGTCAGGATGATGTAAACCACAGAGCCGTTGACCAGAGCTTAGCGCTCCCACTGAACACCCATCCTGGCATCATCAAATGGAAAGTGGAGGAAGGGGACTGGCTCATGAAAAGGGTATAGGAGTTCTCAACGAAGCACCTTCAGATCCTTGAGAGAAGCAGTAATGGCAACAGAGCCGTAACAGGTTCTGGTTCAGTTCAGAGCATTAAATATGAACAGATTGTGGCAGCCATCTTCAGAGATGCACGAACTCAAGACTGACCTCATCATAAGCACATATAAAGAAGAGAAAGAAAATTACTTCACTTCCATGAATTCCTTCAACAATTATTTGACTTTTTTAATTTGAATTTTATTTTCTTCAGCATGGGGGGATTTAGTTTGCGATTATTTCATTCATTAGAGTCAAGGGGCATCGATTCAAAGCAGGAAATCTTGTTTTATGTGATTGTTACTTTCAACAGAAGCATTCACCATTCGAAGGAATTCTCATGGAAAGGCTAATGTGAGAGTCAACCCAAGTTATCTGGGAGGGAATTAAACTTTTTTTTTTTTTTTTGGTAACATCAAGGACCACAGTAAGAGAATCAAGAAGGTGGGAAACTTCTAGGTAATCAAAAACTCCAATCTGTTCTTCACAGCATTCAGGGGATCCTTATTACCCTAGCAAAGTTTTCCTCCTCCCTGAAGACATCCCTGGCCTATGATACAAAGGCCGGGTGCAAAGCCTAAAGTGTCTAACGCCAAAGCCCTCTTAAAACCCAGTGTGTGCATGTGGGGCAAATGTAGCTGATTTGAAGGGCTCCTGTTGGAGTTTGTGGTGCTCCTACCCACCACTCCTGTCCAACCAAACTGGCCTCGTATCCTTGGCTGATCTTTTTATAGTGTTTCTTTGTCAAAGAAGTCTGAAGAATGAAGGTTCAATCTGCCAGACTACTTGCTGCACTTCTAGCTTCACTTTCCAATTCAGACTCTTGGCAAAGATGGGCATATGATATGTTTTTCATTAGATTTCAAAAGTAGAATTAATACTCAAGTCTTTGGCTTTTATGATTGTAAAGCTCTTTTCTGAAGCCCTTAAGAAACCTCAGAGCTTTCTTTGGATCACAAATGAGCTGAAGAAGAGCTTGTCTCCTTTCTTTGGTTTGCCTATTTTTGGGGAAAAGAATGTAAAGAAAACTTTTAACTGAGAAGAGATATGGTTCTCTCTATTGGCTAGCTCCCAGTTTTGTCCACATGGCTTCTGGTGCCTTTCTGATCTGGTTTCTACACCAAAGTTGGGGGATCTTTTCAAAATGTTGCTATGCCCAGCACCTAATACTGTCCCTGGCTTGAAGCATGTTCCACAAAGGGTGAATAAACAAATGAGGAAGTGAATACTAGCTTTCAGGTAGCTAATTTCTACTTATTTTTTATAAGCTTTATTGAGAGCGCCTGGGTGGCTCAGTTGGTTAAGCGACTGCCTTCGGCTCAGGTCATGATCCTGGAGTCCGGGAATAGAGTCCCGCATCAGGCTCCCTGCTTGGCAGGGAGTCTGCTTCTCCCTCTGACCCTCCCCCTTCTCATGCTTTCTCTCTCACACTCTCTCTCAAATAAATAAATAAAATGTTTTTTTTAAAAGCTTTATTGAGTTATAATTCACATGCCATAACATTCACCTTCTAAAATGTGTAATTCAATGGGTTTTAGCATATTTACAAGGTTGTGCAACCATCACCACCATCAAATTGCAGAACATCTTCACTACCCCAATGAGCCAGTCGAAGTCCCTCTCTACTGCCTTCTCTGCTCAGCCCCTGAGAACTACTAAGCTGTTCTTCTATCTCTAAGGATGTGCCTATTCTGGACATATCTTTTAAATGGATCATACAATATGTGGCCTTTTGTGTCACACATCTTTCACTTAGCATTGTGTTTTCAAGGTTCATCCATTTTGTAGCATGGATCAGTACTTCATCCTTTTTTATTGGCAAATAATATTCCATTTTGTGGATATACACTGCACTGTTTATACATTCATCAATTCATGGAAATTTGAGCTATTTCCATTTTTTTTGGCTATTCATTAGAATGCTGCTATGAACATCTGTGCAGAGTTTTATGTAGACATATATTTTCAGTTCTCTTAGGAATATGTATACCCAGGAGCGGAATTGCTAAGTCGTATGGTAACTCTATTTCACATTTTGAGGAACTACCAAACTCAAAAATGGCTGCACTATTTTATAAACTCGGTAATCTATAAGGGTTCCAATTTCTCTATATCCTCACCAACATTTTGCTTGTTAGTTTGCTTGTTTTTTGTATTTATTTGTTTGTTTATTTTTAAGATCTTTATTTATTTGAGAGAGAGAGTGAGTGAGCACGCACATGCACATGCACAAATTGGGGGAGGGACAGAGGGAGAAGCAGACTCCTACTGAGCAGAGAGACTATGCAGGGCTCCATCTCAGGACCCTGAGCCAAAGGCAGATGCCACACAAGCACCCCTGTTTATTTTTTCTTACCATTTGTAAGTGTACATTTCAGTGGCATTAAGTACATCAACTAGCTGTGCAACCAAGACATCAACTAGTTGCGCAACCATCACCACTATTCCTGTCTGGAATATTTTCATCTCCCCAAACAGAAATTCTTTACTCATTAAACAATACTTCCCATTCCTCCCTCCCTCAGCCCCTGGAAACCACTATTCTACATTCTACCTCTATGAATTTGACTCCTCTAGAGACCTCACAGTCTCATAAGTAGAACCACACAGGATTTGTTTTTTTGTGACTGGCTTATTTCACTTAACATAATGTCTTCACGGTTTATCCATGTTATAGTATGTGTCAGACTGTCCTTCCTTTTCAAGGGTGAGTAATATTCCATTACAGAGCTATACAACATTTTGTTTATCCATTCATCCACTGATGGACATTTGGGTTGTTCCTACCTTTTGGTGATTGTGAATAATGCTGCTATGAACATGGGTGTGCAAATAACTATTTGAGTCCCTGATTTCAATTCTTTTAAAAATACACCCAGAAGTAGATTTCCTGGATTCTATGGTAATTTGATGTTTAATCTTTTGGAGACACTGTTGTGTTCCATCAGCTGCTGTGCCCATCAGCAATGCACAAAGATTCTTGCCACATCCTAGGCAGTACTAGTTACTTTCTGGTTTTATTTTATTAAAATAATAACCATCTTAATTGATGTGAAGTGATATCTCATTATGGACCAACATTTGTATTGTCTTTTTAATTTCAGCTACCCTAGTGGATATGAAGTGGTTTATCATGGTTTTGATTTGAATTTCTCTAACAATAATGTTGAACATCTTTTCATGTGCTGGTGACCATTTATATATTTTCTTTAGAGAAATTTCTGTTCAAACAATTTGCCCAGTTTTTAGTTGGCTTGCTTGTCTTTTTATTGTCGAGTTATAAGAATTCCTTATATATTCTGAATACAAGTCCCTCATCTAATATGTGATTTACCAACATTGTCTCACATGGGTGTCTTTTCATTTTCCTGGTGGTGTCCTGCAAAGCACAAAAGTTTTTAATTTTGATTAAGACCAATTTATTTTTTTCTTTTGTTGCTTTTACTTTTGATGTCATTTCTAAGGAACTATTGCCTGATTCAAGGTCTTGAGGATTGACTGTTATGTTTTCTTTAAGAGTTTTTATAGTTTCTTTTTCTTGCATTTAGGCCAATGATCCTTTTTTTATTGAATTATAATTAATATGCAACAGTACTTTAATTTTAGGTATATAACATAAAGATTTGATATGTGTATATATTGCATACTGATTACCAGAATAAGTTTCATTAACATTTATCACCACTCACAGTTACAACTTTTTTTTTCTTGTGATGAGTGCTTTTAAGACCTGCTCTTAGCAACTTTCAAGTATACAATATAGTATTATTAACTCTAGTCATGGCAATGATCCATTTTGAGTTTTTATATATGCTATGCTTATAATTTTTAAAAAATTAGCCTAAAAATACATTGCTCTTTCTAAAAACAATTGAATATATTCATTATTCTGCAAAAGAAGGCTGTTGCTGCCGTGTTGGGCAGTTTCCTTAACTAAAGTTATTTTCTTATGACTTCTTTAAAAATATACAAGTATATTATATGTAAAAAATGTTCTAGTCTTTAGCCATATATACATTGCATTTAGAAATTCAGACAATGTTTGAGTATTTTATTTAACCAATCATTTAATAAATTGTGTCTAATGTGCACATGCATATCTCAAAGAAGTGGATGGTCTGCAGGGTTAAATGCTGCAGAAAGGTCAAGGTGAAGGACAACTAAGAAAACCCTTTGGGCTTGGTGGTTAGCAATTTTAAGCACCCTGAGCAGACTTGGAGGGTGGCAGGAGTGTAGTCACAGCTCAGAGGCTATTTGTTATGGAAAGGAGAGAAATAGGTTAATCATTAAAAGGTACAAAAGAGGAACAAATTACCCAATATAAGGGAAGCTGAGCATGTGTGCACTGAGAAGAGATAACATAAGGAGAGCCTGGAGGAGCCAAGAAAAGGAGGAACTGAACCAGGTTCTCCAAGGTGAGCAGAAAGGATGACGTTAAGAGCCCAGGTTACACAAGGAACTTGGAAATCAGAAAAACCCATATGCCTTTGAGGAATAATTACCTATATAGAGATCTTTCAATGCAAGATTGTAGTTGAAACTAAAAGAAGTTCAAAACCTAGAACTTGAGCTCCAGGTGCAGGTAGACTGGGATTTAAATTCCAGCCTTGCTTCTCGGGAGCTGTGCAACCTTGGGCAAACTATTTAACACATCTGTCCTTCACTGTCCTCTTCTATAAAGCGGCAAAAGTAACAGACCCACCTCATCAGTTGTCTTAGTGAGGGTTATATGAGAACTACATATAAAATCTCTTGGTAGTTACAAATTCTCAGTAGCTCTCACAAAAATAAAACACATCCATAGTCCTACAACTGAGAACTCAGTTAAAATTACATTGTGTTCCACCATAACCCTCTTCGTACCACTTTTTCACAATGCTCTTGACAAATATCTGAGAAACAAGATATGGTTTGTGTAAGAATTGTTTGTGACTCATCTTCCTCATGTTATGTGGGGTTAAATCTCTTTCCCCTCCCATCCTCTGGTGTAACTGAGATGAAGTTACCATGGATTTTGGTTCAGCCACTCACACTAGTTGACTTGGACGTACATATGAAGTACACAGCCCCGTGTCCTCTGTCTAGGATGACGGATCCTGGGGGATGACATCAGCACACCATTTTGAAATCTCCAGCTCTGAGCTAGGATAAGTGATTAAAGCTCCTGATGACTGAATATCTCCATACAATATTGTCCTAATATGCAGGTCATAAAAAGGCAAGCTCTTATGCAAAGAAATTAGGCAAAACTCATTAACACTCCCCTCCCAAAGAATAACATTTTACATCTAAGAGGGACAAAATTGTGAAAGAACATGCTACTGACTTCAGTTTCAAGCCCTGTGACACAGACAACGATGAGACATCTTCCTGGCGACAGATGTGTCAGCCTCACTGCCTTACTCTAGTCTCCCCAGCAATGCTGGATTTTCCCCAGTAAATGCAAGTAACTACGACTATAGTATCTTGTTTTCCTCAGAATATTTTTTCATTTCCACTTAAACCTTTTCCCTCTCATGAGCTTCCTTTTTTGTTTTCTTTACTGTATCCTGTTGTAATAAGAGGATTTTGTTTTTACATCGATTTGGAAAACTTCCTTCCTGGCATTCAGATGCTCGCCTCAGATGTCAGAGAGAGAGATAATGGTCCATTGCTGGCCCTGGGGAAGGGGATGACGGAGAAACAAGGAGAGCTGTAGTCTCCACAGGCCGGTCAGGTTGACATACTTCGTGCGTGAGAGGGGCCCAGTGTGCACCAACAGTGCTTTACTGTTCACTCTCACGACACCAGGACATTAACATGCAAGGCTAGTGTTTTGAAAATTGTCAGTATTTTCTAATCGATGCACTCTTTGAAATGTCAGTGGGTTTTCTAAGGAACTTAACCACTCAGAACAAGGTTAGATTTATTACAGATGCCAATTTTTGTGATCAAAATCCGCTCTTCCTGGGTTACGACATACCTACCTCTTTCTGAAGCAGACTGCGTTCAGTAGCTGCCTTCTCGTGGAAAACTAAATACGCCATAAACAACATTTTAAAAAATATCTAGGGAAAGAGGAAAAACATGTAACTGAGTGGAACTTGCCTGTAAAAGAGATTTTGACAACATTATTACCCTCCAGAGCCCTGTTTGACTGAAATCCCAATTTACAAAACTTGCCTACATACCCACAAATAGTAGAATTCTAGTACTTAAAAAGATCTATGGTGGGGCTGGGGGGAGACCTATGGGATGGCTTTGTCCAACTCCCTCATTTATTAATGAGGAGGCAGAGCCCAGGGAGGTGAAACATGAGATCCAAAGCAAGGTAGCAAGAAATGGATTCAGCACCCAGCTCCTAACCCAGTGCCCATCATTTCAGTCCATGTCCCTGCCTCAGTCTTCTGAGGTGGGATCTGGGAAAGAAAAAGATAATAAGAAATCACAATGGAAACCTTTTAAACGTAGAAACTAGGTTTCCTTTTTAACCACTGGCCACTTCCCCACCTCCTCTTTCCTAGCTTTGTCTGATTCTCTCCAACACCAGCTAGCCTCCCAACTGACTAGAATTGTGTGATGTGGTATCTACCCTGAGTAATTGGCCCATCTCCTTCTTCCACACGATGTTGTCTCAGACAAACATCGACTAAACATTCGTGATATGCAAGGCAGCAAGTAGGTCCTGAATTCCTGCAAATTATATAAAAACATAAAACAGTCTCCCTGTCCTTGAGAAGTTAACAAAGTAGTCCTGAAAACCAATAGGGCACTAAACAACCCATAGCCAGCATGCTGGCTTAAAAGGGTCCCACCTTCTCTGGGGGGCAGTGAAGGCAAGGAGGGAAGGGCATTCTGGGCAGAGGGAATACAATTTGACAGTCTGGGAGAACTGCTAGGTCCTTCACAATAGCTGAAGCCCATGCTTCTGAAATTTTAATATGCATACAAGACACTAGGGCTCTTGTTAAGATGCAAATTCTGATTCTGCAGGTCAGGAGTGAGCTCTGAAATTCTGCATTGCTAGCGAGCTCCCCGGTGATGTCGATGTATTCGGTGGCCCCCTGTTGAGTAGCAAGGAGCTAGAGAGAAGAGGAAGGTAGGGTCATAAGCAGGAGCTGGTTAATAAAGTGTTTTGAAGGTCATGCTATCAAATTTGGATTTTTTCCAAAAAATAACAGGAGTAACAAATATACTTGGATAACTTGAAATGGATGTTGGCTTTCTAAGTTTGCTGGAAGCTTGGAAGTCATTTCCACCAGAGAGCTTTCTCACCATCCCTGGGTGGAGCATCACATGCATGTCTTAATTTAGAGCCTTGTTGCACCGTAAGGTAATGCTGATTCCCCTATCTGTCAAATTCGCTTGAAGCACTGGAAGGACAGTTACGTCTTTGTCAGCATTAAATCCACAAACTTTATGCACCCAACACCTACCCTGTATCTGACCTATAGGAGTTTTTCCGTGAACTTTGGTGACATGATGTGTTTGCTCTAGATTAGTGATTTTCAGATGTAGGCATGTGTCAGAATCGCCTGGACAGCTTTTGAGGCAGATTGCTGGATCCCACTCCCAGAGTTTGTGATTCACTAAGTCTGGGATGGAGACGGAGAGAGTTGATGATTCTAACGTGCTCACAGGTGACACAGATGCTGCCAACCTGGGGACCACACCTTGAGAACCACTGGTTTAGGGTAGATCATTGATTACTTCCTACCAAATGGTGTTAACAAATACGATAAAGTAAGGTAATGACTAAAAGCCTGCCCTCAAGGTTGTAGAATCATGGGCAAATGAGTTCACCTCTCCAGGCCTCTAGAGTGTGCATTTGTGATGAAGATGATGATGGTGCCCACCTACTAGGGCCAACATGAGGGTTCACACTGAGCAAATATGTAGAAAACACTCAGTGGATGTAATGAGCACTGGGTGTTACATACAATGGATGAATCACTGAAACTAATAATACACTATATTATATTAATTAATTGAATTTAAATAAAATGTAAAAAAAGAAAAAAAACACTCAGGAATTGCAAATATGTATTAAATGTTCCTGCTAAAGGAACTCTCTCACTTGCTGATGGCACAGATAGAAGAAAACAGCTTCTTAACCAAGCCACAATGTGTTAATCTTTACAGGGAAACGTGGCAAATGTAAACTTAATCCCTAATCTTTTAAGTCTGTAGGAACATTCCAGCCCCTGTTGCATTTTTGTGACCACAGTTTTTATATTTTCTTTATTGGTAAAAACATTAGCTGACTCCTGGGTTTGTTAAAAAGTTTTGCACTGCACACCCCTTGGGAAGGCTATAACCAAAAAGACAACGATAGCAAATGCTGGAGAGATTGGAAACTTCGTGTATTGCTCGTGGGAATGTAAAATGGTGCAGCCACTTGAGAAAGCAGTTGGGCAGTTCCTTAAAAAAGGTTAAACATGGAGTTACCATCTGACCTGGCGATCCCACTTCCAGGTGGGATCCCTAAGAGAATCAAAAACGTGTGTTCTTACAAAAACTTTTGCATGAATGTTCATAGCAGCCCTGCTCCTAGTAGCCCAAATGTGGAAAGAACCCAAAGGCACATCAGTTGGTGAATATTTAAACCAACTTGGTATCTATCCGCACAATGGAATAACACGCAACCCTAAGAAGGAAGGAGTGATACATGCTACGACATGGCTGAAACTTGAAAACATTTTGCTGAGTGGAAGTTGTCTGATACAAAGGCCACATATTATATGACTCCGTTTATATGAAATGTCCAAAATAGGCAAATCCATAGGGACAGTGCTTAAAAAGATCTGTGGTGGGGTTGGGGCAGGTTAGATGTTGCCAGGGCTGGGGAAAGGAGAGACTAGAGAGTGACTGATGGAGATATGGGATTTCTTTTGGGGATGATGACATGGTCCAGAATTAGATAGTAGTGACAATTATAGAGTCTTATGAACACACTAAACATTAGTGAACTGTACACTTTAAAAGTTTCATACTATGAATTTCATAATATGTAAATGATCTCAATGTTAAACAAGATTTAAGGGCGCTTGGGTGGCTCAGTGGGTTAAGCCTCTGCCTTCGGCTCAGGTCATGGTCTCAGGGTCCTGGGATCGAGGCCTGCATCAGGCTCAGCAGGGGTCTGCTTCCTCATCTCTCTCTGCCTGCCTCTCTGTTTACTTGTGATCTCTCTGTGTCAAATAAATAAATAAATTAATCTTTAAAAAAAATTTAAGACACTAAAATCCTACTTGGTGATACTATCATTTTCATTTTAGAGTTGCACGGTGTAAGGGCAGCCAATAGGCACATGTGGCTCTTGAGCTCTTGAAACGCGGTTAGTTAGTCCAAAGTGAGCTATGCTGTAAGTAAAAATACAGTCTAGAATTTGAAGACTTAGTTAAAAAAAAAAAAAGAACGTACATTACCTAGATACATTCTTGATATTGAGGTGATACTATTTGGGATATAATATAGTTAAATAAAATATAATGTTAAAATGAACTTACCTATTTATTTTTACTTTTTCTAAAATGTGGCCACTAGAAAACTTTAAATTCTGTCTGTGGCTCATATTATCTATCTAACCGCCAGCTCTGCCTTCGAGGTCACCCACAGCAGGTTGGTTTCTTTGCAGAGGCCCATGTAAGTGTTTGCATCTGGAAGTTAGTGAATCTGAGGCTGGTCCTTTCCTTCGTGAACATAAAGGGCTTTGTACCCTGGGCTTGATTAGCTCTGTTCCATTAGCATGACTCAACACATGTAAACAGGGCAATTCAATGGGTGCTTCCAGTTTTTGTTCTTTGAGTAGAAGGCCACCTGCAAAAACAGAGCCTTGTTATCTCAAAGAGCAAGGTTCTGGGTCATTATTATTTTAGAAAGTACTTTTTGTGTCTCTTGCTAATGAACTACACAGCAAGTCATCTGAAAAAGGAATTTTTAAGATATTTCTTTCCTGCTCAGAGTGACTTTTTTTCCAAGACTCAAGTTCTGTCTCAAAATATTCTTAGCCTTGACATGCATTTCTGGATTTAACTGAAAATGGGTCATAGGAATTCTCCTGGAACGGAAATTGTTTCTAAATGCACTGAACGCAAGGGTTTATTTTGTAGGTGCAATAGTTAAGGGCAAATTATGTAAATAGGGTAGGAATGTCCACCAGTGAGGAAGTTAACTAGGTTGATTCCTTTTTTTAAAAAATCATAATATCTTTTTATTATGAAAACAATGTATGTTATTTTGAAAAATCTCAGAAACACCAAAAAACAGAAATAAATAACCCACACTCTTAATCTCACAGCTGGAGATAATCATTGTTAATATACAAATATTTATCCTTCCATTGTAAGAAAGGTCTTGATAAGTCAAAATTATTCTACACAGAGAAGACTGGAGCAAATACTGTTGTTGACTGTTGAATGACAAAGAGTAGGACACTTATTTTTCAACCAATTAAAAATAATTCCATTGGCACTCTAAATTTTCAGAAGAAAAATCCAGTCTGTATAGGTTTAGTATACAATATCCCTGTGTTACTATTTAGTGGCTGGGCTGGATGTAATCCTTCAGCCCTACTTCCATAAAACAAGAAAGATATTTACATTACACACATGGAAGTTGTGGGTGGGCATATCTCTATACATTTTTTTTTCTATTCGCCAGCAAGGTTGTATAAAAATATTTACTACTTTCCTATAGGTTCACTTGCGTGCTGTAGAGTCCACGTCATGAGGCAGAAGGATGGATTATTCACTGGAGTTTTTATGGACCCACATTCAAGTGTTTCCCCAGCTGTGTTTACAGCTTTGGGTTTCTAAGCCTCTTGAGAAGTAATCAGTTTTGATTATCTTAAATCCCAAAGTAAATTTTCTTTTTTGGAGATTATTCTAGTTGTTAACACAGGTTAGTCTGGCCCTATTAAACCATCTTTTAAGTGCTGTAACATCCAAAAAGAAAGCCGTGGTTTTGCTTCGAGGAGAGAGGACGATTTGAAATATGAATCAGATCCTTCCTGGTAAGAGGCAAAGTCTCAGAACTCCTTTGTGCTCTCTTTCTCTCTCTCTCTCTCTCTTTTTAAATCTTGTCCTACTCTTTGGTCATTTCATTGAATAAGTCTGGTCTCTTTAGCACAAGTCCCTTTAGAGCCAAGATTCTTATATGATGTTTTTTATTAGTTCATAGTTGTATAACTTTCCATGTACAAACACAGACATATATTACGCTCTCAGTAATATTTGTTTCTTGACTAATGAGAAGAACATGAGATATTTAGAAGCTTGGGAGATTATAACTTATAGGCGATTTCTTGTTAGGTAACTCTTATAAATGACTGTGTTTAAGTCCTTCATTTAAACCTTAAGGATTCCTTAGCTGTAACTATACATTTAGCCACATTTAGAGCCAGAGTGTTTGTTAAGAGTGAAGGCTCTGCATTTTAGCTGTTAGCTTGGGCAGATCAATGAACACATTTGTGCCTCAGTTTCCTTATGGAGATGATAACTAACCAATTGACTAAATTAGTTAATTCATGGAAAGTGAATGGCATAATGACTGGCATATTGATAAGGTGTCAGTAGATGTTAGCTGCTGCTCCAGCCCACCCCCCACTTCCCGAGATTAATATATCTACAACCACTACCTTCTTGACCAATGTACCCAGTCTTCTACCCAGTGGACAGATACTCTCTACTTCCAGGCTGGGATCTTTGAGAACTATTATTTGGAAAAGTAAGACAACAGAGGAACATCTGCAGAACTGGCCAGGTAAGCCAAACCAACCAGCCATTTGTTTTGTGACAAATGAAATGAAAGCAGCAACAGGTGTCCCATGAGACCCTTAATTTGGTCAGCATATGCTGACCTCCCACTGGCCATACGGTGTTGTCCTGACTGCAGGGTCCTGAAGAGGAGACGCAAGGTCCAGTGCCTGTCTTTGCCATCTTGTCTCTTGCGAAGTTTTTCGAGTGTGTAGTACTTAGGAATTACTTGTGTCCATATAGGGAATGTGTTTTCCTAGATTTCTAGGAGGGCAGAAAAAAAAGAAAAGGGCCCTCACTATACACAGAATGCTAGAAAAGAGAAAGGATAGATACTGAATTAAAATGCCCAAGCTTCTATATTCATCAACTATTGCTAGATGATGAACCACTTCAAAACCCAGTGACTGAAACAATA
The DNA here is from genome assembly GCF_002288905.1 of Enhydra lutris kenyoni. Lineage (NCBI taxonomy): Eukaryota > Metazoa > Chordata > Mammalia > Carnivora > Mustelidae > Enhydra > Enhydra lutris. The sequence continues at coordinate 26,041,447 of NW_019154105.1, forward strand.
ACCATTTATTATTTCTCATATTCCTGGGGATTGGCTGAGCCATTCCTCTGCAGGCTTTGTCTGGGATCACTAATGAGACTCTCCTTAGCTGGAAGGGCCAAGATAGCCTCACTCATGTGTGTGGGAGTTGGTGCCGGCTATTGGCAAGAGCCTCTTCTCTTCCCAAGAACTCTCCTTCTCCAGTAGGCTGGCCTGAGCTCCTTTGCGGCATGGCCATCTCAATGTTCCAAGAGAGCAAGAGGGAAAGCTGCAAAGCCTCTCAATGCCTAGGCTCTGGGACTCCCACAGAGTCTGGGGCCAGCACAGGCAAGTTCACAGGGGGTGGAGAAATGGCCCCAACTTCATGTTGGGAGAAGTATATCACATTGCACAGCATCAGTTAACTACTGCTGAATTTAAAATAATAATAATAATAGATTAAAACAATGATTTTTAAATTTCTCCATAATTCATCGGAGGCCATCATCATAGTAATCTTACCACAACCCATTTACCACTCTTTAAATTGTGGCCATTTCTGTGTAGTTGCATGTTGACCTCCTGTTTCTCCCTGCAGTTAATCAGTTTGAAGTATCGTGACAAAATTGGGTCAGTGATTTGAGGAAAAAGGAGAACTTCATTTCTGTCTCACTCTCAGAGTCCAAAACAGATGAATGAATTTAGGAATGGCTCCCAAAGTCAACTTGGGATAAGATGAAGAGAGAACATGTTTTAGTAGAGAAAAGGAGCCAGATTCTGAGGCGGGGCCACACCCCTAGAGTCCTCCCTGCACCTGGGGCATCCTTTGAAGTGAAGGAAATTGCTCTACCACAAGGAGGCTCAAAGAGGCAGACAGATGTGAGGGTGGAATGTAAAACTAGCAAACATTTTATAAACACAAGGAGACGAGGGACTCATGAGCAGTAAACAGCATGGGCTGACTGAAGCTATCTCAAGTTAGTTGTTGGCTTCTTGTGTTTTACTTCATATTGGATCCTGAGGAAGTTCACAATTTAGACAAGTCTATAATTCTAAGATGTATGACCTGAAGGATTGGCCATTTTCCCAGGTACCCGTGGTGGAACCCTTCACCTTCTGCCCAGAATCGTGTGATGCCCTTTACCTAGAAAGGTTAACCCGGCAGTCAAGAAAGGAAATATGGACAAGAAAGAATAGAGGTAGAAACACCAAAGGATATCCATTTCTAGAAGATTGTTGGAGACATTCTGAGTGCTACTTCTGAGACAAAATATTACATGATAGTAGGGGAAGTCTTAGAATTAAATATGGAAATCCCAGAATCAGAAACTTGCCTGGAGAATGTGTTGGTGCAGGAATATTAGTGGAATAGCAGATTTTCCTGGATAGGAAGAAGTTATCTGCGAGGCAAATGGGCCCTCAAATGGGCCAGGTGAGTTCTTTGTATCTGAACAGCACACATGTAACATTTTCACAAATACACGTGTGTGATTCAGTTCACGCATTGGTACAAGTGTGTGGTCATGTGTGGGTGGTCTTTTAGTTTTCTGCTTATTGGCTTGACACCTCCTTTTCTCTTCCACACATACCAATTCCCAACCCACCCGCCTACCCAGATAACCCATAGTAATAGTCTAATATGTATCTTTCCTATTTTTACCAATGGCTATATAATAATATACCCATGGACACACACACATACAAGTGCTATCTGATCATTGTTTATTTCACAAATCTAGAGCCACAGTACACATAGCACACATTTTCCCCCTGCATTGTGCTTTACTCAGTCAACAACACCTTCTGAAGTTCTTCCTGTCAACCAGAACAGCTCTGAATTGTTCTGCTTAATGTCTCCATGGTTCCATCATATGGCTACTCCACAGTTTATTTTATCATTCCCCTATTCCTAGAAACACATTGTAGCTTTTACAAATAATTTGAAGAAAAAAAAAAAGAAAACTCCTCACCCTCCAAAAAATACCTTTATATGAACCTTTCTGTCCCAGTGACTTCATTTCTCCTTGAGAGGTTCTTAGGAAAAGGACGGCTGGCCTGAAGAGTATATGTATTGTAAATTTTAATACAGATCACCATACTGCTTCCCCAAGAGGCTATATTATCTCTTTAATTAATTTTTTAAAAGGGGGTGGGCAGAGGGGCAGAGAGAGAGAGAGAGATAGAATCTCAAGCAGGCTCCATGCCCAGCACAGAGCCCAATGCAGGCCTTGATCCCACAGCCCTAAGATCACAACCTAAGCTAAAATCAGGAGTACGGCTCTGAACTGACTGAGCCACCCGAGTGCCCTGGCTATATGATTTCTCATTCCATTCACACTGCATGAAAGACTCCCTTTCCTATACCCCTGCCAGTGATAAGTGTTACAGATCTTTTAAATTTTAGACAATCTGACTTCTCATTTTAGTTTACTTTGCAGTCCCTTCCCTTGTGATGAATTAGAGGCTATTTGCATGTTTCTTGGCATTTGGATTTGCCTTTCTGAGTATTACTCATTCATATTCTTTACCTGTTTTCCTATTGGTTTTTTCTTGTTTTACTTGTCAAATTCTAATCTTTGTGTATTATAAAAATTAAATATGTTATCTGCATTATATATATATATATTTCTGCAAATCTGTTACAGTCAATGATATTTTATACTTTTGCCTTAAAAATTTTAATTATAGTTAAATACGTCTGTCTTTTCTCTTATAGCTTTTGACTTCTCAGTTTTCATCAGAAAAGTTTTCCTGCTCGATATAGTATGCATAATCTACTAGATTTTCTTGCAAGAGTTTTGATTTATCTTTATATTTTTCATTTGCATTTTTGTTCCATATCCTTGGATGTGCCATAAAATTAGGATCCAATAAATTTCTGGTTTGAGCATAATGGCTTCATAGAGGTTTTAATTAACTGAAGTCCCCTGTCCCATCTCTATTTTTCCAAAATTACTTGCTTTGTCTTTGGTATTTATTTTTCTCTAGAAACTTTAGAATCAGTTTACCCAATTACCCAAAACAAACACAAAAAATACCCCATTAATTTTTATGGCATTGAGTCTTCTCATCCAAGAATTTGGTACATCTTTCCATTTCTTCATTTCTCCTTTTACATATTTTAGTATGACTTTGTTGTTTATTTCCTTTTTTTGATATATCTATTACTAAATATTTCACAAGGGTTTCTTTTTCACTGTTTTAAATGGATTTCTTCCAATCCTATTCTTATTGCCAGAATAAAGAAAAGCTACTGATGTTTTGCTTTGTTTGTAGTTTTGGATCCATCTACTTTACCAAATTCTCTTCTTAATTCTGGGAGATTTTTTACTAGATTCCTTTGGGTTTTCTAGGTTTACAGTCATGTCATCTGTAAAAAAAAAAAATAGATACTTTTTCCTTTTCTTTTCCAATGTTTATTCCAGTTTTAAAATTTGCTGCCATAAAATTTCCCAAACTTTTATAATTTTGCTCTTTCTTCTTTTTAAAAAACCAAGCTTATTTAGTAAATGTATACATTTTTAATATAACAAGATTTTGAATTTATTTACATATTTACTTTTTTCTTTCTACTTCATTAATTTAAGATTTTAACTTTATTAATCACTAGGTTTTTTGATAATTTCTTAGAATGTGGCTTTAGTTTCTTTATCTCTTATCTTCATTCTTTCACAGGGACAACATTTTGACTAAAAAATTTTTATATGATCTTCTAGAGCCTTAGAGTATACAATAAATTTCCCTTTTTTTGTAGCTTTCAAGATTGTGAGTGATTTCTCTTTGATTTCTTTAAGCCAATTGTCATCTAAGTGTTTCTTAATTTCCAAGCAGTCAAGTTTTTGGTCATTTTTAAATATTTCTTTTCTTAGTTAGTAAATTAGGATCAGACCACACAACCTATAACATTTTTACTCTTTGAATTTGCTGAAGTTTTCTTGGTAGCCAGGTTTAAGTGTTTATAAATGTTTCATAGACATACAAAAATTTTCTGTTTCAGGAATGTAGGGTTTTGCCCTAAGATAGTGTTGGGAGACAGCATGGCATAGAGTTTAGAGAAAGCCAAGACTTTAGAGAATATATATCTACTTTCTAATCTACACTTTACCATATGACTGTGAGCACATCTGTAAGATATGAATGATAATGGTGTCTACTTCATAGAGTTCTTATGAGGATTACATTATTTAATATTTGTAAAGTATTTAGAATAGAAATTAGCACATAGCAAATGCTATGTTACTTGTTATAGAAATAAAAATAATCAATTCATCTATATCCTTACTGCTTTCTTTCTGCAGAATTGTCCAATACAGTCCAAAGAGATATCAAGTTAATATAAACTTTTTGGTGCTTTTGAGGATGGCTTGTGAGTTAAAACAGTATTCTGGTGCTATTTTCTTTTTAATTAAATTTTAAATTATTAAAGTGATAAGTTTTAAAATACTTCCTTAACTTTTTAAAACTGTATTTTAAAAATTTTTTAAAATTTTTATTTTTTAAATTTTTTTCAGTGTTCCAGAATTCATTGTTTATGCACCACACCCAGTGCTCCATGCAATACGTGCTGTATATATTCTTTAAAAAAATTTTTTTTAACTTTTAAAGATTTTATTTATTTACTTATTTATTTGAGAGAGAGCAAGAGAGCTGGGGGTGGTGCATTGGCAGAGGGAGAGATAATCTGAAGTAGACTCAGCACTGAGCCTAGAGCCTAATGCAGGGCTTGATCCCAGGTCCTTATGATCATGACGTGAGCCAAAACCAAAGTTTGAACATTTAACCAACTGCGCCACCCAGGTGCCCCTAACTATATACTTTCAAATTGTATCTTTTTTGATTTTTCTTATCCTCACTACTTTTTTGTTTTACACTTGAACACACTTAAATAAAAAATTTTGCCCTTTTATAAACTTGGTTCCAATCTCATTCTTCCTTAACTAAGTTGCCTTTTCTCCCACATAACACATAAATAATCATTCTGATTAAACTTTAGAATGCTAAATTTTCTTCAGGGTAATTTGGGCAAGATAAAATAGCCTGTGAAATCAGATTGGATTTGACATGTGTACTCCCAAAATTGTGTTAAATTTGTTAACTTCCACAGTCCATTTATTTTTGCCATTTCCAGTGCCTTTTTTTTTTAAACATGTAAATCCAAGTTTCTGTCTCATATTCCTTCTCCCTAAAGAAATTCCTTTAAGAGTTCTCGTGGTTCCTGTCTATTGGTAATGAATGCTTTCAATCATTGATTATCTGAAAAAGTCTAATTTCCCTTCATTTGAAAGGAATTTCATTGAGTATAGAAATTTGGGTTTACAGTATTTCCTTTTCAGTATTTGAAAGGTGTTCCTCCATACCCTTTGGCTTTCATAGTTTCTGTTGAGAAGTCTGCTGTCTTTCTCATGTTCCCTCCACAGATCTGAACCATTAGGAAGGCTTTCTCTCATCTTCCACCCTGCCCCAATCTTTCTCATGAGCACCTGCTGTGATTCTGTGATTGAATGTGAATTCTCCTTTTATCTGCTGCTCCCAGGATTTCTATGCTTTCATGATAGTCCAAACTTGACTTTAGAAATTCTTTACAAATTTTAGCAGGAGGTTTCTTACCTGCTTTTATGGAAAAATCTGCCTTACTTTCATACTCTGCTTCACATTAACTAGTACTCATATTTCTCCTTGGAGGTGTCTATTTTTTCTTGGATTTCAGGCTAGTTGGTTGCCTTACAACCTCAGCCCTTTAATGGACCCCAGAAAAGTTATAACTGTGAGATTATTCTGCTTTTGCTTTTTCTTAGGGTGTGAGTGATGCTTTTCCCAGATTTAACATTTTAAGAGAAATCCATTTACTGAAATTTTAAGATTAATTGACAAATATTATTTAATGCATAAATCTAGCAAAAAATGCAGTTTCTTCTTATGGCACTTTTATAACTTAATTTATTAAATTTCCTGTACCATAAAACCTGCACCATAAGTTATGTGCTATAAAGGTAATATATTAAATATATCACATATATTGGGGCACCTGGCTGGCTCAGTGGGTTAAGCCTCTGCCTTTGGCTCAGGTCATGATTCTGGGGTCCTGGGATTGAGCCCCACATCGGGCTCTCTGCTCAGCAGGGAGCCTGCTTCCCCCCCACCTTCCCACTCTTATGATCTCTAAGTAAGTAAATAAAATCTTTAAAAATAAATAAATAAATAAATAAATCACGTATATTATATGTAGTATAAAGGTAATATATTAAAATTTCTTCTTAGTTATGCAAACTGTTTGTTGAAAATAGCTACCATACCACAATTCCCATCCCATATGCTTTCACTGTAAGCTCACTACTTTCCATCAAGAGTTAGAAACTATTTTTCCATCCCTTTAAATTTGAGTGGGCCTTGTGACTCTTTCTAGCACTAGAATATGAGAGGAGTTATGCTAATCGATTTCTGGGCATAGTCCTTAACTCTTTTCAGTTTCCACTTCATTAGGTTAATGGGAACTCCCAAGTCTTGCAGTGATTTTATAGTCCAGGTTTCCTGGATTCTCCCTTAACACTCTGATGAGTCATGCAAATGTTCCAAGGGTTGAGAGGAGGGAGAAGTTGTTTTAACACTTGTTTAAGGTCAACTCACCTTTTTTGTTATTTGGTTCTATTCTCAATTATTTTAATATTCTGCCAACAAATCTTACTAGATGATTAAATTACCTCTCATTAATTTTGCATATCTCTTTTGGTCTGATTTTGTGGCCACAATTCCAAAGTCATTCTGGTGATGACATCCCAAAGATACCCACGAGAATTGTATTTTTTCAAAATCAAGTTGTTGTTCTATTTCTAACAGTGTTTGTTTTACATAGTTAGATGTTTGATATTTGATGCATAACTTGGTATTTGGTGCAAACTAGCTTAGGACTGTGATATCCTCCTTATAAAATGTCTTTCTTTTTTTTTTTTTTTTTTTGCCTTGCTTAATGATTTTAAATTTCAATACCATTTTTGCTGATGTTAATATACTATATCTGACCTTTTCATCTCTGCAGTTGCCTCTTTTCCTGCCCTTATTTCATCACATTGATAGAATTTAGTTGAATTTTGTGTTTGAAAGCCTTTGCTATTTACTTATTCAGCAAATATTTTCTGAGCACCTTACTATGGCCTAGACTCTTTTCTAGACATTGGTGTATAAAACAAAGATCCCTGCCCTCAAGGAAGTCTATGGGAGCAGAAAGACAATAAACCATATGCACAATAAATAAGCAACTAACAAAGCACTTTGGAAGTCCTAAATGCCATGGAATAAAATAAAAGAGCACAGTATATAGGATTGGGAATGCAACAGAGAGGTTTGTAACTATAAATAGAGTCATCCTGATAGGTCTTGTTGAGAAAGTGATATTTAAGTAAAAACCAGAGGAGTGAAGGGTCTGGCCATGTGGCATCTGGAGGAAGAATATTCTAGGCAGAAAGAATAGCCAATACCAAGTTGTAAGATAGAGAGGTATGCTTGGTCTGTACAAGGGAAAGCAAGGAAGCCAGTGTGGCTGGAGTAGGGTAAAAGGGGAAAGAAGTAGATTAGGACTGAGAATCATCATGGATCAGACAATAGGGACATCATTGGTAACTTGGCTGAGTATGCACAGTTTTGAAGAAACGGGAAGGAAATGCCATGTTCTTCATTTAGAATGTTAGTGGACATATTTCATTCTATTTCTTCTCTCTAATTTGCTTATTATGGATTTGATTTTTTTTAACTTTTTCTTTTTCCTAATTTTCAAAAGTTTGAAAATTCTTAAAGGCAGGATATCTCCAGTCTGAATTTCTTGTGTTTTCTGGTCTCTAGCCTAACCTCATTTCTGTCTTTGCCTGCCACAAGAAGAGGGAAGGAATTTTAGCCATTCTTTCCTGCAGGCCCTGGGTACAGAAGAAGGAAGAGGGCTGTGTGTAACTTTGGATCACTGTGACAGTTTGGGAAGGAAACAGATGTCATGGTTGTATCAGGTCATCAAAAACAGCTTCCTGAGGCACCTGGGTGGCTCAGTGGGTTAAGCCTTTTCCTTCTGCTCAGGTCATGATCTCAGGGTCCTGGGATCAAGCCCTGCATCGGGCTCTCCACTCAGCAGGGAGCCTGCTTCTCCCCTCCCGCCCCGCCACTGCCTGCCTCTCTGCCTGCTTGTGATCTCTGTCTCTCAAATAAATAAATAAATATCTTAAAAAAAAAAAAAAAACCCAGCTTCCTAAAGGGGCCATTCCAAAGGTGACACAGAGATAGTGCAGTACTCAGTGCTAGTAAGGAGGGAGTGGTGCTAGTGGGAGGGTGGTGTCATTACCACAAAGGAGAATAGAAGCAATGACTAGAACACTGAGAGAGAGTTTGTACCCTATGTTGGAAAACTGCCACCTTATTAATCTAGAAGGGGAGTTAATTTTTATTTTTATTTTAAAGATTTATTTATTTATTTCTTAGAGAGAGACAGAGAGAGACCAGGGGGAGGGGCAAAGGGAGATGGAAAGAGAAAATCTCAAGCAGAGACCCTGCTGGCCATAGAGCCCCCTCCCTACCCAAGAAGTTCAGCCCCATCCAAGACACGAACACATATCCTTAGTCTAGGGGAATTTACTCTTTATTTCATTATGTGAAAAACAAGTTACTCTGTCTCAGTCTTTGGACTGATAGTCATAATTCACTTTTGGTTACAAAAAAACAAAGAAATCCAGCTAGTCTAAGTGTATCCCAGATATCAGATGTTCTTTGGAGATCTAGTTAAACTTGGCCTGAACCCCGATACCACTGCCTGTGAGAATTCAGTCCTAACCAGTCTCTGTGAACTCTTGGGTCACTTTCTCTTGCTTCTTCCCACCTCCACACTCCCATATTGGCATGGGCTCTGCTAGTTCTGCCTCTTGTCTACCAGGCTTATAAGTCTAGAAATTTCACTAGTTTTCCCTCATTAGTTCAGCATTTTGTGAGTGTAAAAACTTAAATGACCAGTCACTTTTCATGGCCTCAGTTCATTTTTTCTTCAAATATTTTCCTATTTAAGGAAGGGATACTCTGCTTATGATAAAAGAATAAATAAGGAGTGCACCAGCTGTAGTTTCTAGTAGATTTTTAGTGGGCCAATGAGAAAAGAGTAATATACATTCCTTCCCAGGAAGAACAGAATAAGAACTAGCAGCTCATTGACAACTCTGAATGGTCATACCATAAATCTGATAAACCACCCTCCAACAAATTCAGAGAACAACAAATGAGTTTCGGCAGTTCCCTTTGTTTCTCAACCACCATCATCTATGTGAATTGTTAATATGTATGATAGCCCTATGTTGCAGTAAAAAGGCCATCAGAAATAAATTTTCCATTTGTGAAACCATTGCCAAATATTCCAGGCAGTATGATAGCCCAATTAACTAGAGGTCATTTTCAAAATATTAAAAATCAGTTCATCACAGGCATCAACCAATAATAGACCAGAGCAGTCAGACAAGGTGTCAGGAGTAAATACCTGGTACAACCGCATGGTGGACACCAGCTGAGTATCTCCCTTACCTATAACCTAATAGCAACTTTGGAAATTCACATCATTTTGTAACCAAATGTTTCTTTTCTCTTTCCCTTTCCGAACTGAACCTTGTTCATCATGCATTCATTCAACAAAGACATCATTATACTTCTTCATGTGCTCTCCCAACCTTTCTCCAGCTCCCATCTCATTGTCACCCACATAGGTGTTATACCTAATAAAGTCTTTGCATGTTTCATCATATCTTGGCATCTGTTTCTCTCAGGATCCAGACAAACTCCCTAATGGCTGTATCAGAATCACAGACAGCAGAACTCACTTGTTACATTTGGATTTATCCCTGGATCACTTCTGAAGTTAATTTCATTTCCATTACTTTTGGCATGTACTTTGGCAGAACCTGATTTTTATTTTTCATTCTGTCCCTCTTTCCATCGACTACCAGAATCTTAGGACTTCCTGAATAGGATCCACTTTTGCTTTTCTATGAAATCTCATGTGATCATTTTCAGGGGAGGAAGATGGTACTAACAGAAGCTAGCCATTTAAGCAAGGGTAAAGAGGGTAGGTAGTGTACAGATTCTATAGAATGGGGAGATTTGTGGGAGAGGAGATGAGGTACGGGGAGAAAGAATGGCAATCTGTTTAAAGAGTTTGGCTTTGAGATGACTGACTTTTGGGACTGACTCGTCAGTGACTCCTAGTGTGTGGTTCATGGTTCCTTTATCCTGGAGAAGGTACCTTGCTACATTGAAATGAGTTAAGGTAGACCAGAAACATCACAGAGCTTCTTTCAACTTCAAGTTCAAATCAGTTGGTGCATGCAGCAGGCCCTAGGGGCAGAGATGAGGAAGGTACATCCTAGCACCACGGCTATCCCTCTGCCAAAATTTTGCAGCTACATGACATTGAAGAATGAGCCTCTCACGGTACACCTGGCTTGCTGCCACACTCACACTGTAGTCAGAGCTGCAAGTTTAATGGGCAGATGGAACGTCAACAGTGTTGATCCAGGTGCAGTCAAGTCACCTAGAAGGACTGTCCACCCTGGAGAGACAGCTTAGTGAGAGTCATCTAACCTGGGGGTGTGAGTATGCCTGTGACAGGACAAGTCAAAGCTGCACTTCCAGTCCACCTCCTGGGGCAACTCAGAGAAAGTGGGATTGGACAGGAAGGGTGGCCTCTCCTCTTGCCAAATGGACCACACCACTTCAGGGGGACAACCTGAACCAGAAGAACCAGCCTGGCCACCCTGAGGTGATGGCTGGCACTGATATTGACAAAGCCTCAAATTAAGACAGTACAAACAAGGAACTTGGACATCTAGGGCCTCTATTACCCAGATTTGTTAATAACACAGCTCTTGGCTCTTAACTCTCCATAAATTCTCAGTGAACTGGGCTGAATGGATTTGAATGTGAAATGCAGACCTCTTCTCAGATATTCTCACATCCTAGGGGGAATGAGTTCCTGCTCTCTTACCTATACCATGGCCCCTCAGCTACAGCTGAAGTCAACATTTCCAACTCAAGGTTAGTTGAGCTACTCCGTAATGGGGGACTCCAAGAAAGGTCCATGACCATAGCAACCCCACAGTCCCATAATTGTCAAAGGAGAGTAGGTTAAAGTATTCATTATTCTGTGATTATCTGAACTTTGGACTGGAAGTACAGCTTTCAAACTGACTTTGGAAGGAGATGGCAGCTCCTGGGGCAGAGTTCCCAGAACTGGACATGGGGAAGACTTCCCACCTCATCAACAAAGCCCAGGTTCACTGCTCCACCTCATTATGGCTTCATGACCACCAAGAAGTCTACCCTTGTTTACTGCAGGCGCCTTGTCATGGGGGAGTGACAGGGAACCATGGAAATCAGCTCTAAGAAAGGCCTGAAAAGGCACCCAGTCAGGTTCATCATCCAAGTTGAAAAGGAGCATCTTCACCTGCTCATGATTCGAGAAAAGTCAAATGAACTTTCCTTTGCTGAGATTCTATTAGTCAGAATCTGACCAAGAGGCCATCTCCTCATGAATGGTGAGTGGTGTTCATGATATTCTCTTTCTTATATTCTTTGACTTAGGAGAACTAAAGGACAGCCTTCTTGGCAATGATCCCCCTTTTTGAGGACCTGCTCTTTCCTGGACAGAAGTGGAAGTTCATTAGGAAGGAAAACATATCCCCACCCAGAAAGTTGGCTTCCTCTGTGTTTATCACACCTGACAAGGCCAGCAAGATGACTCCCCTCTTGATTTTGCTTTTCCACTCCATCTCACTGGGACATTTTTTTGTGTGTGTGTGTATATGTAAGTCTTTATGTTACTAGTTATTATGAATTTTCAACTCCCTCAGGAAAAAGTTTGAAGAGGTCAGTCTCTTGGGCCTGGACTCTATAAGACAGCAGAAAAGACAGCAAATATATTGGAGGGTTGTGGTGAGGAAATGGTAATTTGTTCTCCACTGAGGACTGACGGCACAAAAAATGGAATTAAATTACACCAGAGGCTTAAAAACTCTATGAAGTTTGAAGTGGGGATCTTTAAGAATGGCTTACAGAAGTAGACTGACTCCACCTTAAAGGAATTTCAATCCTACAGATACAAATATCTACAGATATTTCTGTCACCTGCAGAGAATAGGTCTTTTTCAGATTCTTCCCAAGGTGCCAGCAGTTCTGACTGTGGTCATGAAACTCTGACACCACATATGAGAAGTAATTAGTCTTTCTACCTTCTCAGAGAACCCACCCCTACAGTGTGAAGATTGTAAAGCTGTAAAAGGCCACAGATTCTCTGGAGTGACACACTTAGATTCTAGAAGCAGGTTAGGATCCTGTTCTTGGGGGCCCTCTACATAGCTAAGGGCCTGGATAAGGCTGTGTGGGCACCCGGGAAGATGATGAGCCCTAAAATCAAGAAGAACTACACTCCAATATTGGCTCTGCCATTTACTAGCTGGGCAAACTCGGGCAAGTACTTTTTAACAACTTGGAGCCTTCAACAAGAAGAAACAAGCCCATCCCCTCCTTCATGCAATTGCACCTGTGGCCACTCCTCTATTATGACAATTTCCACCTTTGATTGTTTAATCATTGGTCTTAAACTCCACTTGTCCTTTGACTATGAGTTCCTGAAAATAGTTTCTTCTTATCCTTGTCATCGACTCCTATGTTAGTGGTATTTAATAAATTTGTTGAATAAGCGAGTTAAAGAATGAATGAGTGAATAATGAATGTCTAGATTGTGGTAGGACTACTATAACACTTCAGTGGGTTAAAATCTGTTCCCTTTCCGAAGTCAACAGGCCTAGACTGCTGCGAGAAGGAAGGGCATCCTCAAGATTTAACTTGATGTGAGTTTCTCCATCCACCCCCAACCCGCCCCACCGCCTCCCTTTGTCTTATATTCATCTTTAGTTCTTTTAACTAATATTTATCACAGGGATTGGGCTAAGTTCCCTCCCAGCCCTGGCGAGTCCTGAGGGTCTATGAAAAGCTGTGTTCCTTACCTGGCTGTCTAGAGAGGAGACGGTCTTTGAAAAGTGGCAATCCGTGAAACACTTGCTGAAGTAGTGTGGCCAGCACAGGACAGGCACAGACCTTGGGTAGGTCACAGAAGGTTCTGTAAAGAAGATGGCGTTTGAGCTGAGCCCTGCAGGTGGAGAAGGAGTTTCCCAGACTGAGGGAGGAGTTTACCTGAGTCTCAGGTTGGGCTGTAATCAGCTGGGCATGTCAGACAAGTTACATCACCTCTCAGAGACAGTTTCTTCATCTGTTAAGTAGAGTTAGTTCCTAGGATTTCTGCCAGGATCTGGTAAGAGAACACAGATAAAGTGCATATCGTCAATCTGGGCAATGGTAAATGCACAATAAGTATTGGGGTATCACATGGGTAAAAGCCTGGAAGTGAGAGATGCAGATTACTAGGGGAACCACAAACAATTAGGATTTGGGATAGCTAAGGAGAACCGTAGTAAACAGTGCCTCTTCCCCATCTGGGTTTGGGATAATTTGAGAAAATTCAAAAGAGTAATTATGGAGGCAAAAATACCACTTTTTAAATGGTGATTCTAACCTGGAGACCAGCACCTGGAACAAGGGAAAACAGAACTTGAAGACCCCAGGACAGAGCAGACCTGGCAGTGGCAGTTTCTCAAAAGGAAGCATGCCCAGAGAGGACACAGAGCATGGCATGGCACAGGGAAAGTCCAGCTCACTCCCAAGACAGGAAAGGGAGGAGCAAAAGTGAGCTTACCTGGTTTTTCTTTCCCATTTCCCCAATCAGGGACTCCCAGAATTGGAGTGTGGAGCTGGCCAGGGTTTGCTTTGGAAACCACTTTCCTGTGGAAATGGGGGTGGGAGGCATTACTCCTCTCTGACACAGGGTGACTTGGGCAAGGTGGAAGGTGGATGGTGTTCTGTGGATGGGAAAGATAAGATGTTGATGAGTTTTGATAGGCAAGTAGAGGCCAGATCCTGAAAAGCCTGGGGTGTCAGTAAAGGAGAATGAACTGAAGGTGGGGGTGACCACCGAGAGGGAAGGAAAAGACCCTAACCAGGAGTACCAAGGAGAGGGATGAGTACAGCAGGCACCGTAGGACATCCCTAAATAGTGGTGCCAGGCTTCAGGCTTATGGGAAGAGAGAAGGCTAGCCCCATGGCCCCACCAGATCAGTAGGAAATTGAAGATGCTGGCACAGAAATGGAATCTGGGCCAGATAAGCTGGAAGTGAAAACAGTACAGAGCAGATATCCGTGGGCCCCCTCCAGGCACCAGGGACCACAGTCAGTGCAGAGAAGAAGGCAAAGATTGAGGAAGGGAGTGAAAACCTCAATGATTGAGAATATAGCAGAGAACAGCATTCTCAGATTTTCTGAAATGGAAAATTTGGAGGTGATAAGAAGATCCAAGGGGTGGCCCTAAGAACTGGCAGCATAGGAGAACCTGGGTAATTCAAATGGTTAAGCTTCTGCCTTCGGCTAAGGTCATGATCTCCAGGTCCTGGGATCAAGCCCCAGGTCTGGCTCCCTGCTCAGCGAGGAGTCTGCTTCTCCCTCTCTCTCTCTTCCCCCCTGCTCGTGCTCTCTCTCTCAAATGAATCAATAAAATCTTAAAAAAAAAAAAAAAAGAGAACTGGCAGCTTAAGAGGAGCAAAGGTAAATGTCCTCATAGTTGAGGAGGTCAAGGATGCTTGAGGGGTCATCTACAATGACATGGAAGCCCTTAGAATGAAGCCAAAGTTAACAAGGAGAAGAGATATTTTATATCTTTGATATATGGCATTGGGTCAATCAATATAACTGTAAAAGAAGGAACCAATAAAGAAACAAAGACATGACAACCTCCAAAACAGTGACAACCATCACCAAAACATAGACTAAACCACCTGGTTTACACAGGAGTGGAGACATAGAAACATAAAGATATTTACAGGTGTGGAATATAGGCCTTGTGATAATTACAGAGACTGCAACAACGAAGTCCTTCTGTGTATGTGTGCTAGAGCAGAGGGTGGTGGCCACAAATATGTGCCAAGTTCACAAACGAGGTGCCAAGTCCAATAGCTGATGTACTCCCTCCTCCCCAAATAGCACACAAAGCAGAAACTGTCTGCTCCTAAACTGTAGATCCGTAGAATGTTCTAGAAGCTCATCTGCACAGCAGACAATACCTAGGCCATGAGTTTCTTGAGAGAACCAGATTCTCCTCCACATAGAACCAGACAACATCTATCACAGCCGCTGATCGCTGTGATTATTACTATTATTTTCTATAATTGCCTTTGTAGGATCTGCTTATTTGCATCATGCTAAGCACTTGTAATTAGCCAATGAAAGATTTGGGGCTAAGCTAGTTTCAAAAAAAAAACAAAACAAAACAAAAAAACCTGAGGCCAAGATGATGGAATGTATACAGCCAATTCCATCTCATAATGC
The DNA here is from genome assembly GCF_002288905.1 of Enhydra lutris kenyoni. Lineage (NCBI taxonomy): Eukaryota > Metazoa > Chordata > Mammalia > Carnivora > Mustelidae > Enhydra > Enhydra lutris. Next base: position 26,056,849 of record NW_019154105.1, read on the forward strand.
CAGGTACTTGCAGCCAAAGTGGCTTTTTCTTGAGATGTGTATATTAAAATCACATGGACTGTGTTTTGTTGTGGCATTTAGTCATCTGAGACAACTCTACAAATATGCCATAAAAAAAAAAAGCAAACAGGGGCAAAGTAATTCTGACGAATCACGAGGCATGCTCTTAGCAATAGGTTCATTGCCAGGAGGAATCCTTGAGAATGCCAACCTTCATTGTGTTGATCCAGAAGGAAAGAGCTTTGAAACCAGACTTCCTTTCCCCCCTTAGATTTCCCTGTCAGGATACATAAAAAAATTCAAGCTAATCAAAAAGCCCAAGTGAGCTGGCTGGTTAACTAGGACAGGCCTAACCTTGAGTTCAGAGAGATTTCTAATGCATTCCACCTGTCCCTCCAGATGACCGTATTTACGAGATATAAGGACTGCAGAGGAGGCATGTCTCTGAAGATCATAAGGTAGCCAAAATGGCATCTCCTGGAGATTTACCTCCGCACTGAAGACATGGTCATTCTTTATTTTTCCTAGAGAAGTGTACTCTTGATCCCCTTTTTCTGTTTCACACCCATCCCCCTCCCACACCTCCCCTCTGGCAACCACCTGTTTGTTCCCTGTACTTAAGGGTGGATTTTTCGGTTGGTTTCTTAAAACGTTGTCACTCTTAATAAATTACTCCATGCTCAAGATGTTGAATTTCTTTCTTCCTTTTTTCCTCCAGTTAAAAAAGCTGCTTATTCATCTTGAGAGTAGTAGCCAGTAACAGTAGCCGAAGCAGTAGCTGAAGCAGTCAGTCCTTGAGGGTCTTCAGGATCTGGTCCCACCTTACCTGTCCAAATTGAGCATGCCATGGATCTTCTTCCCCGATCTCCCTCTGCTCGCCCACCACCGCTTCCTCCTCAACACACACAGGCTGCGATGATCCCTGGCCCCATCTACACCGCCACCCTGTCTGGAACTGTGTGCCCTTCCCACCATCTTGCCAATCCATCAGACTTCTCCATGAAGTCTTCCCCGATGGCACCAGCCAACACCACTCTGTTCCTTTCCCGATTATCCCTCCACCTTCTGTGAAACGAGACCTAGAAGTTATACCGTCTTTGGACTTTCATCTTGACGATTCTGAGGTTACCTTTCAGCTAAAGGGCGTCCATGGCCCTTGAGCAAGGACTAGTGGGTCCCCTGTCTGGTGTGTGGGGGGAAGAATGTAACATTGTGCATGTAGTATTTGCCAAGCCAGGCTCAACCACCCATCATGGCTGTGGTTCGTACTGGAACTTAACTTTACATGGTCTCATATTATCCAGTTGTAGGTAGCTCTGTGTTCTTAAGGCTGTCCTGATGAGACATTCCGATTTTAAAGGTATAGACTGTTGGATTTTTACAGAGAAATCACCCTAAAAGATACCATTGAGATTTACAACTGATCATTCTGACGAGGCCCCTCAAGTTGATCTTCCATTCCTGGGGTGGGTTTGACAGGTTTCCAAATGGTGATGTCAAGTAATGCATTCAGAGTGTGTTTCCTCATAACTATATGCATAAATATACTCATCTGTTATATATGCATATATTTGCATATGTATATATGTTCTGTACACATATAGTCTACGTAGAAACCAGATTAATAACTCATTTGCAGCTGAAGACACTCCTTCCCAGAAACTTACACATACTCCCAGGGCTACTTCCACAAGATACTTCCTTCTGAATAGAGGAGGGGTCAGAAGTTTTGTTAATGTTCAAGAGGTTACCTGGTGAGTATGAAATCAGAAACTCTCCTCCCTTTCTTTCCACTGGCTAAAACTGCTCTGGGCCAGCTACTTGCTGGCTGGGCTGCCCGTAAGTTCTCAGCCTTCCTATGCCTTGGTTTTCCCAGCTTTAAATAAAAATAGTACCTAACATCTAGGACTGTTGTAAAACGTGCTTAGAACTGTAAGTAGCCCCCAGTAAGCACTTATTCGATGTCAGCTTTTTATGTTTATTACTTAAATCCTCTTCACCAATCGTTTAGAAATATCATTTCCTTCATAATGTAATAGCCCTAATGGAATAAGGAAGCCCATATTGATTTTTTTTAACCTTTAGAGATTATTCTAAATCTAAGTATAGCAAGATGCATCTCACTGAGGATGGCTGATTGTGTAAAATGTATCTACTTTTTCTCTTTCTCTTCATTTAATACAACCACACCAGGGAGCAAATTCCCCTCCTGCCTCAACTCTTGTTCTTAGTTTTTATTCATCAGGCCATACTTACAGAAGGCCAAGTGTATGTGAATCCAGCAAGCGAAGCCCATAGCCAGGAGGCCTTTGGATAAAGCTTCATGCACTGTCACTTCCTACAAGTTCTCCCCCCACTCCAAAAACACACAGCTCCCCCATCAAAAAAACCAAAAACAAAAACACAAAAAAATCTGTCTGTGATTCCATTCTCTGGGGACAGACTTGGAGGCCCTAGAAAAAGGTAAGGCATGATTGATACACAGGGAAGGCAGGTAGACCCAAGAGTGCCAGAGGTTGGGCCTTCTAGATGATTCATTAGGTTGGTGGCTCGCCCTACCCTTCTCAGGGCACAGGGGACACCCTGTCCAAGTGAAGAAGAAGCCTGTGTTTTGCTTTTGTTTCTCAGTTGAGAATAAGCTGAGGGACTGGTACTTGTCCTGAATGACCCGCATGGAAAAGGGTTTGCCTCTTCTTGTTGTTAACACTGAAGGAGAGGCCACACCAACCTTAGTTTCTATTGGAGAAAAATGTGCATGGAATTTTTTTTTTTTTTTTTTTAAGATTTTCATTCTCTTCACAGTGCACCCAGGTCCCAGGTGGGGAAGGTGGTGTGCCGTCTGGGATGGCTGGGGGAGAGGAGCCTGCTCTCCTCCTGGTGAAGTATGCAGAGCCTGCCCTGCAGCCCGTGCCCTTGACCAGTTTTGCTCCTTCTTCCCTCTGGTTGTTTCACAAGGTCTTGGATGATTGGCTGAGCCCAAAGTTGAGGCCAAGAGAACAGAATCAAGACTTCCTTCCTTTCCTCTTCTGTCCCTCCCCCTCTCACTGATTCCCCTTCCTCCACCCCTCCCCCAGCCAAGCCACCAACCTACTCACCCAAAGACCGACCATAACCTACTGAAGCAGTACAATGTTCGAACCCATGGAACAAAAGGGTTTCTGGTATCAGGAGAAGAGGGACACAGAATAAGGGAGCGGGGAATAGGAGTTTCTACTTTTTTTTTTCTTCAAGGGGAATAAAAAGTCTCTCTGGACCAGCAGACCATCTCCTGGGAGGGAGAAGCCACAGTTTCCCCAGGTAGCACATTCCAGAGAATGAATGAATGGTCGGGAGATGCTGGGGGTGGGGGGCAGAAATACACAGCGTTTAATACAATGCAGGGAGTTGTTTACAATCGTCTGGAAGATGCCAAAGGGCTTAACAGTCAGTCGTAATAGCTCCCAGCTGGTGCAGTGCGCGGGCAGAGCTGAGCTTGGCGTTACTGTCCTTGCCTGCTGGAAGAGCTGAAGCAACACTGTGACTTGCCCAGGGTCACACAGCACGCTTGGGACAGAAATAATTCTGACTCCTTCTTCCTGGCTGTAATTCAGCAGACAAAGCCACCTTATTACTGTACGATCATTCAAATCTGAATCATTTAAATGGCTCCTAATTGCAGGCTTAGAGGGAACTGTCAGCTCCATGTGACTAACAGCCCGGGAAGCCGTGGTAGGAAAGACCCAAGTTTTACAAACTCCTGAATATGGAATTAAAACGCTGTCTTCCCACCAGGGTGGAAGTAGGAGAAAAGGCATTTGAAAACCCCCGACCTTGAAACTGCCAACCAGTAGCCTGCTTAGATTTTTTTTAATGAATTTGAAGCGTCACCTCCAATTTTTAATATCAGAACAGAGAAGCACTGGATTCAAAGGGATGCTATTCAGAATGGCTTTTGAGGGCAATTCTCAAATGTTTTCCAAGCAGTCGATGGATCTTCACACTCTTCTTTCTTACGCCCATCAAAACACTGTCTCTGTGTTTAAATTTCCTTTTGAACTCTTTTTTATAGGTAGCTATTTGGGAAGGGGGAGGGAGGAGGGGGCCGCGGAAGCCGATGGGCTTGTAAATTCAGATCTGTCCACGGGGCTGGGCACGTGCTGTGCTCAGTAAAGAAAGTAAATTCCAGTTGGCCTATTGCTCTAACTGATTCATCTGTCGGCACAGAGACGCCACCTACCTGCTCGCAGGTATTCAGGTAAATGACAGGTGGGCGGGACCTATACTGACTGTTTCAATAGCTAAGGGCCCAGCAATGTTTTATCTGTGAGGCTCCCGTGATGTCACACGTTTCCTGCTCTCGACCAACCAATGCCCTCCTCCTTCCTTAGGCACCTGTGCACCAAGGTTGAGCCTGGTCACTGCTCCGGGAGCCCCAGGAACTGCCAGATTCACCCACAAGGCATGGAAACTTCGGGGCTGCGGCTGCCTTGAGTGCCCGGGACACGCACTGGAAAAGGTGAGTTGAAACCCTTCATTTTTCTCTTCTGGCATTTAGACCCCTGGCCCCTGAGGGATCTCTCTGAATGAGGAAATTGAGTGAAAAAAATAAAAGCTGAATGACTTAGCCCGGGTGTTTGTCCCACAGGGAGAAGCTCTTTTGAGAGGGACGAGCAGAGAGATGGCTTTGACATTTGGGTTGTACAGGAAAATTCTCCCAGGCCAGATATTTAATCCCTTTTGTTTCTCTTAATCATTAAGCCAGGCTCTGCTTGTCTGGGAAGTTGATCTGATTTTTTTTTTTTTTTAACCCTGGAGTGGAGTATAGTGGAGACTTTTTTGAAACTGAACTCAAAGACTCAGACCTGTTCAGCCCGTTTTAAGGGAGGGTTGGGAGGCCAGGGTCGAATGAATTCAGAGTTGCCTTATTTTTGCCTCATTTGCCTTATTTGGCCTTACTTCTCTGCATTTGTCTCACCAGAGGCAACTTCCATCTGAACCTGGGAGATGACCTTACATTTGTTCCCCCCGCCAGAAGTCCGGTGCTCAGACGGGTACCTTCTGCTGCCCTTCTCAGAGGCCAACACTCATTTTCCTCCCTCTTTCTTCTCTAAAAAAGTCTACTGGGTTTTATTTTTTCTTTGTTGACGTTCTTAAAAAACACTTTGCAGTCCGGATTAGAGCTGTTTACATCCAGACCTGGACCGGCTGCCTGCTGACCTTTGGTTAAAGTAAAGATTATTTCCTCCAGGCTTAACGAGAATGAATGTAACTTCAGGTCGGATTTTTAACTTTTTTTTTTTTCAATTCTTCCACCTTTCTTTTTCTCTTTTAATAGCAAATCTACCAAAAAGATTGTTCTGCCAGGACCTTTTTTTTTTTTTTAAGTAATTTTACCTCTAGGATCCATTTTTGTTTTCTTAATCCTGATCCCCCAGCCTGTCTTACTTCTGTTCTTGACAGCCCAAGAGCCACGCTCTGCAGCCAGCACTGTCCTTAGAGAAAGGAAAATAAACCCAGTCCCCTGCTGGGATGAGCCGGAAACTATAGAGGGAGAAATGAACCAGCCAGGGGACATTTCATTCTGGATTCCTTCATCAGTGACTTTTCTGAGATCTGTTTGCAAAGATCTTTGCAAAGGAATAAGCTGTTAGGAGTTACACTCATTTTCATCCCCCCGGAAATTCAAGGTGCTTGTCAACTCTTCAGAAGAAAAAATGGAAATAAGCTGAGCAAAGTTTGGTCTCAGACCCTCGCTTCTCACCACTGAGAATCTGCCTAGGGCCTTGTTGCCCATTTCTCTCTCCCTCCTTGGAAGCTCATCATGTTCTCTCACTGACTTTTGTCTGTTCTTTTCCCCCCTACCCCCACCCCAGATGTATGTTTGGATGGTGGCTACAAGGTTGTCCCTTAGCAGTCTTCTCACTTGATTCAGAGCTTTGTCAGCAGAAGAAAGGAAAGGATCTCCTCGATCCTGACTCTTTCTGGAGAGGAACGTGTCTTTAAAGTCACAGACCTCTCCACGAGATGCATTCCTCTGGATTACCATGGACTGTTAGCTCTTTGCACAGCAGTAATGTTATGATTAAATACATCCTTTCATCACTGTATGTCAAGGTCCTTCCCCACTAAAGGAACACAGCTCAGGATGCAATGCCTCCAGATAGACGAAAGGAAAGAAAATATGGAGGCTGGAATCCAGAGTCAGGTTATCTAGAAGGCACTTGGTCTCTTGGATAATTTACACACAAGTATTGTCCAAAGGGGTGAAGGACCCACAGTGGCTTCTGCCTGTAGTAATCCCATCTCTTGGTTCAAGTGGCGATAGGTCTGACTGGGAAACACACAGTGTCTTCCATGTACACTCATGAGCAGGTTACTCGACTTCTCAGAACGTCAGTTTCTTTGTCAGTAAAATAGGACAAAAGCCTTATGATTGAAGTGCTCATGAGAAGCAAATGGGGTAACACGCTGAGGGCATCGAGTGACCAGTGACTAGCGCTACATGAGGACCAAATAGAGGTGCGGGCCGTTCTTGAAGGAATTTTCCTGGGTGCTCGACAGAGATAGTCTGACCCTACCAAGATAAAAGATCTTCTGCGGTTGCCATCATTAGGAACCCTGATAGTTCTTGTTATGGTATTAATTGTACATAATTAACTCCGATGTTAACAGTTCAGAGAAAGAAAATAGGCAGGAGGCAGGAGAACGCTTAAACTACATCACATGAGCCAGGCCAGTAGGTCTCTGCCAGCTCCCAAACATGCTTAGGAGCTGCGGGCCACTGCTGTCCTCCTGCCTTTCCCACCGCAAAGCTCTCACACCCCAACAGACGCACCGAATGTGGTCCTCCGCAGGCCTGCGGGGAAAATGTTCCTGTTGTCATTGGCTGTAATCTGACTTGGCAGGCGGCCTTTTTTGCTTTCAACTATGCTCTCTCTCCTGGGCAGGGTGGGTGCTTGGTTTCCTCCAATCTTGCAGGTAAACACCCTTAGCCACAACCTGGTGATCTGCCATGCCAAGTCACCGGAACGAGGGGGAGGTGGCCAGTTGGGAGCCTGCTCTGCACTGGGGAAGGGGGCTTGTAGCTCCCTTGGAGATGATCCCCTCACTCCTGGAATATCCCGTGCCATTGGATGACCTTGAGGCATGGCATGAGAGCAGAGGTGTTCCCAGGCTCCTCTAAGTCTCACCCTATCCTGAAAAGCTAAGGCAAGTTTATATCGTTCACCAGCCGATCGAGGACAAGGGTTCATAACCTCAACCCTACTCCTGGCATGCTTAGAGGGTCCTGGAGAGGAACCCCAGCCTCCCTGCCCAGCAGTGTCCGTGTTTATTTACCTTCTGTTAGCATCAGATTGCCGGGGTTCCAAAGACAGCGCTCTCTTATGCTAACAGCGTGACCTGTGATGGTGATCAGACCCCCTTACCCCAGCTATAAAACAGGCTCGTTATGTGGAAGAAATGAGGGCAGTGTCCAAAGTGCTTAGACTACTACCTAACACAATGTGAGCTCTTGCTACTATTATTTTTCTAAAGGGAGGTGGAATGCGACAGATCTGGGTTCGAGACCCAGTTCCACCACGTAATGGACTTAAGCTGCTTCGTGCCTCTCGGTCGCACATGGCCTCATCTGGAAAATGGAATACTTCCCCAAACCAGTGCTGTGGTAAGGAACAAACAGGAGATGGTTTCGTGTGAAGTGCCTGGTCCGTGATAGAGTAAGGGCTCAATCAATTAACCCTCGTTGGATTAGTACAGGCATAGCTTTTGGTACACGCGGTACATATGTGGCTGGATTGCAGTTTGCAAATACTGCTTTTTTTTTTTTTTTTTTTAACAAGTGGAAGAGTTGTGGAAAGCCTCCCTCTAGCACGTCCATCAGTGCCATTTTCCCAACAGCATTCGTTCCTTTGTGTGTCACATTTTGGTAATTCTCACCATATTTCAAACTTTTCATTACCATTATATGTGTTATGGTGACGTGTGCCTAGTGATTGTGACTCACTAGAATCTCAGATGATGGTTAACATTTTTTAGCAAGAAAGGATTTTTAAATTAAAGTCCACACATCACTTTTTTAGACGTAATGTAATGCCACACGTAACAGACTATGATAGAGTTTAAACTTTTATACGCACTGGGAAACCAAAAAATTCCCTTGACTCGCTTTATTATGCTATCTGCTTTGTTGTGAACTCACTTTATTGTGGTGGTCTGGAACTGAACCCCATCTGTCTCCGAGGTGAGCCTGTAGAGGAAACAATGATTATTTCGGTTAAAGTTCGTCTTCTCAGGTCATGCTACAGTTTGGACATAGCAATGTTGGAAAGAGTAGTCAGCAGAGGGCCAAAGACTCTTTGAGAATAACAGATTTCCCAAAAGGCCCCCAAAGGTTTAGACAGAAAACCCGTTAACAAGGATGATCTTGTTTATCTTGGAGCTCCAGGGTAGGGTAGCTGCCCATCGAAAGGCCTGGTCTTCTGCAGACCTGTGGCGGGAGGATTCCGTGAGGTCCATAAACAGTGGGTTCTCCCAGAGCAGCGATTCCCAGCTCCCTGGCTTCCAGTGTCTCCCTTTTGGATGTGAATTCCACAGTTGAGTGGTGAAAAGAGGTTCTGCTGCTGGGATTCTGACCACTTGAAAGGCCATTCTTGTAAGACACTGCCAAGAGAGGACACACGAGGGTGGCTCTGAAATGTGTCCTCCTCATCGCTTCAGCATTCATGGACCTCCTGCAGGTGACACATTCCTGATTCCTGACACTATTCCTGATATTTATGGGTTGGCACCACGCAGACTCGCTTTTATGTGGGTGGCATATTTCTGGTCCTCTGACAGTGCCTCCAAGCTATCAAGGGCTTTTCAAAACTATTTGCAAGGAAGACTACATCTATCTTTTTGGGTTAATGGGATTTGGCCATCTGTGATCCCCAAAGAATAAGGGTTAACATGAAAACCAGACATGTTGTTAAGTACAGAAACTGCACTTAGCTGAAATCAGAAACCAAGAATGTCAGTTGCCTCCTGTAAACCCCTTACCCTCACCATGTCCTCTTACCTCCTTTTGTTCTAAGTGAACAAAGACACCACAGTGACCTATTGCTTAGTTACATGGAGATGCCTCTCAGATCAATATAAGAAAGAACTTTCTAAGAATGAGAGCTGTCCAAAAATCCAGTAGGTTTCCTTTTTGGGGTACTGACTCCCCTGACACTGAAGGTCATTTTTTCTTGATATGTTTGGTATATTTGTTTATTTGCTGTGTTTACATGTGCCCAGTATGTATTGAAAAATGAATGAGTGAATGCCAGAGAGAATTTGTGTTTCCTTAGTGACACATGTATTCATCTATAAAATGGGGGTTATATTGATCTCATAGCAATAGTCTCATGATTAAAAGAGAAAATAGATGTAGAGTACCCAACACTGTGTCTTGCACCTGGTGAATTACTCATTAAATAGTAATCATTATTATGTTTTATTTTCTACTATATTCTAAAAAGGAGGAGGAAAGGGGCACCTGGGTGGCTCAGTGGGTTAAAGCCTCTGCCTTCCGCTCGGGTCATGATCCCAGGGTCCTGGGATTGAGCCCCACATCAGGCTCTCTGCTCAGCAGGGAGCCTGCTTCCCCCTCTCTCTCTGCCTGCTGCTCTGCCTACTTGTGATCTCTTTCAAATAAAATAAAATCTTTAAAAAAAAAAAAAAGAAAAGGAAGAAGAGATGCCTGCCTCAAGTAGGGAGTAGACAAAATGACTTCCGAATTTGAGATTTATAGTTTTTACAAGAATCTCTTCATTTCTATTCTTTTCATCCCTGCCCTTCCTCTGCCTTTCTGAAGGAACCTCTTCCCCTTGCTGTTGGGAACCATGCTCTTTGATGGGGTAGATTGACTCTACCCTAATATAACTATCGCAGCAGGTTCTGGCCCAATTCACCGGGCACGTTGTTGTTATTGGTGGTGGTGTTTTTTACCTCACTCGTTTGTGCCTTGGAATGTGTGGATTTAAATTCCACCATTATTTTCCAGTGACTCTTACTTGCTTCTTGTGTTTGATGCATTTGTCACAGGCACACAAAAGGCTTCACCAATAGCAGAGTGGAAAACTCTCCAAGAATTTTCTTTAATAGCCTCTCGGCACAGTGCATGGCAACAGCACATGCATGATGGTGAGGTGTAAATATGTCATTGCCATCTGGGAGATGATTTGCATAACTTGCCTATGACTGCTTTTGGCAGTCACGTGGCCGTCTTTGAATAGAACGCTGCGCGGTTAGGTTCCTACGTACTCACATTAATATATGAGTCATCTAGTGTTTTCAAACTCCTCGTTCAGTATCCTCGTTAGATGTGCATTATGCTCTCTACAGCACTCACACACACTCAGCTGGTGTCTCTGTAGTCTTTTTCCCCTGGGGGCTCTAGCAAACTTGGCTTACCAGTCATCGTGGAAACATCTGCATTCTAACTTAGTAATGGATTAAAAGAAAATTATTACATTTTTTTATGAGGGGAGCACTGCCTCCATAAGAATGGAGCCGTCTAAGTGGTTGTCATTCCCAACCTACTTTCCATATCCCTAAACCATGGAGGGAAATGTTGGTGTGGATACTTGGGGATGTTTTCCCCCATTCTGGGGGGGAACGCCCCAGGAAATACAGAGCTTTCTGTGTTAGTTTCTTCAGGCCACCATAACAGATTGCCATAAACCTGGTGGCTTAAGCCAACAAAAAGTTATTCTCTCACATTTCTGAGGCCAGAAGTTTGAAATCAAGGTTTTAGCATGACCTCACTTCCTCAAAAGGCTCCAGGATAATCCTTCCTTGCCTCTTCCCACTTCTGGTGCTTCCTGGCATTTGTAACCTTGTGGGGTTCCTATCACCTTCTCCTACGTGTGTGTGTTCTCTTCTTCTGTGTCTAATGAAGACACTTGTCATAGGATTTGAGGTAAATTAGATAATCCAGGATGATCTCACCTCAAGATCCTTAATTCATCTTCAAGGGCCTTTTTTTTTTTTCTGATAAGGTTCTGGGGATTAGGACAGGGCAAGATGTTTTAGGGAGCCAACATTCCACCTGCTACACCCACACCCACACCAACTGACATTCATAGACACAGGCTCTCCCACTACTTATATAGAATGATTCCTTGTCCATGAGGAGGCTGAAATATTGGTCAAAAAATAGGTAAAGAGAGTTATAATAGGCAGTCTTCAAAACTACCATCATGTGTTTCTTTTTTTTTTCATCATATATTTCTGTGTTCAAGGCACAATAGTGTTTTATGATCAAAAGACCTGCTGAGTTTTTTCAGTCAATAGTGTAATGTATCTGCAAAATCAAATCAGTAAAGGCCATCTTATGTTGCTTTGAAAGACAAGTAGTACCTTGGTTAAGGAAGCAACCCCTCCACTGAACCATCAGACCACAACTGGGTAGATGTCCACTTCTGGGTGCCATGTTTTCAAAGGGACCTCATCAAACTAGAGAGCATCCTGGGTGGACCCTTTACTACGAACTCAACTATCAAGGAAGACAACTGGAAGAACCAGAGACAAAAAGAAAAGATAAGAGAGAAACCACCAATTCCCTCATTAATGGGGGGTGGGGCTTGCCATGTTTTGAGAGAGTGAATGTGATCTATTTCACACTGAAACGTCGAAGTAACAAAAGGAAAGCATTTAGCTGTAGGAAAACTAATGAGCTCCCCGTCATTGTAGGTGTTTCAAGCAGAAGCTGATAGACCATCCTATAGGGCTTTTGTAAGGAGGATTCTTGTACTTGAGGAGAATCTAAGATTCTTACCCAACTCAAAGTCCTATGATTTCTTAAATAATTTTGAAATCTCAAATACAGGTCATCAAGTGACCAAACACCAATATGTCTATTTCTCTTCCTTGACTGGGGGATTTGCTCAGGCTCTTTCCCTACCTTAATTTCTTCCCACTTGTCCAAACACCCTTAATCTTTGATGATCGTCCCTGAAACCCAACTATTCCACGAGCTGTCCTAACCATTCTGGGTCACATTATACTTTTTCTTACCTCTTTTCCTCCACAATTTGTCCCTGTCTCTTATTGGGGGGGCAGGGGGCGGTACACAGATCATACTCCTTGCCATATTCATTGTGTATTTTTTTTTTTGCAGTGCTTTAACATTGTTTTCTGTAGGTAAGCTCCTTTTTTTCTAATTAGAACTAAACTTACTGAAGATAAAATTGAATTCCTTATGGGAGGTCCCACAGAATTCAAGACCAAGGCCAGGCATGGCATAGGTGATCAATGAATATATATAGAATTAAAACATAGCAGAAACAATATTGAGAATTCAAATATCTTCCTTCACCTTGTCTTTCCCTCTATAAAATTTGGTTATCTGTTTAAAAAAAAAAAAAAGCATTTAGTGAATATGTTTTTCAGCCTTGGGTAGAAGAACGGCAGCCTGCTTTTCCATGCCTCTCCTCTGACATTAGCGCTTCCCAAGATTCTACGGCGAGTATTTGCACGAACAGAGTCCTTGGTCAAGCCAAAATAGTCTGTCTTCATTCTTGTTGTTGGCAGGGGGTCAGCTCCATTCCATCATGTTGGTGGACCAGGAGATGGAAAGACATTTTTTTCTGGGACAGAGTTCTTACAAACAAACCCAGGTAGGAAAAGGGGCGCCATGATACCCAGACGAGAGGCAGTAAATCTTCAGTCAAGAGAGGCAAAGCTCCTCTCCAAGCAGCTTGTAAAAGATCTTCCCGGGGCTACTAAAACTTGTATCTGATCCACTTGCCCCCTGGGACTCTTTTCACCTGAACACTTCTCTTGTTCTTCCCATTTTCTGGCTCTCTGTGTTCTCGGCTGTGGACCCCAGACAGTGTCTCCTCTCAGTTTGAGTCTCCTTTAATTTCTTGAAAATATTTTGACATCTTTAAAGACCATTTAGATTTATTTTTTCTGTCCCTTCTAGTGTAGGCAGCACTATGCAAGCTGGTGTCACTCGTAGATGGAAGGAATGAATTGCTTGCTCTCTCTTGGAGATCATGGATTTTGATAAGAAGTAGGATCAGACCTAACCCTGACCTTCACAACAGTCCATAAGCACCTGCCTTCTTTGTGTTCTCTCTCCTTTTTCTGGAAATGTATATGGCGCCCCTGCTCCCTCAGCCCCCACTTCAACCCCTCTTGGTTCAAAGACAGTTTTTAGCCCGTGTGTGACCATTTCTATTCAGGTCCCTAAAGCATTTAATTCCTCCCTATTACTGATGTGTCTAGAAGCTAAGGAAGAGCCCCAAGAGCATTTGTTCACTCTCTTATGTCCCTTAGTTCACAGTTGGTATTTCTTAAAAAATTGATGGTACCTTATTGATACCTCCAAGTTTCACACAGTCTATCTATAATTTAAAATGTAATTATAAATCTACTTTGTTTGCTAGAGAAAGATAGAGCTTGCGCTAACTTTGGCGATCACTCCCCCTCACCCCCACCAATAATCTAATTTAGGAGTTCCAGGCAGGGTCATGGCAGGCCGTGGTTAGACAAACATGCCAGCTGATAATTATTTTAGAAAGAGAAATGAGGTCACCGATGTGAAGAATTTCCCAGCACTCTTCCATTCGATTCCTGCATGAGTGTATTTCTGGTCTTCACGGTCCTCGATGGTGTTCCGGACTGACTGGGATCTCCGCACTAAGGTGTGGCCTCCATGACCAGTTCGAACCCTGTCCTGCAACCCTTCTGCCCTGCATAGCTTCATCCAAAGTTCAAAGCATCCCCAATGATTAAAAAAACAAAACAAAACAAACAAAAAAAACCCTCCAGCTCTGTTTCTTAAAGCTGAAAGTTCCCTCGGAAATCCTCTAGCATAGGGGTTCTTAGTCATTATGGGTTTGTGTAAAACACTGGGGTTGGTGGAAGGGATTAGGAGATTTTGAACAACATTGAACACGTCAGCAGAATCCAGGAAGCAGCCCCACCACAGGAGGGCAGAACCCCACACTGTTTACAGGGTCACAGAGTCCCTGCTGGAGGGGATGCTTGTCACTTAACGACACACTCTCAAAACAAGGCTCTTTTGGGATCCAATCATCTGGTGATCATTTCAGGGCCTGGCTTAGATGTCACTTCTTTCCTCTCATGGGAAGCAAATTCTTCCTCCGACTTAAGAGCCCTTTGGTGAAAGGCTCACCTGGGGGGGCCCAGGTGTCTAGGACACCTCCTTAGACACTTTTTTTCCAGTCCTTGTGCAGCTTTTTGTCTTGGTCTTTTTCCTTTCCTTTCCTTTCCTTTCTTTTCCTTTCCTTTCCTTTCCTTTCCTTTCTTTTCCTTTCCTTTCCTTTCCTTTCCTTCCCTTTCCTTTCCTTTCCTTTTCTCGTCTTTCCTTTCCTTTCCTTTTCTCTTCTTTTCTTTTCTTTTGAGGCGCGTCCAGAGCTGCGGGACTTCCGGTTCCTGTCACTGGCCTTCCATCTGCTGCCCATGGCCTCACTTCTTTAACTTTTTCATTTTCATTTATTGGGGGTGTCAGTGAGTGTTCATGGAGGTTTGCCCTCTGGATGAAACAGTGATCTCTGACTTGCCATGCTTTTAAATGGTTTCCATTTCTCTTTGCTCCTGTTCAGGTTGTCAGTACATTTGGGAACAAGATGTATCAAAATATAAGCACGCTTGCAGACAAATGGGAGAGTCCAGAGCCCCAAATACCACTCATTCTTGGGATCGGGTTATACGGAGCGGATTCCGATACTCGAGTGTTTAGCCAGTGAGGAATTTCTGTTTAAATAAATCCACCTAATTCCGCTAAATATCTTTGCATTTTCTAACCTCTGTTCCCAGCTGCTGCTTTTCCACTTTATTGCCCTGGATTTTGTTTTTCCCTCTGGGCTCAGGAATTGCTGATAGCTTTCTCCAGGCCTCAGGGCAGTGTCTGGCTCAGAGCAGGCCAGGACTGCAGCGACCACAGTGGCCCGAGAAAGCAGACGCCGTCCTAGGCTCTGTGCACAGTTAGTCTGTTTCATGCTGTCCTGGAGTTTTGGGGTTCATTCTACCCGTACACTGTAGGAGGGACCCTGAACCATCAGGGAGTTTCTGGAAGAGAGTGGTCAGCCTCACAGAGTCTAGGGAAACTAGAAGGAATGCCAGAAAGGCTAAGGCTAAGGGGTGGGTGTGGGAAATGGGGTGTCTTCCAATAATTAAGGGACTTCAGAAATTTGACATATTCTTTTGCTTTGTTGTTGTTGCTGTTGTTGTTTTGAATGTGACATGTTCTAAACAGCTCCTAGGAGAAATACTGACACCCATGGAAGGGATAGATGAGTTCTAGAGAAGCAAATTTTTGTTATGTCTGCAGACTGTTCCTCCTAGAAGTTCAAGCTCTCCGATGCAGGACGATCTATTTTCTAAGGTAGGAAAGGGCTGTTTCCTGTAGGGACCTTCTCTCAAGGTCCCTTTCAACACAAAGAGCCTATGGCTATCAATGTTTCATCTTTGTCAAGGTCAAAGTCCAATGCAGTACACACTGCCTTTGACAGTGAGGATGAATTCTTTTTAATAATATGACACCCCATCACGGTTGTTGTAAAGCTGTGACTCATACAGCCGTTCAGGAGGAGCTGTGGAGTCAAGTCTTGTCCTTTCAGGACGAGGAAAATGTGAAATTGTCAGTGCAGCCTGCCAAATGACATATGTATCCATTGTCTCTCCAGCACAGTGTATGATTTTCCCTCGGGTTACCATCTTCTGCAAAGACAGGGTGCATTTAAAGGAGAATTAGCAGGATACCAGCACACCAGGGACCCCATCGTTCTGGTCGGTTCTGTCACGCAGACATTTTCCCTCTCCCAAACAGTTTATATCCCCAAGGCTGTTAAGACTATATTGGATTTTAACGTGCAGGTGACAGGATACAAATGACCTCTCATGAGCTCACAGACAGTGCTGACTCACGTTGGCTCTGGAATGTGGCTTTGTTGTCTGCCAGAGAAGTTCAGAATTTGTAAGTTAGGTGGAAGAAGCTTCTGTACACATTCCAGGTGTGACCATACCCCAGCGAGAAAGGAAGCAGGGATGGGGATTTTTACTTTTCCTGGCACTTCTCACCACTATGCTGGTGGACTCCACATACCTCTCAAAGTCTCCCTGGGCTTCTGCTGCACCTCGAATCACAGGAGAGATGGAAAACATCATTCCTAAACCACACGAGGGTTCTACGAAGGAAGGGCACGATTTTCAACCCCTTGCCCCATACACACACCCAAGGAGGGAGTCAACTTCCCTTCTCTTTCTCCAAACTGCAAGAAAGCCAGATTGCAGCTCTGTCCTCTCATCTCAGCCAGGGCCAGAAGTGCTGAGGACCTGTGCACTAAGGGACGTGAATGACTCCAAGCTGACGGGCCCTCTCACTTACTTTTCGAAGAAAAAATAGCTTACGTTTAAGCCATAATGATTTTAGATAATTTCTTATCAGTTCAGCAAGGCACATACATGTCTTAAAAACACGATGCGTCATATGTGTTTAGGAGATGTATACTGGAAAGAAGACACCTCAAATTATATTAATCATATATATTTTTTAAAGATTTTATTTATTTAATTGACAGAGAGATAGAGAGCACAAGTAAGCAGAGTGGCAGGCAGAGGAAGAGAGAGAAGCAGGCTCTTTGCCGAGCAGGGAGCCCGATGCGGGGCTCGATCCTAGGACCCTGAGATCATGACCTGAGCCGAAGGCAGAGGCTTTAACCCACTGAGCCACCCAGGCGCCCCTATTAATCATATTTTTTAAAGTCTACCTACTTCTTTCTTTAGAGCCCGAACTGCTTTTTTTTTTTTCTCCAATTCTCTCATAATTTGTGTCTATTCATTTAGGCTTTATTTAGTCCAAAACAAAGTTGGAAAATATATACAGGAGTGTTTACGTTAATATTATGTCAGGAATCTGATTAGGAATCACATGCGCAAGCACCGGGGAAGTCAAATTTCCCTTCACAAAACAAAAAAGGAAAGAAAAAAGAATTGGGATTGGAGCTAGAACCCGCCATTTTTGCTTGCCCATCCCATATATCTGGTCTCGGGCATTCCAGAGGTCAGTAAAGGCAAAGAATACTTTTAATCAGAGCCTTGGAAAAAATCTATTAACAATGGTCCTGCAAAGATTTTAAACCTCATTTCCTGGGGCTCTTATAGTCGACCGGTTACATTCTGACCAGTCATGATGAGGAAAGGTGCTGGGACACAGCACAGCGAAACGGTTAGGAACAGAAGCTGAAGTCATCATCACTTCTTGGTTTGTTTCTTTTTTGGTGAAACTGGCAAGTTAATTCCAAGTCACACTTCAACTTCTTCATCCGTTAAATGAAAACAAACAAAACCCAGCAACCCCCGGGGATCTGCATGGATTAAAGAACACGGTCTATACAAGCCCCCCAGGACAGCGCCGGGCACATGGTAAATGCTCAGAGACTGTTAGAAAGCAAAGAAAAAAAGGTTTTCCCAAAAGCTGACCACCCAGAACAAAGGAAAACCCTCTGCGTTATTAGCACAGAATCCTAGAACTCTGTCACTGAAAGGGACTTTATGGAATCAGTCTGGTGGCTTGCCTTTTTTTCTTTTTTTTAAACTAGGGTTCTTCCAACAGAATAGTATAAGGAAACTGATGTGTCAGAGACATAAAATTGGAGTTAGAACTGAGTGGGGTGGGCACAGCTCTGCCCAAACTGCCTTCCCATCTTCCTTCCCCTGGAAGATCCTGAGGCATCTGGCATGTTCCAGAACACCATCTGCAAAACCAAAAATCTGGTCCAGCTCCATCGTTTCACCCATAAGGCCCAGAAATGTGAAGTTGGCTTTTTGGTGGCACAACCAGAGTTGCAACTGCATTCCTGTCACTTTCCAGTACAGCACAACGAGAAAGAATGGACAGGACCCAAACACGTGGGAGCATTTGACCGAACTCTTGTCAGAGTTCCAAATGTGTGCACTTTTTTCCCTGTAGTGGATGATCATCTTTTGGGTGGCCCATTTCTGTTTTCTTGTTGACTTTTGGACTGTTTTTCATGCCACTTAAAGCATTTCCTGTGTGGTTCCAGTACCTTCTATCAGCCTTGAGGACACATAGCAGCTGTGTATGTTTCCATGAAATTTGACTAGAGAACAACTTAACCCCCTTCTGCACTCTCTACCTTAGCCTTCTGTGGTCCCTTTCAATGCCAAATAAAATGCTGTGATTTCTGAATGTTTTCGCTTTCGGGACATTTTTCTTCAACCCCTTGACCAGAGTGTTCTTTCAGGCATACTTTAAGTCCAGAAGTGTAAACACAAAGTTGACCCAGTGAGAGCCTGAAATCAATGTCTTTTCTTTTTGAGATAAGGCTGCGCTCCTACAAACAACCTTGGACTTCATCTGATAGAGAAAAATGATGGAACGTGGTTTAGGAATGCCGTGGCATCTCCAAATGCAGCGGGCTTCCTGTTAGGTTCTTCATGTGTCTTTATGTTCTGGTGGAATGCCTAATGTCTATTTGTTTACTTTCCAAAATGAAGAAAGCCAAGGGGGAAGTGGATGAGGGAGGGTGCAGGATTTTTAATCCTCATGACAGTCCACCTAGAGTCACGTAGTGCGTGCTTCTGTCCGCACTGGTCATGCAGGCTGCCAGGTACCTGTGCTCACGCCTGCCTCCCCTGCACTGGGGACTCCACGAGAGCAAGGGCATGTCCTTGAAAGCTTCCGTGAAGGTCTCCTCAGTACCAAGCTTACTGCCTAGCTCAGAGCTGGTGCTCAAAACATATTTATTGAATGATTCCAAGACGCTTCTAGTTATTAATCAGGAATGTTAAAATCTCCATTATTTGGACTCCTATCCCAAAGGAAAATGCATAGCGTGATAGTATTACACTGGTTTTAAATATGTGTGTGTGTGTGTGTGTGTGTGTATTATTAAAAGAAAGCAAAAAAGGCCAGTTATAGGAACTATAGCTTTCAGTTTCTAGCTCAATGGAGCTAGATGGGAGACCAGATAAATTCGGTAACAAATGCGTGTAAAAATGGTAGCTGATAACTGCCTGAGCACTTACTGTACTCCAGATATGACTGTAAGAGCTCTATGTCTCATATCTCATTTCATCTTCACAGCAACCCTAGGAGGTAGGCTGTTGCTATTTTCCTCCCACAGATATGGATTAAATCACTGGCCACAGCAGTGGTGGTATTCGAACCCGGGCAGTGCGGGCCCAGAGCCCACGTAACCACTAAGTGACTGACTGAGTGGATGAAGTGCGTACAGAAGAGATCGTTCCCTCAGCACAGTGAAAATACAACGGACCCGGCAGCTCTCATTTCTTCTCAGATGATTTAATTGAAGGTTCTGATGTCCTACATTTTCTGAGTTTTAGAGAAAGTTGGGAAGAAAGATAAGAAAAAGTCATTAGCTTATTAACTGTTTTTCTTCTTGTCCCAATCTGACAGAGCATTTTATTTTTTTAAAAGATTTTATTTATTTGACAGAATGAGAGAGAGAGAGAGAGAGCAAGCACGTGCAGGGGGAGCGGTAGACAGAGGGAGAGGGAGAAGCAGGCTTCCTACTGAGCAGGGAGCCTGATGCATGGCTCGATCCCAGGACCCTGGGATCATGACCTGAGCTGAAGGCAGCAGCTTAACCAACTGAGCCACCCAGGTGTCCCCTGACAGAGCATTTTCTGAATCACTGGTCTAACTGAATTTTATTAACCATTTATATTTCTTAGGGCACACTTCTTTTGAGTTTCTCTGGGCATTTCCCACATAGTACCCAATGGTTTTTCCCACCCCAAAGTGAGGATGTTAAAGGTAAACATTATCACCACTAGGATGGATGGTAAACTGAGGCATAAAGAGCAAGGTCCCTTACCCAAGGTCATGTCGGTCACCAAGGTGGGCAGTGAGCCCCGGCCTTCTGAATCACAGCTCGGTTCCCTGCCCGCTGGTGACAGAATTTCACATCCATCGTAAGGCAAGTCTTCAGGTGGCCGTGAAAATGAAGATGAGCTGTCTTGTTCTCTTTCAGGTCTGTGGATGGCTCTTGGAAGATCTTGACTTTCTCCTGAGGACACCCTGTTTTCCTGGGTCAATTCCCTGTCAGAGCGTCTCCCCAGCTGACCATGAGCCAGCCAGACCCCTCCTGTCACCCAGATCCCAGCCCTGCACCCCTGTGTGCGGTCTGTGGCCAAGCCCACTCCCCCGAGGAAAACCACTTCTACACCTACACCGGAGATGTGGACGATGACCTCATATGCCACATCTGCCTGCAAGCTTTGCTGGACCCTCTGGACACGCCCTGTGGTCACACGTACTGCACCGCGTGCCTCACCAACTTCCTGGTGGAGAAGGACTTCTGCCCCGTGGACCGCAAGCCGCTGGTGCTGCAGCATTGCAAGCGCTCCAGCATCCTGGTCAACAAGCTCGTCAACAAGCTGCTGGTGACCTGCCCGTTCTCGGACCACTGCACCGAGGTCCTGCAGCGCTGCGACCTGGAGCAGCACTTTCAGACAAGGTAGGGTCTCCTCGTGGGCCTGCCCCACGCAGCTCCATCCTCTCTGGGTGGGACAGCTGGGCTCGTCTGCCCCCTGGAGCAGTGCTATCCTTGGGGACGAGGGCTCTGCGACATGCCTGTTCTCTGCCTTCTTCTCTGCAGCTGGTAAACGCAAAGGGAACCTTCTAGGTGTTGATTCCTAGGGTTCAGTGTGAAAACACAGCATGAGATAGAGCTGTGGCGTGTGTAGGGGTGAGGGGGAGTGGGTTATTTTATGACGGTAACATACACATAACATAAAATTTGCCACTTGAACCATTTTAAGAGTATGGTTGAGCCCCCTTAAGTCCATTCACATTGTCATGCAGCCGTTACCACCATCCTTTCTCCAGAACTTTCTTCACCTTCTGGAATTGAAACCGTACCTATCAAGCCAAAACTCGCCATTCCCTCCTGTCTGGCCCCTGGTAACCACCATGCTACTTTCTGCCTCTATGAACTTGACTGCTCTAGGAACCTAACAGAAGAGGAATCGTACCATATCTGTCCTTCTGTGACTGGCTTATTTCATATGTGTGCATTCTGAAATGTCAGAAATCCTGGAAAGATCTGATGAGGGGCTTTCTCTGGGGCTCATGGTCCCCAAAAGATTTCCTGGCAGGCATTGCTTATCTTTTTTTCAGAAAAAAGAAGTCTCCCAATTTGATTCATGATTATTAAAATGTCCTCTGTATGGGAATTGACAAAGCCCAACTCTTCTTTGAGGAGATGCGAGGTATTGTCAACCAAGTTTTCAATGGAGAAATGTAGACAACTGTTGTCTTCCAGGGACTTTTCTGCTAGGTTTTTGGGCAAGGTACACAGAGGGGGCAGAGGGATGGTGTGACCACCCCTGCTGTTGGCCAGCACCATGCCCTCTACCTGTCTGCCCCTTATGTTGTCCACTTACATCGTCATGTTCCTGGGCATCCCCAGTGGATGGTCTCTGGACAGCCCTGATCTCGTTGCCCATGAGACACTCTCTTAGAACATTTAAGGCGCATAAGAGAGGGTGAACAGTAATACCATAATTACTCATAAGAGGAAATGTGGAAACTAGTGTTTACCTTGGTTCCTGTCATGACAAGGGCAAGAGGTAGGTGCAGGTATTTTTTTCTAAAGGTCACATACCTTACGTTGTGAATCTGAGTCTTTGTTTGTTGGGACAGGCAGATTCTCTGACATGGGAGCTTGCATCCAGGCCAGTGGCCAGGCTGTAAGGCGTAGCACTTATTTTCCAGGCTAATTATGTCCGTGAACTTACTTTTCGCCCCCAGGATATTGAATGAAAGGCATCTAACTCAGGTTTGTGGGTTGCCTCTGACTCTCTGTTGTTGGCATCTAAACTAGGGTACCTCTCTTCTCATTGCCCAGAAGGAGGTGTGGCCAGAGGAAAAGGGGGTGAGGGAGTCCCTTTGTGACCTTTGCTGGAAGTTTGGCCCAGCGTGGGGAGGCACTCTCTACAGGGAAGTAGGTCTGGGGCAGGTCAGAGGGCCAAGGCAGGGGCCTCACTGGCTAGGGGGCTGAGGAGCGGTGGAGGACAAAGGCCCTGGTAGAGCTCCCTGCACCCAACACAGTCCCTGGTCCCAACCTTTGAATCCTCTACCTTTGTTTTGGGAGCTGAGTTTCCTATTGTTGCTATACCAAGTGATCACAACTCAGGGGCTGCAAACCACATACATGGGTTATTTTATAGTTAAGCGGGTAGAAGTCCCATCAAGGCTTTGGGAGGTCTGATTCCCTCTGGCTCTAGGAGAGAATCCCCTTCTTTGCCTTACCTCACTTCTGGAGGCTGCCTGCCTTCCCGGGCTTGTGGCCTCATTCCCCATCTTCCAAGCCAGCAGCGTACGATCTTCCAGTCTCTGCCTGTCTGTCTGTCTCTGTCTCTGGGTCTCTCTCTTTCTGTTTGTCAATCTCTTTGTTTCTCTCTATCTCTCGCTTTCTTTTTTTTTTTTTTTTTGAAAATATTTTATTTATTATTTGAGAGAGAGAGCACGAGTGGGGTAAGAGGGAGACACAGACTCCACACCAAGCAGGGAGCCCAACATGGGGCTCGATCCCGAGACTCTGGGATCATGACCTGAGCTGAAGGAAGATGCCCAACCAACTTTCTGTTTGTCTCTGTCTCTCTCTCATTCTCTCATCTCTGTTTCCATCATCACATCTCTCTCTCTGTGATTCTGGCCTTCCTGCTGCCCACTTGGTAATTACATTGGACCTAGCTGGATAATCTGTATCATTTCCTCATCTGAAGATCCTTGATTTAGTCACATCTGCAAAGTCCTTTTTGCCCTGTAAGGTGACATATCCGCAGGCTCTTGGGATTAGGAGGTGGCCATCTGTTGGGGCAGGCGTTGTTCTGCCTGCTACAGGAGCTCCACAGGGGAGGGATGAGAGAAGGGAGAGCAAAGGAAAGAAATGGGGGTGGTCTCTGGAGACAACGTGAACACAGCGTCTCCTCCTCATCTCCTCATCAAGAACTGATTGAAGCCCAGATTATTAAAAACTAGGGATAAGATGGCATATGGATCGGAGGGCAAGTTCGCAACAGAAGTGGTGCAGAAAAGGGGCCAGGAAGAAGCAGTTGGGGTCCTCGGGGGTCTCCACAAGAGAGAGAACACTGGCTCCCCTCAGCTGCCCAGAGTGGGAAGGTCATTCACCCGCACACACAGGAGCGATGGCCCACACACCTCAAGGAAGCCCAGGGAAAAATCTGGATGAATCCTCAGCTGATAATGATATGCACAATTGAAAAACAGCAGTGAGGAAAGAACCCAAAACTAATTGAAATCACCTCTTCACACCAAGGCCTCAGAGTTTTTCACAGGCACCCAGCAGCAGCTCCCTGTGGAGGGGAAAACTCCCACATAAGGGAGCTATGGGCCTCAACACCCGCTCCTGGTCTGCCCCACACATCAGCTTCCTAAGTAGGTTGAAACCAACATTTCCAAAAATATGTTGTATATATTAGTCATCAAATGCTTAATATACCCTCTCTTCCCTTCCGCCCTGTGGGCATTTGATTGGCTACAATTCGAAACTTGGAGCTCATCCAGGACCTGACTCTGGAGCCCTGTTAGGTGTTGGGCCAACAACTGGGCCAGTGGACCATCTCTTTCCCTATCCCTCAGAACGGGTATGAATATTAAATTCTTGGGACTCTGGAGTCCCTTTAACTGGGAACCACCAGGAGGTAAGCAGGAAGCAAGTATTTTCCTTACATTTCTGTAAGAGACCTTCAGGTTGGTAGCCACAAGTACCAAAGCGTGGTCATGCATTTGTACTAGAAGATAGCTTTCTCTGTAAATTTTGCATTTCAGTTTCAGGATTTACAATGGAATGGATTTTTTTAAAATATTATTTGGCTTGTGGCATTGGAATGAATAGAAACTAGGCAGGCTCAGGGTTGATCTAGTAAGGAGACTTAACTACCATTCTGGTTGAAGATCACCGTGTGACCCGTGTGGATCCACACGCTCTTCCAGTGGGTCCCAGTACCCGAACAGTCCCAGACTTCCTGGGGAACTGCAGATGTAGGTTTCTCCACCTGTAGAATGGGAACTTATTTCAGTTGGGTTCTTTGAATACAAAGTTCTTCAGAAGTGAATCACATTCAGAATGTTGCCATTGTCCCTCTAGGTAAGATGTGATAGAGAAACAACTTTCCCCTCTGCCGAGGTCTCTGTTTATGACTTGTCCATAGGTCCACGCTCAGCCTAACCTTTGACTTGAGCCCGAGAGGCAGGCAGCATCACGTCTTTAAACAAACGGTGCCTGTTTTCTCCAGAATTCATGTCGTTCGTAAACATTGTTGTAAACATTGTTATCTGGCCACTTGAGACCCTGAGTTGAATGTAAATCCTTAGGACAACTGTTCCTGACTTCAGATGAGAGGGTTCTTCCAGGAGAGTAAACCTGAGCACATGAGCTAATGTTTGGAATCTTCTGGCTACTTCCATTGACCTCTGTCCTCTTAGATACCTGTGGACTCCCATCGCACGGGTCTCCTGCAAAGAACTCCCATGCGGGTGATAGGCTTGTTGAGTCCAGAGACAGACAGCCTTCTTATCCAAAGGTCATTGCCAGGAGACATGGCAGAGCTTCTCTAGGGGCCAGTCCCATGCATCTCTCTTGGCCCAGAGCAGGGAGAGGATGTGTGGGAGGAGAGCCTTCACTTCCTCGCTCCTCAGTGGGAGCTGTCTGAGGCTCAAGGCTACATGAGTCTTGTGTAATAGCATCATCTGCGTGTATAATATTCATCAAGGATCTACAATAGGCCTGGCCCAGAACGAAAGAAGCATCTATACACGCCATGATTTCTACCCCTGAGGAAATGACATTTGAAGTGGAGAAGTTGACATCTCGCGCACATTGAATTGTTTCATAGGATAAGTCCGTTTGCCCTTCAGTTTCTATCTTATGGAAGATAATAACTAGGGGAGATAATAAAGCTGACACTTAAGCTACACTTGAGCAGGAATAAAGAGATCATGGTTTGGTGTTTTGAAAACAGCCCTGAATGAAAATGTGTGTAATTGGCCCAAGACACACCTGACTGAAGGCTCCTTGGATTTGGTTTGGTTTGGTTTGGTTTGGTTTAGTTTGGTTTGGTTTGGTTTCATTTAATTAACTTCACTCCCCAAGTCCTGGGAGTTTCTTCTCCAAAAACCTGCCCCAGACCTTTCTTGACTTGTACTCCCAGGAGGTGGCCCCTTTCGTTAGTGTGTTCTGTACAACATAGACTCAGTTACCGCCTGTAGTGTAGGGAGAATTCTGCTGCCAGAGGAAAGGTCTAGGGGAGCATTGCCTTCTAGAAAGACGGGTAGGCTACAAATCTTGTTGGTCACATTAGCCAGGCTCCACATTTCCCCATAACTGTGTTTTGACATACATTCTTCAAGTGACATTCCAATCCTGAACCCAACTCTTTCCTTGTTCCTACCTGGCTGAGAGCTGCTCTTGGCACTCTCCTGGGCACAGAAGAAATGAGGCAGTTGTCCTGCCTTGCATTCTGGGAGAACCTTTGAATTTCTATCATGCTCCAAGGAATTTGCTAAAGAAACAACATTCTTGGGACACACATGTCCTGAAATCTTCCATACCTTTTTCCTTTCTTCTTGGACATTTGTTACCCATCTGTATGAATGCTTGACCCCTGCCCTGGCTCTTGGCCCATTTGAAGTCCTGAAGTCCTTTTGTTTTGTTTTATTTTATTTTGCTAATTTGCTTCTGATCAAGAAAGATTTGTCCAAAGTTGACTTGTGAGCCAAGTTGAATTCTAGTTCCTTCAACAAATATTTATTGTGCATCTACTGTGTTTTAGGCACTGTGGGGAGGATACAGTGCAGAACAAGATCAGTAGAACTCCTGCCTTCAAGGAGTTCCCTGTTTAGTGAAAAGAGACAAGAAAACAGGAAGTTATGGGTGATATCTGAGATGACATTTAAGGTTAGGTAGAAGTTAGGCAAAGGGTACAAGGTTTAGGGTTAGGGCAATTTACTGGCAATGTTGCTGCAGAATATTGCCATTTGAAGGTGGGATTCTATCCCAAAGGGATTGTATTAGGATTATATCTGATGGCAGATATTAGAAAATTCAAATTATATTGGTTTAATTTTGCAAAAGTTTCATTTTTCTTATATAACATAATGTATAGGGGTAGGAAGTCCATGATTAGTATGATGTTATCATGATGCCATCAGGAGGAACCCAGGCTCTTTCTGCTTTGCTGATTAGCTTTCATCCTCAATTTTGTCACCTATTGGTCCCAAAATGGCTGCTCAAACTCCAGCATCACTTCTAAGTTCCAGGCAGAAATAAGTTCAGGGTAGGAAGAACTGGCAGGAAAAGCAAATCGACACTGTGCAAATTGAGACTTTTGCTTTAAAAAGCTTTCTGGGAGGCCTTACCCACTAAATCCTGCTTCTACCTCATTGTCCAGTATTGTGTTATATGGCCACCCATCTGTGAGAGAGGCTAAGGTGCATTACCACCGTGAACTAAACAGTTTCTGTTCAAAGGAAGAAGAGAAGATCAGATCTTGGGTGCCTAACCCGCAGTTTTTGCAGGAGTGACATAAGCAACAACAACAAAACAATTCCTTCATTTTCATGTTGCATTCATATCCCTTAATGAATTTTATGCAAGGAGGTAAAAGGACAAGCATCCTTCTTTTGTCATCGAGACCTGGAGAGGCACTCTGACATACCCAACATTATCAGAAATACAATCTAGCACACTGTGAAACCCATAGCCTTTTTTTAGACACCATGCTCTTCCTGAGCCATGATCTATCCAGCAGATCCTGGACCCTGGAGAATAGCATGTCCCAGGACTCCATGAAACTCCATACTCAGGAAAAGGCTGTAACATTTCATGTCCCGAACGGCGCAGGAGGAAAGAAGAGAAAAACAAATCCTCCTGGAGATTGGCGCTGAGCTGCCGGCTGGGCTCATTCACTGTTGCGAGTGGTTATTATTCATTATTATCATTATTAATGATAATTTTTATAATGATAACTGACACTCATTGAGCCTTATGCTCTTAATAGGCATCTCTTTCCACCTTCCTAACAACACTGTGAGTAAGCACTATTAGTATTGTCTTCTTACCGCAGAAGACGAGACAGCGGTTCAGAGAGGTTAAACAACATGCCCAGCGTCACACAGCTAGTATGCGGCAGAGCTAGGGGTCAAAGTCGTCTGACTCCAGCAGCTAAATACCCAACCTCACTTCCTTCGTACTGTTCCTTCGCTGTACTTCCTTTTCACCCGCCCTGACTCACTCTTGCATACCAGGCTTACAGGGACTGGAATTCAAACGAGAGCCTCAACGAGACTGTAAATGAATACATGTCATGCTTTATCAGGATGGCTTATCTCTGACCAAAATCATGGGAGTTAAACCCGGACGTTCTGAGGTTCTACTGTGCTTACGCTCTTTCAGCCCTGCCTCAGGTAAACGCGCGGCTCTGAGGCCAAATTCCTGTCTGCTGCCGCTCACCGCGTCGGGTCTCACCTCACCAACTTCTCCCTGGTCTTCCACCCGGTCAGTCGAGTTTGCTGGAATTGCCTGGGTGTGTTAGCAGAACTAACCCTTTAAGCCGTTTCTGTTAAGATTGAGGCCTTGAGCCACAAAGACCCAAATGGATTCTAGCCCTCTTTTTGTTTAAAAGAAAAAAAAAAAAAATATGTTATTTATTTGTTTGTCAGAGGGAGAGAGAGAGAGAGCGAGAGAGCACAAGCAGGGGGAGCAAGGCACAGAAGGAGAAGCAGGCTCCCCGCTGAGTAAGGAGCCCGATGTGGGACCCGATCCCAGGACCCTGGGATCATGACCTGAGCCAGAGGCAGATGCTTAACTGACTGAGCCACCCAGGCATCCCAGATTCTAGTGCTCTTGAAGATGGGGGAGAAGGTGGGGAGTCCCGGGAGCTTCTGGGGTATCACAGAGCTTAGGCATGCAAAGAAGTCCTAATGGGACAAAGACTGAGTGTCTCCATAAAGGGAGTTGTCTTCTCTCAACTAGAAATGCACGACAGGGGCTGCAGATCTGTGTCTAATGGGTCAGGCATGAAGAGAGCTCCACTTCAGAAAGGAGGCAGCTAGCCTCGGGGGATTACATGGACTGCCCAGCCTCCTACAGCTGGTACCAGAGCTTAGTTCAGCCTCTCAGGGGAGGAAGAGGAACAGAGAGACTTCCCGTCACGTAGAACCGGAACCTGAACCTGAACCTGGTTCCGGCAGAAGTCCAGGTGTGTCTGTCACGGCTCTCCGCTATTCTCAAAGAGAGCGACTCAGCCATAACCTTGTAAAGGGCTGGTTGTCCAAGGGAATAGAGAAGCTGTCACTTCTCTTAAGGGCTGCCAGTGTCATCAGGACAGGGACAGGTAAAACCACCTAAAGGCGTGTTCTAAATATACACTCAGGGACGGAGTCGGTTCGTGTTTAACCCTCCTTTGTCTCAGTATCTGGAGCCTCACTTCGAGCTCCGATCTCCAGGCTGTGTGCCAGGATGCTAATTTCTTACAGTGTCTTCCTCTAGCAAAGCAGGGGACAGCTTTTGATGCTTTGCCTAGCCACACTGTGGGGTGTGAACGTGTCATGCCCATGCCCTCTCCCCACGCAGCTCAGCTTCCAGTCCATCTGCTCTCGGCCGGTGATGTCAACGTACCAGCTGCTTCCCAAGAACCAGTCGGCATCCTGCAGGAGGGGCAGGTCCCTTTCCCGGGCATCAGCCTGCTTGCTCTCAGCCGAGCCCTCTTGCCAACCGTGGTGGGTCCCTCGGGGCTCCTGTCTCCCCATCTGAGAAGCAGAGGGCACAACCCTCTTCCAGGCCTGTGATTTTTCAGCGTGGCTCCATCGCAGGGTTCCACATCACGTGCCTACTCTCTGCTGACTGTGGGGAGATGGCCAGGCTTGTTTAGGGAACTGAGCTGGGCCGGGCCCCTACAGCTGACAGAGCGAAGGTGGCCGGGAAGAAAGCAGCCTCCCGGTCGGAAAAATGAAGGCGCTTCTGCTGCTGGTCCTGCCCTGGCTCAGCCCTGCCAACTACATTGACAATGTGGGCAACCTGCATTTCCTGTGCTCAGAACTGTGAGTCCCGCGATCACGCTGCCTGCCTGTGTGTGTGTGTGTGTCGGGTGTGTTGGGGGTAGAACCGGACTCCGTTCCCTGGCTGGTATGTCTGTTTAAAGGAATCAATCCCACATGAGCTAGATGCACTTGACAAAGCACCCAACCAGCCGGCAGTCTCAAGCGGCATGCTTAGGTCTGTAACTTACCAAAGGAAAAAAAAAACAAAAAACAGAAACCACCATCTTACGGATGCCCTGCTTTCCCAGCGAGGCATTTTCTTCCTGCTTCTGTGCCAATGCTGCATTTTGTTTGGTTTGTTGTTGTTTTTTTTTGTTTTTTGGTACCCGACTTTTTCTCAATAGATGTGTCTTCTCTTCCTTCCATAAATAGAACCAAAGAGCAATTAAGAACCAGGCTTGCAGACACAGATCTGCAGCCCCTGTCCTGCATTTCTAGTTGAGAGAAGACAACTCCCTTTATGGAGACACTCAATCTTTGTACCTGAAAACACGGACAGCATCAGCACAGTAGAGCGATCACCCTGTGTGTAAAAAATAAATAAATAAATAATAGATGTCCGCTGGAGTTTGGGGTTTGACCATTTGTAAACGTACGGGCAAGCCGAGAAAACTGCGCAGCGAGCCCCCACATCCCATCACTTTGGTCACACGATGACTGCTTTGCCACGTTTACTTCGTGTATTTTATTCAGGTGGTTTGGAGTAAATGGCAGTCACGACCTTTTGCCCCCAAATACTTCACTGTGCTTCTCGAAGAAAATACAGACATTTTCCTACATGACCGATGTCCATTTTATAAGAGGAAATGACTCACACACCCAAACTCGACCGTGATGTTTTTCTGACTCCTTTTGTTAGTGAGCCTGACAAGAGGATTGCAGGTGAATGTGAACCGTTTCTGGCCAAGGGCTGAGATGTGAAAAGCTCAGTGGATGGGATATAGGTAGAGGTAACCCACCCCCGCCCCCGCCCCTGAGCATGTGGTGATAACCAGGACCTCTTTTGTAATTAGCCAGACTAGCCAATGTGTATAGCATAGTAGATGCTCAATAAATTCTTGATAAACAGAGGAGAGAATAAAGGAGTTAGGTCCTTGGAGACACACAATTCCTTCTGAAGACCCTGCACTTCAGGATTAGCTCGTCCCATCTTTTTGGACTGTAACCCCAGTCCTCAGATAAGAAGGCTCAAAGGCGAAGTATGTGGGCTAAGCCCGAATGGTGAGCATCTCTGGGGTAATAATGGCATATGGAAGCTTTTCTAGAGAAATATACAAGGGCAAGCTCCTTGGGATTGTGGCAAGTCTCCTTCTCCTTTGATGGTGTCTCTAAAATCAGGTGCCACAGCGCCCCTCCTCGGTACCCTTGTCCCCACCTGTTGTCCTTCTTGGCCGCTGTGCTCCTTTCCTAGGGACTGCTGTAGCAGTGACCGCATGTTTGGTAGGTTGAAGCAGCAGAAATATCTTCTCTCTCACCACTGTAGGCGCTCCTGAGCCTCTCCATTAAGTTACTTTCAGTTTTACAGCCTCATTAAAGGAAGGCTCTTCACACTGCCCTATCAGGTTTCTTTGCTACAAGTACGTGAATGGAGGCAACTTTTATGTTGAGTGACTGGACCCAAACAGGCCATTCTTTCCAAGATGTGACGCAGTCCAAGAAGCCTAATGCCAGGAAATTGCCAGAATGGTGTTCCCAGACTAATTTGCCAGAACTTTCTGGAAGCTTCCAGTCCCTGGGCATGACTGATGAGAGAATTCTGTGTAGCTATTACCCAAGGCTACTAGTGTGATAATGAACTAATCGGTAAATTAATGACACATTTCAGGTACTATGGTGGTGCTTTGAGAAATACAGACGGTAAAAAAATTGATATGGTACCAACCCTCAAGGAGCTGACAATCCAACTGAGGAGATGAAATTTATATACTTCAGAAATATTAGCAGTGGGCCAAAGCATAAGGGGAAATAATACATTATATGTTAATCAAAGTAATTAAAAAAGAGAAGTAGGATAGGCAATAAGTTGAGAGGAAGTGGAGTTTGCCCATTTCCATGAAATTGGTCAGGGAATGCTTCTAGGGAAGTTGGCAGTTTGAGCTAGATTTTGAAGTCATTAGGGAAAGAGTAGGCAGAATCACAGATGGGAAGAGAAAGCACTTCAGGCAGGGTAAAGGGCACTCACAGAGGTTGCCAGGTGGCTGTGGTTGTCACCAAAGCTTTGAGAAACGACAATGGAGAGCAGTAAATGGGACTGCTGGATCCCTTCACTGTTCTTGGAAGCTAGGGCCATAGGATGATGGCTGCATGTTCCTGAGATGAAGAGACACTTCTCTCACTACCCTAGACCACTGGGATCTTGAAAGCAGGCAGAGCTGTGTCACTGGAAAGGGCTGGGAAGCCACATTTCCTCCTACCCCACCCTCCCTTCGTCTCAGCTTTGGCACCTTGGCCTTGGGTGAGGTTGACCTGTGTCCACCATGCTCCCAGCTGCAGAGACCCTCCTGGATTTTCCTTCCTCTTTAAGACAAAGGTTCTCTCTGTCTGGGTCCTGTTCCTCAGAGCCCAGCTGGAAAATTGGAACTAATCCCGTAAAAAGCGTCAGTTATATGGTGGAGCCTGGGGTGGCCGCAAACCCAAATGCCTACAGAAACCAGGAAGGAGTTATTTAAGTATGTGAATCATTTAGGTGTAAGACAAAAGGAGCTGGTGAGGCCTCTGAACAACAGCAGTGTGTGTGTGTGTGTGTGTGTGTGTGTGTGTAATTCAAATGTTTTTAGACATTACATATAGTTTAATATATATTATTGTATATGATCTGTATGATACATATTATAGAAGATATGTATAGTGTCTAAAAGCATTCAAATTCAATTTAAAACAAAGCTGCAACACTCCAGCAAATCACTTCTGCCGGCCCAGCTGGGCCTCAGAGTCAACCATTTATGACTGTGGGCATCTCCATTTTTAAACATGTCCATGACCACCTGGTGCCTTGACACAGATAGTGAATTCCACAGGAGCAGCTGAAAATCAGAGCATTTGATGTGGAATCCCAGCCCCTAGGTTAGAGGCAGGGCATCTAGGATTGCTCTCAGGGCCCACAAAGAGCACCCCGTGACCATGAAGGGCCATGCTCTCTTCCCCCATGAACCCTCACCCCCACCTTTCCACAAACTTTCTGAATTTCCTAGACCCCAAAGTGAATGTAGGAAATGGACCCTAGTCTCATAAGCATGAGCATGGGTAGGGCCTTTTCATCCTGGGCTGCGCTACACATGTGGAGACTTATAGGTGAAGTCTTGAGAGCAGCGTGGGTTCTGAGGACCCCTCAGGTGAGAACTGAGGGCTGGGTTTGTTTTACTCAATGCAGATATTTGGGCTCTAAAACCTGCTAAATCAAAAGCATTTGGTAGGGGGCATCTGTTTCCCTTCTGAAGCTCCCAGGTGATCCTTATGGGCCCACCATCTTCATGCTCACCAAGCTCCCCAGGTGATTCTTTTGGGCCCTGCCACAAGAGAACTCTTAGCTCCAGCTCGCATATTCGCTTGCCCTGACTTCCCCCGCAGAGAACAAGCCCTTCACTCTCCAGGTCTGCTCTGTCTCCTCAGCGGTCCCTGTCCTCTACCTGGTGAGTCCTGAGGGAGAGCCTGGGGGATGTTCCCTTCTGCACACCCAACTTATACCCCCGTTGTGCTTCCATGAAACTGGGAGACAGGAATTTGGCTCCTATCTTGGCTAATTGCTACATATACTGCAAGGTCTTCAGAAGAAGACCCTGGTTTGGTTTCTGCGGAAGGGAGCTTGTTGATCTTGCTCATAAGGATTCGAGCCAGCCTCGTCTCTGGCATTGAAGAAAGCAATGGCTTTGATCTCCTCTGTCTTGAGTAATGTCTCTCTGTGTACTTCGTTGAGCAAAAACCTGGGGAAAACCTGGTCTGGTCGCTGGTGAGATGCGTTCTACGGTACACACCCAACTCTCAAGAGCCATTTACAGAAAACTGAAAAGTTTTGTCCTCTACTGCCCCCATCATTACCATTTTTAGCTCCTGTCACGCTCCCAGCACTTCTCACTTCCACTTCCCGTGTGTCTGGGTGCTGCGTTCACGCCCATGGTGGAAGTCTGAGTGCGTCCTGGGTCCCGCCTTGCAAAGCACGAAACTGCCCTTTGCTTTAGAGCTACAGGTGGCCAGAAGACAGAGAGGCACAGTCACCACAGGATGGCCAGTCTCCAAAGCCAATGCCGCTGCCATTGTGACTCCTCGGGAAGTCAGGAAATGGATGTCATTACAGTCTGTAGCCAAATATTTTTGGTTTGTAAGTGGCCTATCTGTGAACAGTGTTTGTGCCAGTATCTGGAGGGAGAAACTCCACTCTGACCCCTGTAGAGACAGCAGTTCCAAGCAGGGAAGGTTTATTCCCCCTGGAATTCTGTGTGCGGGGAGGGGGGGAAATTAAGATGAGTGACTCCAATTTCATAATTGGAACCATTGAGGG
This sequence comes from Enhydra lutris kenyoni, assembly GCF_002288905.1. Classification (NCBI taxonomy): domain Eukaryota; kingdom Metazoa; phylum Chordata; class Mammalia; order Carnivora; family Mustelidae; genus Enhydra; species Enhydra lutris. The sequence continues at coordinate 26,090,433 of NW_019154105.1, forward strand.
CTACGGACAAATGAGGTCTCCTGGAGGAGCTGCCAAGAGCAGCAGGAGCTCTGTGACAGCCTCGTGTGTGTCCTCCCTGGGAGGTGGGGTAGGGCTCAGGCTTCAGAGATGCAGAACACCCACCGAGTGTCTTAGGTCCAAGGACTCCAACCACCCACCGTCTCTGTAGTGGAACTTTCTCCAACCAACCTGCAAAACACACTTTCCGACAAACTGCATCACCTTCCTGCAGCAAAAACCTTCACTTTGGGGCTTGCAGGCCAAAGAGCATCTTAAGTCACTCCTAGCTCGGCATTCCAGGCACTCCAGTGAGGATCGCTGGCCTCTGTGTTGTGTGGCACTCATTTGGCCCTGGTCCAGTTTCTCGGGTTCTCATTCTCTAGGTCAAGGCTCTGCAGCAGCATAGGCCCTAGTAACTTCTCTGCTCCCTGCTGACTTCAGCTAGCTGTGGGCTGGGTATTGGGTCCTGTGCCGCATAGCCTGGGAGAACATCGTCTTCAAAAGCTTTGTACCACGTGCAGCTCTGCATGAGGTTGGTCTAGATGGTTGCATTTGGGCTCTTTCTGGCATGAGAGAGGAGGGGAGGGAGCACAGTGGTATTACCTCATCCCCCATTTCCTCTGCCCTTCACTGTGTTAACTACTCCCAACACTTCCCAAGTGTAAACCAACAGGGTGAGCTTTATGGATTTGCCAGTAAACACTTTCCAAGTTGGGTCTCCAAGAATTGCTTCTTTCTCATCAAAACAGAGGAGGAAAAAAAAAAGTTGCTGATCTCTGGATTTTTCTTGTCCTATGTTTTGAGAATCTGAAGTCAAGTTTGGATTAGATCCGGAAGGAAGGAGGTAGCGTTTACAGAGGAAATGGGGTGAGGTGGAGAAACCCTTCTCCAAAAGAGAGGAACAGGCTCCAATCTGGGGGACCAGAGCCAGGGCCCACTTGGGTTCAGTGACTCTCTTAATGTCTTTTGAAGCATTGCAGTTTAGCACATGTTTAATAGAGCATTTTTCCTTAAATCTACAAACGTGTATATTTGGAAGGAAATTGAAGCCGCATGTTCCCGGTTCATCTGTACTTAACTCATCAAAATGTTGCTTCAGAATCATTCTTTGATGTCCAAATTTCACAGGGATCTAACTTAATGGTCTTATTTATTTATTTATCTATTTATCTATTTATTCATTCCATTAGGAATCAGCAAGTACTCTTTTGCTAGCAGAAAAGCAACTCCAGTCCCTTTCTGGTCTAAAATGCAAACTCTGGGAGTTTCAAGATCCCATCAAATGCTTAGCCAATCGAGTTTGCCTTTCTTTGGGTCACATGATTCAGGTGCATGACGACAAAGTGAGGGTTTCTTTCACGGCAGGACTCCCTCACTGATTTCTTCATGTTTGCTTGACTTTACTTTCTTTTTAACTTCTTAAAATAAAAATCTCAATGCACACGTAGAAAAGTATAATAAATCCCCATGTAACCTGTCTCCCATCTTAAATAACAATTCATGGATGTCTTGTTTCACCTAGATCCTTGAGTTGTTTTCAAGGAAATCTCAAACCCCGTATTTGATTGGTAGACCTTTCAGTATTTATCTCTAAAGGGTAAAGATTCTTAACCATACCACTACTATCACACCAGAAGCAATTAATTATAATTCCTTAATATCAAATATCCAGTCAGTTCAAATTTTCCCCGTTTGTCTATCTTTTCTTCTTACAGATTGTTTGACTCATGAGCTAAATAAGGTCTACACTTTGCAGTTGGTTGCCATATTTCTTAATTATACCTTCGCTCCACCCCCCCATCACCCCTCACCATCAATGCAAAATAAAAAGGAATTCTTGAGGTAAATTTTGAGGAATATAGCTTTGGCAAACTCCAACTACTAGGCTAGTAGCTGGAAAAAGAGAAAAAATAATTATATTAATTTACTACCAAGTTGAGGGAAATGTAAAGGCAAGATCCAAAACAATCTTATGAATGTACCCAGAATGAGTGGGGTTTGTTTGATCTTGTCATCCAGAGCTTTGAGGGGAACTTAAAGAGAATGGGGTGATAGTCCTCTCCTGAAGGTGATAGTCTTCCAACAGACCCATATCAATAAGGAAATTGGTCCACATGCCTATCCAATGTATAGCTATCTGCTTACACCTGTATTACTATATTCTACCCATTAGAAAACCAAGCACAAATACTGGAAAAGGACAAAGTCTACATTAAGAGTTCTGTTGCCTCCTCCCCATATTCCTCATGGGTGTCTGCACTTTGGACACCACCACAGAGTTAACGGACTCTCAGGACTCCTCTTGCACTGGAACACTGCCCCTTCAAAGTAAACAGTAGATTTCCCACTGCCTGTCTGTGGGATTGGCCTTGGAAGGCATAGGGCAGGAAATGGCCCATTTTTGCGGGCCAAAGAAAACTGTGGGCCAAAGAACCAGACATCTTTCCTTAGTCATTCCGCCCCCACCTTTTTTGGACCATCACTTCTTCATGTGGCCCAAGTGGACCCTACTATCCCAGTTTCCTCTACTCAACCATACCTATTTTCATAAACCTCCCTCACTACCCCCCTGCCCCAGGAGTGGGGCTGGAGAGGAACCCGGGTTGTGAAACCTGAAGGAGTTAGAGTTTGAGGAGTCCTCTTTTTAAGACACAAACATGAATTCATACTTGCCAGGTCCCCAGGCAAATCCTTGGAAGGCTCCTGTATGCCTCGAGGCATAATCATCAGTCTTACAGTAACCCCCTCTGTGTGAGCAATGACCTACAGTCTGTGTGTCCCCCATCTTCCCCTCACTACCTCTCTATTTCCGTGTAGAGACAGCCCTAGTAATCCTGCTGCCTACTTCTTTTGTGTTTTAACTCTTGCATATCCAAAGCTAAGAAGAGTTTCCCCAATTCCCCATGGGCACCTGTGGTGCCTTCTCCATCCTCTTCATTAGCATTCCTACCTAGAGTAAGAGAAGGGAAAGCCAGGGCCCCAAGACAATGACTAAGTCCCTTTGTCATCCCAAGGACCATAATGGCCCACCACTGTGAAAGCTGGTGATGAGAGAACTTGATGACTAAAGGCACATGCTCTGGAGTCAGACTGACTCAGGTTCCTATTTGGTCTCCGCCAACTGGGCAACCTTGGGCAAATTACTTAGCCTCTCTGAACTTTTCTCCTCTATAAATGGGGATAACAACACCTACCTCACAGGTTGTGGTAAGTGCTGAATGAGATCATGTAAAGCACATAATACAGTTCCTGGTACATGGCAAACCCTTTAAGTATAGGTTTTAATAATAGCAATAAATACAAGAATATATTTCATCAATTCTAAAATGTTAATATCTCTGAAAGTCAGTTGCATCTTATCAGTGACACTGTACAACGATAAGGGGCAGTATTTTTCTTTCTTGATAATCTGTAAAATAATGACACATCCTACAATAGTTGGGAGTCTTTGCTGTCATGAAATTTGACCATAAAGCTCCATCCACAATGAGCACAGGTGGGCTGAAATCAAGAAAAAGGGATTGCTGAAACCATACAGTCCCTTTTTTCTTCCCTCCCTCACTGAAGAGGCAGGTAAGTGGCTGAGATGAGAGAGCGTGCCCAGTATCTCAGGGTGAAGCCCAGAGAGGACAGAGCCATTCGTCAGTGGGCAAGGGCCACTCCTCCCATGTGGCTCCACTCCCATGGGTGGCTCCTTTCCCACACCCCCTTCTCTCCCCAGAGTCTCCCTCAGCCACTTAGCTCTCTTCCTTGTTACCATCACACTGAAATTCCTACTTCCTTGCTCTTTCCTATCCATCTTTCCCCTTCCCCAATTTGTAAAGGAAGGCCTGATCCAGCATGTTACTTGGCTGGTGGAATCTGTGGCCCAGAACCATCCTTTTTTAGAGCCAAAGGAGGCCATGGAGTTGATCTGGTCCAATCTTCCCATTTATATAGAAGAAACTGAGGCACCGCAATTTACCCAAAAGATTCAGCCCTGTCAGCACCAAACTATGTGACCTCAAACACATCATGACACTTTTGGGGGGAAAATGCATTCATTATTTTAATGTAGCTTCAGGAAACCATAAAGCTGGAGCTAGTTATTAAAATTTTAAACAGCTTCAGGCAAAGCAAGGACATAGATGTGCAACTAACCCATCACCTGTTAGGAACTGAGTGTCCTCTGAGGGAATCTGAGCAGATGCGCATGCTCAGAATGTTCTCTCAGGAATTCCTTGACCCATTTGCAAGAACTGGGGCCCTTTGACAGCAATAAGGCTTTCCATTTGAACATGACATTCCAAGGGTTTCATGTACAACGGATAGCAGCAGAGCATCAGGGCTGAACCCAATCATGAGACACTTATAAGCTTCAGCTTCTAGTAATTAAAAATATAGCCTCTGAAGCCACTCAGATCTGAGTCCAAATGCTGGTGCATCACTTACCAGCTATGTAACCTTGGAGAGATTAATTCACCCCAGTGGGGCCAGAAGTTCCCCATCCTTCAATCAGAGCTCTTAATGGTAGCACCTACTTCATGGGGTAAGAATGAAATACATGCATGAGACACTTAGTGGACACCTGGAATATCATAAGTGTGCTGCAAACGTTAGCTGTGGTAATGGTAGATAAATGACCTTCCTTGAACCTCATGGCAAACGCAGTGAGTCCCCATCTTCCTGATGAGAGAGGTAAGAGTCCTTGAGGTTGGGAAAATCTCCCCTAGATGAGCCAGGCAGCCTGGAACACAGGCATCCTGATTCTAGGATGTGGACTTCCCCTCACTCCCCCCCCCACCACATCTCCCTTTGTTGCTGTGAAGATGGCATTACTGGGTTGGGTGTCAAGTTGCTGTAGGTGTTTATAATTTACTAGGGCCAGGTTGGGGGACCGCGATGGATTCTGAACCAGAAAAATTCCTTTATAGATGAAATTTTTCTGGGCAAAATATTTCTATAGGTTCTCTGGCCAGTTAAAATTGTGCTGAAGATGGATTCTTCCTGCAGGTATCCTTATTTTTTTTTCCCACTGAAATAGACATAAGAGGGCTCAGCCAAAAAAAACCCTCTTTGGTCTCATGAGCTTCTTGATGAATGAAGAGACGATCAGAGGGATTCTGTTGTGAATGCATCTGCAATAGCCCTTTTCTCCAAAATGCTGCAGTTTTTGTAGAAGAACATCTGGGGGACCATCAGAAGCCCAAGCCCCTTCCCCCATGACACAAATCCTGTGAGGATCTGAGGGGTCATCAGGCGGGTGCAGGTCACATAGCTTGGCGATTGTGAGCGTGGACTCCAGAGCCATCCAGACCTTGGCTCTGTACTTACTAGATGCAGGCCTTCGGGCAGCCACCTTAACATCTCCAAGCTCAGCCTTGTGCTGTTTGTAAGGGCTACATGAGCTCCTGCATATACAGCCTACATACCACGCCTGCGCGTGAGCATTAGAGACCTATGGTAGCTACTTTTGCTTCCCCCTTTGCTGCTCTACAAGCCAACTTCTTTTCTCTGTTCCCCTCATACTTTTTCTCTGTAGAAAAGAGACCAGTGTGGTATCAGGCAGTGGTGGTAGTGGTGTCTGATTACTTACTAGAGGCTCTTTCCAGAGGTATCCCCCCTTTTGGCCGCCTCTGATTCTACTCAGGACAGCAGCCCAGCCTCATCAGAGAATTCTAATTCCTTTAACATCACAAAAGAATGATTAAACACCTGAGAGATGCTGACTTTCCATAAAAAGCCCCCAAACACTTCTGACCTGCTTCAGAGAATTTAAAACTCTAAATGGCAGCTAGACAAGAATGGTGTGTCTAGGGCTCAAAAGTAGAACAGGGGAGGGTCAATGGGACAAAGAAAAGAGTGTTTGGACTTCAGCTTTGTTTCCTCAATGACAAAATAACCAGACAACTTAGGTTATTCTGTGAGAAGTGTGGTCAATTTGGTTTTTCTTTTCAATTCCTCATCAGTTCCTTAGTATCGTTAAGAAAGCGTCAGGGTGACAAGTAACTTTTCAGTTGGTTTCTTTGTATGGATATCCATATCCTATTACTTTCTTGGTGTGGTGGATGGGGTTGGATTGAGACATAAAGGAGTCCAGTGGCTTGGTTCTCCTTCAGATTCCTTGTCTACTATTTAACAAAGACAGGGCATAAAATCAGTGCCTTACAGAAACATATTGACTGCTTTGTTCAGTAGAGGTAAATCAATGTTCTGAAAAAAATCTAGCAAGATCTGTCACACTTCTTAAAATTCTTCTCCTCTAAGTGCTTTGTTTTTCCAAACTAGGCAACCTGCCGGTAGATGAACTAGTAAAAACAAAGCACTCATTCCTAGGAAGTAATAATTTAATATCATGTATTTATCAAGCACCTGTAAAACCTCAGATATGTTCTAGGGCTCTGAAAACCCTGCACTAAACATATGTTCCAACTAGAGGGCAGTAAACAAATATCTGTCACATCAGATGGAAATAAGTGGTATGAAGTTAGCGTCTCCTGATCCTGGCTTAAATATATAAGAAGGCCTCTGAGAAAGTGAGGTTTGCCCAGAAACCTGAAGGGAGGGAATGCTGTGAGCGCATCTGGTATGGGAGAGTCTGACTTTGGAGTTGGGCTGACCTGTTTGCACACCCTAGGTCTGACACTGTCTTGGTCCACGTCTTCTGATATGGCCTCTCTCCTCCATTGTCTCATCTGTAGAGTGTGAATGAGGAGTCCTACACCCCAGGATTCCCATGGGAAAGGAGCCAGTTTCTGGGCAGGCTGGGTGAAGGGAAGATCCTGCTACTTCCTCTTTCACCTTGGCTGGATTGTTATTGAAGGAGGTTGGGTAGAACTTTCACCTAGTTAAACATCACTCTGGGTCACATGCTCCCAATGTAGTTCTAAATGAGTCTCTGGTGCCAATGGCCTCCCTCTCCACACAATGCCTCCTGCCCTTGTTCCACTGTGAGTTCATGTTTACTTTTCTCATCTCTAATTTGTGTCCCCTTCTAGGTTTCTCCAGCCTGTTGATACCTGGTTTTGGTGGATTCTGTTTGTAGGTGTACCTGTCTGACCCAGTTTTCTCCTTTCCTCCCATCTCCGGTCTTCTTTGGTACTCCCCACCTGCATGTCCTCTATAAGTTTCATGACACCCTGTCCTGGGTCCTCTATCAGGGCAGTGAGTCAGGGTATGATGTGTAGGCAGATTAAGAGCCCCCTCTGAAACACCTTTCCATGACTGGGCTTAATACCTCGTTTACTTGGGATTTCCATCCATTCTCAAGCCTCCATTTTGAATCTTTGGACCAGTAGAAACTCTTTCCCAAGACTCAGCACACATTCGGCTCAACGCCCTCCTCCCCATTCCTTTACATTCTTAACTACCACAAGAGCAGTCTTAAAGTCTTCAAGATAATCCATGAACTTGCCCATGGTACTTTAAATGCAGATTGTTCGGGGTGCCTGGGTGGCTCAGTGGGTTAAGCCTCTGCCTTCAGCTCAGGTCATGGTCTCAGGGTCCTGGGATCGAGCCCTGCATCAGGCTCTCTGCTCAGCAGGGAGCCTGCTTCCCTTCCTCTCTCTCTCTCTGCCTACTTGTGATCTCTGTCAGTCAAATAAATAAACAAAATCTTCAAAAAAAAAATAAATGCAGATTGTTCTTGGTATTCTGACCCTTCTACATTTCGCTCTCCTAATATTTATTCCACAACTAACAACTACATGCATCCAATGCTAATTTCTCACTACCCTTTGTTTTCCTTCTATATCACTATCACATGCTGTTGGTCTTTTTCCAATGTTCTGACATCTCCCTGTGTGCAAGGTAATTTTTCAGAAATAATTATTCATCTTTACTGCACCATTGTTCGGTAAGCATGTTAGTCAAATTCTCTTATCCCCTGAGGATGCGTGTCATCTGGAGCAGCTGATTTATGTATGTGTGCGCTTGCCAAATAGTCCTGTTTCTAGTTTTTTTGTCCGAACTGATCCATGTGAGTTTATAACTCTCAATTTCACTTATTTATGCTTACATTTTTAAAGGAGTTTAGCATTTCATGTCTTAACATTTTTATTTTGCTGTTGGCCTCTTTTAAAAATCTAGCAGATCTGTGTTTTTTTAAGCTTCTTGGACTGTTCTTTAGGACTCAGGGTGAGCTTACAGATTCTAAAGCTATTGCTAAGTGCTAAGTTCTTCTCTTTCAACTTGTATATTTTTTTCTCTGAGCTGAATTGTTGCAGTCCATTGTCTGGGCATCTTACTCTTAAGTATTCAGGACGGTTCGGTGCCTTAAGTCTCTGACATGACTAAATAGGTGTTCACTTTTTCCATTTGATCTAGAGACTGGAATTAAAGAATTATGAACTATAAATTTCAGGGAAAAAAGAACAATGGAATATGCTGATCTGTTTTTTAGAAACCACTAAGTCGCTCAACCTCCCAAAGTGTAGAACTTTCCATTCCATGAATAGCTTGGCACTAATTATTCACGTTTTTCCCCTAGGAAATAATTTTATTCAACCCAACCTATCTTTGTAAGATAATCTTGCCAAATCAACATGATTTTAGAGAGCATTTTTCTGAATTCGTTCCGTTGTTATCTGTATCCTGACTTGGATTGATCCCTCCACCCACCCGCTAGAGAATCCTGAAGTCCCAGCACACATTCCTGCCATTTATTTTTAGAATAAAACCCAACGCCCTTACTTCACTAAAGACAAATGTTTGACCCCAAAAAGCAAGGACACGTAAATCTGCAACCACTCTCTACCCATGACTACTCCAACAGAAATCTCTGTTTATAATGCAATAACCCTTACTCTTAACAAGCTTTACAAGCAATAACCCTCATTCTTAACAAACTTTACAAGCTGGTGTGCCCCTTGGCTTTGAAGTTGGTATCAAAATACATTCGAGTGAAGCCCCATTATCATTTAGAGCTCTTAGCAAGAACTGTGTAGTTGCGGTGCCAATTTTATTTTAGTCAAATTAGACTTGGTATTGGTTAGTGACCTGAGCAAAAATAACGGGAGCATCTTAAAACCAAATTTCCAGTCTTAACCATGTGGCCAGGTGAACCTTTGTCATGGATGCCCCATGCAAGAATGGCAGAAGTTAAATACTATTGGCACTCATTACAAAGAGGGAGCAGCTTACAGTGTGGCCTACCCCCACAGCTTACAAGACTCTGTTGTTGCTGTTTTCTGAAAGCCTACTTTTAATCTAAAACCTGTCGTGAGCAGTGTTTTTGATAGCGTCATTTTAAGTAACAGCAGACCTGGTATTTGGTGACTCATATATACATTTACTCTGAAGAGCTCAGAGCAGAAGTTAAACCAGCTGGAAAGGAATCACTTTCTACAAGTGAAAGAATGTTTGTGTGAATCCTGTACAACAAGAAGAGAAATTCTAAAGTTCTCAAATCTTAAGACCTGTTGGAAGAGGAGGGACTAGGAAACATTGGAGTATTTTGTCAGCCCAGACTACTCAGTAGGTAAATACCCATATACTCTACCCCTGTCTCCAGAGGAGAAAATGACTTCCCTACTTGTTGAGATTCTGCAGGATTAGAGGACCAGAAGGGTGGAAATATGGCTGGGGACCTCCTGGAAAGGGAACAATGGACATTTCTCTAGTCCAGACCTGGCCTCGGGCATCTGGCAGCTCCCCTTGGTGGAGGGCTCTTGTGGTCCTGTTTGTGCCAGAGGGAGCCCTTGGTTTTTGTAAAGCACCAAGAGCTCCTTTGATTGAGTAGGATGGTGATGGGGCTGGTCGGATGTTAGTTAGGAAATCTACCTTATTTAAAGTGTGGTATAAAAAAGGACCCTTCAAGGCCGATTCAGTCCTTGGCCTGACCCCACTTTCAGTGGGACCGAGTTGATTTAGTCCCCTTTCTGGAACCCCTTCAACCACTTGGCTGTCCTGGACTTGGCCAGGTAGAACTGTCTGTGCACAATTGTTAATGGGCTGTTTGGCTTTGCTCTCCCTGATTACTTCCAGAAGTTGCAGAACATCTTGTCCCTGTTGAGGGTCTTCAGTTACCTTTCTTCCCCCTCCTTCCCACTCTACCCCAAAAGGGCCCCTGTGTCCGTGCATTCATGTTCAGCCTCTCCTGGCTATGAAAGTAACAAGACTGGACACTAATGGCTGCTGCATTTTAAATTTGTGTGTAGCGTCCCCAGTGAGCTGCACACCTGCGAGTTTGAAGGCTCTTTCAATCACAGCCTTTGAATCCCAGATGCACCACGTAAGACGCGGGTGATGTGGGGGAGAGCTTTTAACCAAACACATGCCGGGATACTAGGCTTAAGCCATCTGGCATAGCAAACAGATTGATGGACTTTTCTAAAATGGAAGACTTACTCAGATCGATTGGACCTGAGCTGCAAGTTAGTGGTATTCCCGAGATGAATCCTAATTGGTTCAGAAAAGAAGCGTAGGGGTTCTGATCTCTTACTCCCAGCTCCAGGTATATGTGTGCTTCCTCCCTGCATTCCCCTGGAGTTGGTAGGAGCCCCCCAAAACAGCAGAACTATAAGGAAAAACCGTTGTAGGTAACAAGAGACAGGGCTGGCAGAAGTGTTTTCCTCTCGGTGCTTATCTTCGTCCTTAGGCTTAAAGACAAGGCCCCACTCAACCCAGTGGTTTTGTGGGCAGTCTAGTAGAAAGGGGTACAGATACAACACAGGCACAGTGGTGTCCCACCCAGGGGCGATCCAGACACCCACTCTTCAGGCTTGTGTGTTAAGTGCGGTCTCTTCCTATGTGTTCTTTGTGCCAGGCTTGGAAGTGTGTTCTTGATGGGATTTTTGCGGTAGTGGAGGAGGGGGGGGCATGTTTTGGGAGATATTTATATTTAGCCAATGGCTGATTGAAACCAATTGCTATGCAAATTTCTTTACATACTTCACATTCCAAGTGAGAGTCATGAGAGAAGCTGTTCCTAACAGCAGCCAAGCCCCACCCAGCCTTAGGAGACTCAGTCTCAGCAGGTCATGGACTTCCCCACACCATCATCCAGAAAGAAGGAACTGGATGGACCAGATTGTACCTTTAAAGAGGAAGAAAGAGTGCTGCTCATTGGAAGCTTTCTCCCCACCAACACCCCCGCCCCTTTTTTTCAAAGACCTCTTCCTTGGCCCTGTGAGAGGGTGGGGTTCTAGACTCCTGTTGGATGGGGAGTAACCCAGGGTTGTCCACCGGTAGGGGCTCAGGCAGTACTGAGAGGATCCTGAGTCTGACCGCAGAGCCAGTGTTTGGCACAACATGTGAAGTTAGAGTAAATAGAGGGAGAGGATGGAAGAACCCTAAAGGAACCTAAAAAGGGGCCACATCCCCATGCTTTGTAACTACTCACGGTGTGCATGTGTTTGCACATGCGTATGTACAGCTACCGCTACCTGTTGAGGAGACCCTGCAGCCTGCCTCCCTTCTCCACCCAGGAACAAGGCTGGACAGAAGGAGGACTAGAACTCTGCCCTCGGATGAAAGATTCAGTCCATTAAGAAAGGGTGGACCTCAGGCTATTGTACACATAGGACTTCAAGAGTGGTGGTTACCATTTTAAAGCCTTTACAAGCATATTCCCAATTCCTGCATGGTTTGCACAGTGTTGAGCTCCAATCCAAAGCACTGGGTATTCATGCAAGTTGGCTGCCTTTAAGAAAATCATACACCTTTTTTCACCTGTTTTAAGGCCAGTCTCCTTTGACAGGAAAGTCTCTATACTTTCCCCATCACCGTCTTAAAATGCAAAGAAAATAAGCCTGGAGGTGAGTTTCTTCATCTAATGGCTTGCGAGGATAATGGCTGGCTTGGCTATGAATAAAGCAGTAAAAAGAAAGGCGGAGTTTCCTAGGAGATGGTCACCACTAAAACCACGTCCGAGATTGTGTATTTGGCTGCCATCAGTGAAAGGAACCATCCTGGCATCGGAGCCGTCATTGTGTCAATGCTATTTCTATCCTAGTGTAATAAATGCAATCTACCACACTGTTGGTGGTGGTGGTTTTTAACCAAGTCAAAATAACGTTAGATGTAGAAGCAAGAAGGGGAAGAGAACCAGCTACTTTATATATGAACAAAGGAGTGATTTCTCATGAGCACCTTGTGCTCCATATAATCAAAGGCTCTTAAGGGTCATTTCAAACATTCATTCAAGGAATCTGTCCCATCAGTGTCTGCAGAACTCTTTGTAAATAATGTGGTGAAACTGGGAATGGAGTGGCTGAGAGTAACCCAGAGTTGGTAGATCAGTATTGCTGAACAAGTTTTTATAAGGCACGTTTGTAGGATATGCCGTACCACCAAAGGCGTAGGAGAACAGGGAAACCTGAGGTCAGGAGCTGCTTGTGGTCTGGGCACCATGCCACTCAGTAGCATTTCTAGACACTTTACTATGACCGTTTTGGGGCTTGTCTTCCACAGAAGGAGTTCCTCAGGGGACACATTTTGTGGCTGTGTCCTTTGTGTTGGGACCATCCTCCAAAGGAAGCAAGCTGACCCTCTCCTCCCCCAGGTGATGGATAGCTTCAATTACTCGAGGAAATCCTGTTAGGCATTTCCCCTGAGATTCCCATGAGTGTTTGACTTGAACCTGAACATAGAAGATGCATCCACAGATGAAGGGCATTGCATTTATGTAGTTATCCCTACCCATTTCTTCATGGTTAAATAAGGGAAAGCATGCAAACTTGTTATGTAGAATACCAAAGAAAACAATAATAAGATGGTTCACGGTGTTGTAAAATGTTTGTTTATGAATCGGTGGGAAGACTTCAGGTCAGGGTCAAGTGATTAACCCACAAGGCTTCCATTGGTGCAGTCCCTGAAAACCTCTCAGAAGTAGTGACCTTGAGGAAGTCCAATACTTTGGCACTGGAGCTCCAATGCTTCCCCATTCATAAAATGAGGGTGATGGTGCCTTTGTCAACAGTTATTAGATGCTATACTGAATGTAGGAGGTAGGATAGTCCCAGCCCCATGGGCTCATGAACTTAGCCAATAGATGAGAAAGAAATAATGGAGAAAATGAAAGAGAGAGCATAAAGCAGGGACATTGACTGGGGAGTCCTGGCATCCTTACAGCACCGGGTATGAGGAGCCAATTCAGGATCTACGACGGATTATTGAGTCTACTCCTACCTTGTCCTCCCACTCCAATCTCTATCAGGAGTGTTTGGTGGGTTTTGTTTGTTATAACTGATAACATTTACCGCTGAGATCATTAATATGGTGTTTTAAGCTATTTGTGAATAGAATAGCAACACTAATCAAGAAAAATTACTCTTCAGTTTTATTTACAATGCAGTGGGCCAGTTTGTTTCATTGGCTGGATTTCTCATCCCGTGCTGCAGGTGATCAGAATTAAAGTTTTCTGTTCTGGATGGGGGTGGTGGGAAATATTTTACTTGTGGCTACATCAAGATGCAGCGTTTTTGTCATGGGAATAGTATTTCAGGAGAAAGACAATGATTACAGTAGAATTTGCAAAAAAAAAAAAAAAAAAAAGGACAAAAAAAATCCTGCCTTAACCAAACAACAAAGCTTGGTCTCTTGTTTATGGAGTCTAAATAACCTAATGAAACAAGATTAGTTTGTAAGGGAAACCGCAACATTGATGGGGCGCCTATGACTTGAAATCTATCCTTTGTGTTCCTTAAAGTCTAAACCTTTAAATTACGCAGAAAAAAATCTTTCTCTTCTGATTCAGCCACGAGGATTCATAATTATTCCAAGATTGCCAAACACCTTTTCCATCCATTCCATGACCTAACAGACAAACACTGTCACTTACAACAGCTCAGCACTACTGGTTTCTTACCTTCCACACTCAGGCATGGTAATTTTTTTCTACAGTAACTTTTTAAAAGGCCATGGCTTGGTCATTCCCTTAGCAATCCCTAAAGCACTGCAGCCATCATCCTGGGCAAGGACACCGAGGCCCCACAGATAACAGCCTGGCCAGAAGGCTGTGGCAGCTGAGTAGAGAGACAAAAAGAGCACAAATCATTTGACTCTTGATACATTACTCTCTTGAGCTCTAGAAGACTGTCCAGCTGTTTCTCCTGAACTTCTTCCCATCTTTCCCTAAAGACAGGTTCCCTTAGCCTTCTGCTGTACACCATGTGACCAAAATCCAAGACCTGTTCTCCCCTTTTACCAACTTCTGACACTTAAGGTTGAAGATAGGACCTTACCCAGAAGCACAGGACACTCAGGAAAGGACTGGCAAATGCTCTCGGAGAATCAGCAAAGGCATGAAGAAAACCATGGGGAAACTGGCAGTGAGGCTGATAATTTCAGACACAACTTTTCCTCATACCCTTGCCTTCCTGCTTGGGGTTGCTGGACTTACTCTTAGAGACCACGGTCCCATTACGAGTCTTTTTTTTTTTTTTTTAAGATTTTATTTATTTATTTGTCAGAGAGAGAGAGGGAGAGAGAGCAAGCACAGGCAGACAGAGTGGCAGGCAGAGGCAGAGGGAGAAGCAGGCTCCCTGATGAGCAAGGAGCCCGATGTGGGACTCGATCCCAGGACGCTGGGATCATGACCTGAGCCGAAGGCAGCTGCTTAACCAACTGAGCCACCCAGGCGTCCCCCCATTACGAGTCTTATGGTGAGGGCTTCCATGGGACTATCTTACAAAAAATTCATAGAGTAGGCTGTGGTTGTCTTCAGTGCTACTGATGAGGTCATATTCTGTGGAGTCCCATATCTACCTCCCACCCCCCAACCCCGCCACCCTCACTGCTCTGGCAACCTGAGGTCACTGGCTACTTCCAGGGTGTGGACAGAGTCTCAAACCTCAGCGTGCATTGGAATCACCTGGCAAGCTTGTTTAAATCCGTAGGTGCTTGGCACCCCCTAACCAGTACAGTAAGGCGCAGTCTCTGCACTATTGATATTTTGAATGAGATCATTCTTAGTCATGGCGAGCGGTCCTATGAATTATAGAATGTTCAGTAGCATTGCTGGCTCCTTCCCACCAGATGCCAGAAGCAACCTCCCCAGGTGTGCCAATCAAAAATGCCTTTAGATATTGCCAAATGTCTCTTGGGGCATAAAGTGGCCCTGGCTGAGAATTACTTTTAGGGACTCGAGTTCCTAAGGGGAGAGTGAGGTCCAGGTTCTTTCTTAATAAGCTCCTTGGGCAGATCTATTTCCTCTGTGTGGTTTCTGGGGCCCTCTCTTCCCCTTCAAGACCCCATGCCCTTCAGCCCCTGACTTCCATGGCCACTGAGAGGAGGAAAAGGTAAAGCTCAGGTCTTCCTTTGCCAGGCTGACTGTGCTACCCAGAAGGCAATGCACTAAATAACAAAATCCTGCTCTCTGCTCTTGACTGGCCCTCTTCGCATCTAGGGAGCATATGTGCTTAATAACAGAGTCTTTGGGTGAGAATGTCCCTGCTGTTCTTCTGTCACCCCAGAAGGCAATCCTTGAGCTCCCCTGATGGGACCTTCTGACCCAAAAGGGAGAAGAGAACATCCGTGTAGCAGGTTCCCAGAGGGGGAAAGCTTTGGAGCAGAGGATGCCTGACAGCAACTTCCAGGGCAGTCTGGAGCCTTCCCTGAGAGGAGGCTGGACCTCAACTTGCCTGCGGGAAAGGCCTCCTCAGCAGAGACCCATCAGCTGGACCCACAGTCCAGCACAAGCTGGGGCACCCCCAAGGCTGACTCCAGCGCCTTTGCATGAAAGATGTGAGTGCTTTCAAGAATTCTGTTTATTCCGTCTCCTGTGGTTGGAACTTCCTCCCTAAATGGTCTTATTGGGGATGTTAGTCCCCCAACTGGCATGAGGAGAATTTTCTATGGGGACTGTCAGACAGCTGTGTTCTGGAAAGAGCGGGCCCTTCTGCAGGGATCTTTATGGAAAGCAAAGGTTTTGTTTAAAAAGAAGGCTGGTGGCCATCTGGCTGTTCCGAGGGCCTCTAGTCTGTAAGAGATTGGAGCTGATGGCCCGGTGTCAGCAGATGCTTTCTTGAAGGAGAAGTGAAAGTGTTCAAGGGATTCGTATCCTTTATCCCTTTCGTAAGCCATTCATTGCACAGTTACTTCTAGCAATAACCTTGCCTTTGTTTCTCTCCGGAAGCCCTCCCTCGCAGGTGGGGGCATCCGCTCCTGCCTTGTCTCTTTCCTCCAAGAGCAGCAGCGCTCTTTATCTCCTGTTCAGCAAAAAAAGAACAACTGAGACAGAAAGTGGTATCCAGTCTCCCCAGCGAAGGCTGCACTGGGTCCCCCTAAACATTCCTGAAGAGAGAAAGAGAGAGAGATACATCACCAGGATGTTGTTGGGACGGGACAAAGAGCAGTAACACCCGGGGCTGGGACGACTGGCCCTAAGATCTCTCTTAAAACTCCAGGCCTTCATTCTGGTCCAACCCCAAGAAAAATGAAGTGCAGAAATGCTGGCTTACCCGCAGTTTGGTTCAAACGTATGATAAATGTGGGGTATTTCAGCCTGGCGGTTAACCCTTGCTCACAGTTTACATGACAATTAGGAGTTCATTCACCTCGCTTTACATTCTCGCTGGACTTATATGTTTACGTGGCAGGGAAACATCAGAGCGGCCGAAACTAAACAACGAGCTTCGAGCTAAAATAATTTATACTAAAAAAAAAAATTTGAAAACTAAATATTATCCCAACCCCTGTCTCTCTCTGTGTGCGTTATCCAGAGAGCTGCGGGTGTAGAATGTGGGAGGGAGCCCATGTCTGAGCTCAAGCTCGAGCCACAGAATTTTAAAGGTGATTAGGGGCCTTCAAGATGGGCCCGTTGAAACCTCTCCCTGTGTAGAGGTGAAGTCCCCCTGCAGAATTAAGAGGTTTACGTAGGAGAAGTCAACGAGCTGGGACAGGAAAAGGACAGGTGGCATATTTTAATTTCTGACCCAGTTTTCTGCAAAAGACAGAATGCTGTTGCCCATAAAGCATTCCCTACCTCGTGCCCACAGCACTTCCTTGCTGGACAGAATAGAGAAATTCTTGACTAGTGCCTGTGGAGTTTAACTTACTGGAAGAATGTGGAAGAAGACTGAAAGCTCTGTGAGCATGGGGCATGGGCCCCAAGTTGGCTGTAACCTAGTACTACAGACAAAGGGGAGTAAATAACAGAAAAGTATTTCCTCACAGCTGAGGGCTAGAAGTCCATGATCAAAGTGTAGACAAGCTTGGTTTCTTAGGGTTAGGAGGGAAGGATTTATTCCAGGTTTCTCTCCTTGGCTTGTAGATGGCCATCTCCTTCCTGGCGCTTCACACGGTCTTCTCTCTGTCCCCTCCTGTGTCCTAAGTTTCCCTTCTTATAAGGACACCAGTCAAATTGGATTAGAGACCCCTGACTGACCTCCTTTAACTTTCTCTCTTTAAAGGCCCTATCTCCACATAGTCATACTCTGAGGTACTGGGGGTTAGGAGTTTTATATGAATTTAGGGACCAGGGGGACACGATTTAGCCCCCCATAGGGTGTGTGTGCTTGCACATTTTTGTGCAAAATAGAAAATGAGAGCAGCAGATGGGGAGAGAGAGAGAACATGAACGCCGACAAGAGTCCCTCAGAGGCCGGCTGAGGAGGCATAATCCTTTCATGCCAAGATGTTGGCAGGAGATTGGAGAAAGAAGAAGAAGAAGTGAGAATGGAGAAGAAGCTGGAACTTCCCACTGGCCAGGCCCCTGGACCCTCAGAACTTCCTGTCATTGTTTGACAGGGCCTGCTGTCTTGAGCTTGGTACTGTCTGTCTTCCTAGAGAGCGGGCTTTGTGTGAGCCAGGGTGTTTGGTCTGAAACTAGACTGCCCAGGAGTCCACTCCAGAAGCAGAGGGGTCTCAAAGGGCTAACTCTGCGCCATCTGTCCGTCACGGTAGCCGCTAGCCTCGTGTGGCTGCTAAGCCCGCGAGATGTGCCGCTTCTAGATCGCCATGTGCCACACACAAGAGACACACAGTAGATTTCAAGGACAGGATTAAAAAAAAAGAATGTAAACCATGTCAACTTTTGCTTAGGGGTGGAAATGGTAATATTTTTATCTACTGGGTTAAATAAAGCATATTAAAATATACCTGCTTTTAAAATTTTGCTTTATATAGTATGCTTGGTTACTAGAAAGCTGTACTTAGGTGGCTTTCCAGTCCCTATGGGGCAGCTGTATGCTCAAAACCATGTGTGGAAAAACTGGGGTGGAATTAGGATTGCACTAGTTTGAAAGGTTAGAGGGGCACCTGGATGGCTCAATCATTAAGCGTCTGCCTTTGGCTCAGGTCCTGGGATCGAGCCCCACATCAGGCTCCCTGCTCAGCGGGAGGCCTTCTTCTCCCTCTCTCACTCCTCCACTTGTGTTCCCTCTCTCGCTGTCTCTCTGTCAAATAAATAATGCCTTAAAAAAAAAAAAAAGAAAGAAAAAGAAACTATATGAATATGTGTATGTATAGGTATATACACAGTTTTCTATCTTGCATTTATATAATATAATCCTGTTTCTCTTTTATTCTTCTTTACAAAAATGATCTTTGACATATAGGGTAGCATTTTTTAACGTACACAGAGAGAATAGTAGAATAACTCTCCTGGATGCATATCCCAATTTTAACAATTACCTTTTATACTTTTACTCCCATCTCCAACCTCTCCTCCCCCTCCCTTTTTTTGCTGGAATATTTTAAAATAAATTATAGACATTATGTAATTTTACTCCAGTACCTCCACAAAATGTTTTTCACGAGCTGCACAGTATCACATAATACAGTATCACATAATACTGTGCAGCTCGTGAAAAATATTTTGTGGAGGTACTGGAGTACCTCCGTATTTCTGGCCTATCATAATTGATGAAAATATTCTCTAAACATAGGGACATTTTTCTTCAATGTAAATTTTCAAATTTTCTCTATCCAAGGTAATCTGTGATGAATATTCTTTTTTTTTTATCTTTTTTTTTTAAAGATTTTATTTATTTATTTGAGAGAGAGACAGTGAGAGAGAGCATGAGCAAGGAGAAGGTCAGAGGGAGAAGCAGACTCCCCATGGAGCTGGGATGTGGGACTCGATCCCAGGACTCGGGGATCATGACCTGAGCCGAAGGCAGTCGTCCAACCAACTGAGCCACCCAGGCGTCCCTGTGATGAATATTCTTTAACATAAATCTCTTTGAGGCGGAATTCTTAGATTTGGAATTTCTTATTTGAAGTAGATTCTTTAAAAATATTGGACACATAAGCCAAATTGCTTTCTAAAACATGCAGACCCTTGTCTTTTATCTCCATGTTTCACTGTAAACACGTCTACCAGCACTGGGTGTAATCTGTGTTACTTGCAAACATCAAATACTATATCATGTTCTTTTTTATTTTTTTCTTTTTTACTCATTTACTTGACAGAGAGAGAGGTAGAGAGCAAGAGCACAAGCAGGGGGAGTGGCAGGCAGAGAGAGAAGCAGTTTCCTGCTGAGCAGAGAGCCCAACATAGGGCTTGATCCCAGGACCCCAGGATCTTGACCTGAGCCAAAGGCAGAGGCTTTAACCCACTGAGCCACGAAGGTGCCCCTCGATGTTGTTTCTTTAATTGTTATGTTTTTCTTCTTTTATTACAGCAGAGGCTTAACAAATTTTTCTTATGTTTCATTTGCCATGTACGTTTCAATATTTCTTAGCCCTTTTCGGTGGAATTTTTGGTGATTTTACTATACTCTCTCTCTATTAAAGATATCCTTTGATTATATATGTTGCAATTATTCTATTAGTTTTTGTATTTATCCTTTGAGTCATGTTTACAAATACATAGAAAGACAATGGTAAAAAAACAGATGGAAAATAGAACACAAATATTATTTATAGCCTGTTCTAACATAACCATTGTTAATTGTTTTGCATGTGAAAAGAGGCGTTTGGGCGTGATTCTAATCAGCTTCAAATATTTGTTGACAGAGTGTTTAATTTTTACTTGTTTAAACACATCTGTCTTACCTTTCCCGTTTCTTTGTGGTGGAGAAAGTTCTTCATATCGAGATCTGAGAAGCATTTGCATCGTCTTCTGGGCTTTGCAGCGTTTCTCACAGCCCTGTGTTAACATCTTTCCCTCTACCCGGCCTTGAATGAGGGCCTGGATGGCATCTGTCCATTACTCTTGGCTCTGGTGGCCATGCACTTGGCAGTGAGGCGGAGGCTCCCTGAGAGGCACCGATCCTGAGGCGGTTCCGAGGGCCATCCCTGCCAGATAGTAAGGTCTATCTGCAAGGATGCTCTGTTTGTGCTCTGGTGGGAGCCTGTGCAACGGCCACCCCGGACCTCTCGCACCCTGGCAGCCCACCACGTACTCAGGCCTGTCAAATGCCAGCTTGCTCTGTCCCCCAGCTCTCCCTGCAACCGTCTCTGCCTGGAGCTTCATGCTGTACTGAGTGGACGGTCCCTCCCAGGATGCAAAGTGCCATTGTCCCTTCTCCCTTGACCTTTGTTCTCTTGTTTCCTGGAAATCACAATCTCCACGCAGATGTAGAAATACATGAATATGATAACAGCAGCTCGTTTGCTTGAAAATTTAGCAGTTGTGGTACTCTACCCTCTGCGTGGGATAACCTCTCTAGGCATCTGTAGCAGAGTGGCTGGCCCTTCCCTCCTCCAAGCAGGAGGTTGTGCGGGTAACCATACGCAGGCGGTCCAGTTAGCCTGGGTTTGGTTTACGTTGGCCAGTTACCTCTTCTCACTGGTTGCTGTGGAAGCTGTACTTGCTTTCTCAATATTCTGGATCTCCTCCCTGGGTGAGTTCAGGTCACTGATTGATGGGCCCTGCCATTGTCAAAGGGAAAACGTGCTGAACAGACACTACTGGTTACGCAACAACATTTGCATTCTAAGGAATTTTAGGAGACAGAATGGAAAGACAATTGAACATGGTACAAAGTTTTGATAAACTTAGAAAATATAATACTTTATTCCCAGGACCTGGCTCATCGTGGCCTCAAAATGAATTATTTCCTGGGGAAATAAGTGAATGAAGGGGAAAGTCAACTATATTTGAGCATAAGCCTCACTTAACTGCTCCGTGGAATCTTGCTCACTCGCGTAATGGGATTAGAATCCCTCCGCTTCCTCTCTTTGTTATTGGGGAGGATACAACCGCAATCAGTAAGGCGGGAGCTTTCGCAAGGTTTCTGTTTTCTGAGTCTGGTAGCTGACCGCGCTGGGGCGCCCCCTTCCACTGCTGGGGCTCCCTGTTGCACCATGTACCGTCCATGTACCCTGGGGGCTGTACCACTGATCCAGTGAGGAACCAGAACTTACGCTTCCTGAGAGAAGGGAACGATGCTGATGGACATAAAAACACAGGATATGTACAGAGGAGTCCAAGCACTTCCTATGTATAATGAAGTGGTGAAAAGGGAGCATGCTTACAAGATGGAGCCAAGAAATGCTCTGCAGCTAAGAAACTTTCTAACAATCGAGCCAGCACCGGACTTGTGGAAACGGATTCCAGGCATGGGGAATTCACGCAGACCCAGTGTCAAAAAGATGGTGAAGCCATCAGACATTGAGTACCCCAGCAAAGTAGGAAAACACATTTAAGTGGATGAATTCCTGAAAGAGAAGACAATTACAGTGGATAAGTAAATAAGCCATTTTTCTAAGTCCGATTATTTGTACCACAAACCTGGGAGTTAGCTAGTGTGTTGAACGTACAGAAATAAAACTATATCCATTCACCGAAATTCGAGCTCAGTTTATAAAGATAAAATGAAGTTGACCTTGGTGATGAGAATATAGAACTGGATTTTTTTTTTAATTCCCAGTGATATATTTCAGTTGAAGCTAATGTCTAAAAACAGAACCTTGGATTTTTGTGGGGGGAGGGGCAGGAAGGGGCATCAGGGCACAAAAAGAAGAGTCTGAAACCTCATTTGACCCAGCATGTATTTGGCCTCTAATTCATGCATTCCTTACTCCTATTTAGCTTTTTTTCCTTTTTATCTTTTTTTTTTTTAGTTGACCTAGAATATTAGTTTCAGGTGTACAACACAGTTTCAACATACATATACATTATGAATCGATTACCATGATAAATTTAGCTTCCACTTGACAGCATACAAAGTTGTTACAATATTAATTACATTCCCTATGTTACACATTACATCTGCATGAATTATTTATTTCATAATTGGAACTTTATACCTTTTAATCCCCTTCCCCTAGTATGCCCATCCCCCCACTCTCCTCTCCACTGTCAACCACCACATTGTTCTCTGAATCTGTAAATCTAGTTTTGTTTTTGTTCATTTTTTTTTTTTAGATTTTATGTGTAAATAAAATCGTAGGTTATTTGTCTTCTTTTCGCTTCACTTAACATAGTATTCTCTAGGTCCATTCATGTTGCCGCAATGGCAGGGTTTCCCCCATTTTATGGCTAAGTAATATTCCCTTGTATACATACATAGATATACCACATCTTCTTTATCCATTCATGGACACTTAGAGTGCTTTTGTATCTTGGCTATTGTAAATAATGTTGCATGAACATAGGGGTGCATATATTTTTTGAACTAGTCGTTTTGTTTTGTTCAGATAAATACCTAGAAATGGAATTGCTGGATCACGTGGTAGTTCTAGTTTTAATTTTTTGAAGAAGCTCCATGTTTTTCATTGTGGCTGCACCTTCTTGCGTTCCTACCAACAGTGCATGTGGGTTCCCTTTTCTCTGTATCCTCAGTAACACTTGTTTTTTTCTGTTTTTGATAATAGCCATTCTGATAGGTGTGAGGTGATATTTTGTCATGGTTTTGACTTGCGTTTTCCTGATGATGAGTGAATTGACCATCTTCTCATGTGTCAGTTGGCCATCTGTATGTCTTCTTTGGAGAAATGTGTATTCGGGTCCTCTGCCTCACCCTTGTTTTTTTAAAGATTGCATTTATTTATTTGAGGGGAAGAGCACGCGTGAGAGCACAGGGCGGGGAGTGGGGAGAGAAGATTCCAATCCAGAATTCTTCCAATCCATGAGCACAGATGATCTTTCTATTTATTTGTGTCTTCTTCTATTTCTTTCATCAATGTCTTAGAGTTTTCATAGTACAGGTCTCTTACCTCTTTGGTTAAATTTATTCCCAGGTATTTTATTCTTTTTAATGCAATTATAAATGGTATTGTGTCCTTAATTTATCTGGCAGTTCATTATCAGTGTATAAAAATGCAATGGAATTATGTATATTAATTTTGACTCCTGGAAATTTACTGAATTCTTTGATTAGTTCTAATAGTTTCTGGGTGGAATCTTAAGAGTGTTTTATATATAGTATCATATCATCTACACATAGTGACAGCTTTCCTTCTGTTCCAATTCAGATGGCTTTATTTGTTGTCTGCTTGCTTTGCCTAGGATTTCCAATACTATTTTGAATAAAAGTGGTGAGAGGAGGGATACTTCTCTTATTCCTGATCTTTGAGGAAAAATATTCAGCATTTCACCATTGAGTATGATGTTGACTATGCGTTGGTCCTATATGGCCTTTGTTCTATTGAGGTATGTTACTTCTATATCCACTTTGTTGAGAGTTGTTTTCGTAAATGGATTTTGAACTTTATCAGATGCTTTTTCTATATCTAATGAGATTACATAATTATCATCCTTTTTTCTTGTTTTAATGTGTATCATATTGATTTTTTGGTAGATATTGAACTATCCTTACATCCCTGGAATAAATCACCCTTGATCATAATGTATGATCCTTCTAGTATATTCTTGAATTTGGTTTGCTTATGTTTTGTAGAGGATTTTTGCATCTCTATTCATCAGGGATACTGACTTTTAATTTTCTGTTTTTTATCACGTCTTTGTCTGGTTTTGGTATCAAGGTAATGCTGGCTTTGTAGAATAAGTTTGGAAGCATCCCTTCCTCTTCAATTTTTTGGAATAGTTTGAGAAGAATTGGGTATTAACTCTTTTTTAAATATTTGGTAAAATTCACCTACAAAGCTCTATGATCCTGGACTTTTGTTTGGGAGTTTGATTACTGATGTAATTTCATTAATTGTAATCTGTCTGTTCAGATTTTCTATTTCTTCCTGATTTAGTCTGGGAAAACTGTAATTTCTTACAATCCTTTGCATGTCTGTGGTATCAATTCTAATTTCTTCCCTCTTGTTTCTAATTTTACTTAACTAAGCCTTTATTTTCCTTCCATGAATCTGCCTAAAGATTTATCGAAATTATCTTTTCAAAGAAGCAGCTCTTAGGCTCATTGATATTTTCTGTTTTCCTTTGAATCTCTATTTTTTTTTTAAAGATTTTATTTATTTGACAGACAGAGATCACAAGTAGGCAGAGAGGCAGACAGAGAGAGAGAGAGGAGGGAGCAGACTCCCTGTTGAGCAGGGAGCCTGATGTGGGGCTCGATCCCAGGACCCTGGGATCATGACCCAAGCTGAAGGCAGAGGCCTTAACCCACTGAGCCACCCAGGCGCCCCTGAATCTCTATTTCTACTCTGATCTTTATCCTCTTCTAGCTTTTGTCTTTGCTCCTTTTCTAGCTCCTCTAGGTATAAGATTAGACTGTTTGAGGTCTTTCTAGTTTCCTTTAGCAGGAGTATCACTATAAACTTCTCTCTTAGACTATTTCTGCTGTGTCCCATAGATTTTGGAGCATTTTCATCTGTCTCCATTTTTTTTTCTTCTTTGATTTCTTCATTTACCCAATGGTTGTTTAGTAGCATGTTTAGCCTCCACGTGTTTGGGGATTTTTTCCAGTTTTATATTCATAATCGATTTCTAATTTTATACTGTTGAGTTGGGGAAAAATGTTTGATATGATTTCAGTCTTCTTAAATTTATTGAGACTTGTTTTGTGGCCGAACATGTGATCTATCCTAGAGGATGTTCTGTGTGCACCTGAGAAGAATGTGTATTCTGCTGCTTTTGGATAGAATGCTCTGTATATCTATTAAGTCCATTTGGGCTAATGTGTTAAAGGCCAGTGTTTCCTTATTTATTTGCTATCTAGGTGATCCCTCCATTGATATAGGGGAGTGTTATTATTTAATATTAATATTAATTATTAAATTATTATCTTACTCTCAATTCTCCTTTTATATCTGTTAATATTTGCTTTATGTATTTAGGTGCCCCTATGGTAGGTGTTACAATTATAAAGTCCTTTGGTTGGATTGATCCTTTTATCATCATGCAATGCCTTTGTCTCTTCTTACAGTCTTTGTTTTAAAGTCTTTTTTTTTTCTGGGGGGCACCTGACTATCTCAGTAGGTAGAGCATGTAACCCTTGATCCAAGGGTTATGAGTTCAAGCCCCATGTTGGGTAAAGAGCCTACTAAAATAAATAGTCTATTTTGTCTGATACAAATGTTGCTAACCCCATTTTTTGGAGTTTTGGTTTTGGGGTTTTTTGTTTTGTTTTGCTTCCATTTGCATGGAATATCTTTTTCCATCTCTTTACTTTCAGTCTGTATGTGTCTGTAGGTCTAAAGTGAATCTCTTTTAGGAAGCATATAGGTGGTTTTTTTTTTTTAATCCATTTGGTCACCCTATGTCTTTAGATTAGAACATTTAGTCCATTTA
Organism: Enhydra lutris kenyoni; assembly: GCF_002288905.1. Taxonomy (NCBI): domain Eukaryota; kingdom Metazoa; phylum Chordata; class Mammalia; order Carnivora; family Mustelidae; genus Enhydra; species Enhydra lutris. Next base: position 26,115,943 of record NW_019154105.1, read on the forward strand.
CACTTAAAGTGACTATTGCTAGTTAAGTATTTATTGCCGTTTTGTTTACTGCTTTCTGGTGTTTTTGTAGTTCTTTGCTGTTCCTTTCTTCTTCTCTTGCTCTCTTCCCTTGTGACTTAGTGACTTTCCTCAGTGTTATGTTTGTATTCTTTTCTCTTTATTTTCTCTGTATCTGTTCTAAGTATTTGTTTTAGTTACCATAAAATTTATATATAATGTCCCACGTATTTAACTGTTTATTTTAAGTTGATGGTGTTGAAGTTGAAATGCATTCTAAGAGCACTGTATTTTTACTACACCCCCCCATGAATTGTTTATGATGCCATATTTTACATCTTATTTTGTGTATACCTTGACTAATTATTGTAGGTCTAGACAATTCACTGCTTTTGTCTCTAAATTTCATACTAGTTATGTCAATGATTGATCTACTACCTTTACCATATGTTTACTTTTGCCAGTAATTTTTTTTCATAATTTTCTTATTTCTACTTGTGGCCTGTTCTTTTCCATTTATAGAAGTCCCATTAACATTTCTCATAAGGCCAATATAGTGATGAACTCCTTTGTCTTTTACCTGTCTGGATAACTTCCTGTGTCCTTCAGTTTTGAGTAATAAACTTGCTGGATAGAATATTCTTCATTGTAAGTTTTTGTTTTCCCTTTTGGCACTTTAAATACATTGTACCACTCTCTTCTGGTCTGTAAAGTTTCTGCTAAAAGTCAGCCAAGTCTTTTGGGGGTTCCCTTGTATATAACTGGTTTTTCTGTTGCTGCTTTTAAGAGTCTCTGTAACTGGTAACACTTGGATTATAATGTATTTGGTGTGAGTCTTTTAGGGTTTATCTTATTTGGTAAACTCTGTGCTCCCAGATGTAGATGTCTGTTTCCTTCACCAGGTTAGGGAAGTTTTCAATCATTATTTCTTCAAATGGGTTTTCTGTCCCTTTCCCTCCCTCTCTCTCTCTTCTCTTTCTGAGACCCAATGTCTCAGAAATATTAGTATGCTTGATGTGGTCCCAGAGGTCCTTTAGACTATTTTTAAAATTTTTTTTCTTTTTCTGTTTTGATTATGTAAATTATATTCATTACTACTGCCTTTGAGACCACCAATCCATTCTTCATCATCTAATCTGTTGTTGATTTCCTCTAGCATATTTTTCATTTCAGTGATTGTATTCTTCAGTTCTGAATTTTTTTTTTTTTTTACATTTTCTATCTTTCTGTTGAAGTTCTGGCTATATTTATCTATTTACAGTCCTGAGTTCAGAGAACGTTTTTTATGACCATTACTTTGAACTCTTTATCTAGTAGATTGCTTATCTCTGTTGTTTTGTTCTGTTAGGAGGTGTTATCTTGTCCTTTCATTTGGAACATATGCTTCTGTCTCCTCATTTTACTGAACTGTCTGTGTTTCCAGAATTAGCTAGATCAGTTATATCTCCCAGTCTTGAAGAGGCAGCTTTCTGTACGAAGTGTCCTGTGGGGCCCAGCAGTGCAAACCCTCTTAGCCATCCAAGCCAGGTGTTCCCAGGGTATCCCTTGTGCCTGCTGTGTGCACTCTTCTGCTGTGCTCTCGCCACAACTGTTAAGTGTGCACTAGTGAGCTAGGCTGGCCCCCAGCCCATCTGGCTGAGAGTCCCAGCTGTGATTGCTACAGGCATGCTGGTAGGCAGGGCAGCCCTAGTACAGCTGGCTCTGAGTCTGGCTGTGACCACTGTAGGTGCTCTAGTGATGGGGGGCTGTCCCCATCCTCCCTACCCCTGGAAAGGGCTACTTGGAGGGGGCTCCAGTGATGGCTGAGGCTGCATGCAGATAGGGTGGGGTGAGGATCACTCAGGAGGGGTTCTGGCTGGGGCAGGTGGGTTGGGCAGGATGAGTTCTCAGAGAAACACTAGGGTAGGGGCAGGTGGTGCTACCACAGTAGATAGAGGGCATCAGAAATGGCCCTGCCAGTGCCAGGCCAGCTAGGTAGAAGGGAAGTAAATTTAAAAAAAAAAAAAAAGTGATGTCCACTAGCCCTTCACTCCCCAGAGAATGTTCCAATATTCCCTAAAATTAGTCAGTGGATTTCCATCACATGTACCCCAGGAGCTTTTCAAACTACTGCCTCTGTGCTGGGACTGGAGCCAGTGAGATTGTACATGTGTCCTTCAAAACCAGTCTCTGTTTCCTACTGACTTCTGGCTCTCTCAGACCTGAGCGCCACCAGTTTCTGAAGTCAAACATTATGGGGTCTCATCTTCTCAGGGTGAGGAGTCCGCATGGGGCCCAGACTCTTCACTCCTCAGGGAAAGCCTGTATGGTTTGACATTACCACCCCCCATCTCTGCTGTGTGGGTCACTGGGTTGGGGCATGGTCCTGATTAGACTGTATCTCTCCTCCTACAAGTCTCAGGGTGGTGTTTTCTTTATATCCTTAGTTGTATACGATCTTTTCTGTTAGTCCTCGGGCCATTCTCAGAGAGAATTGCTCCAAATGTTGTTGTAGTTCAGTGTTGTAGATTTGTCAGAGGAGGTGAGCTCACTATCTTCCTTCTCTCCCATCTGGATCCCGTCCGCCGCTAGGTTTCATTTTCTATTACTTTAGAATGGCGAGTGTCTAGCTTATGAAAAGGAATTTACTCTGGATTTTAATTCATTCTACAAATATTGTGAGCTTTCTATGGAGCCAGCTGCTGGGAAGGTAAAGATTTTAACCCACACTCTCTACCATTAAGATGCTCATGACTTAACTGGGGCAACTGAGGAATTTCCAGCTGGAAAGTGCCAGAGGTTATGAAGGCTTATAAGAAAAGAATAATTTTATCCTGGGGTTTAAGAAAGCCTTTTAAGAAATGACCCTTAAGCCAGGTCTTAAACTCAGAGTAGGGTTTTGTTGGGCAGAGAAAGAGGGGGAAAGGGAATTTCAAGCAGACACTAGAGCAGACAAAAAGGCAGTGGGTTGGTAGCAATTCCCGTCCAGAGCAGACAGTGTTTGTGAAAGTCTGGGGGTCAGTTTGTACTGTATCTTTACCTGCTGCTTGCCCAGCACTTTTTTTTAGGCTTTAAAAGTAGTCATTCTAGTATGAAGTTGCAACTTTTGGTTTCCCCACTTAGTGCCAGGAATTGGTGGGTTGATTGGTTGGTAATTCGGACACAAGAATTCAGGCAAATGGAAATCATTCACAAGTAGCCGTTGTGTGTTGTTTACATAGTAACCAGTACTCCTCATTTTACATCAACATTTATAAATTCCCCAAACTGCATTTCTGATGTAAACATGAGGATGAACACTTAAGAATGTGTCCAGTAATTAGGTTTTTTGTTTGTTCATATTACCATTGATTAGAAGAGGTTTCTTGTCCAACAGGACTTAAATTATCCAGGAATCTTTTAAATTTTTTGTTTCCTAAAAAGTCCCCAAACATACTATAATGCTTTTCCTTGAGGCAACTTCCAAACAAATGATCTGTATTTTTTTTTAAATCAAATGTCAATAGCCAAGCAATTATTTTGATTAAACAATAATTAGATGCTGGCAGTTTGCAACGTCCAATTTGCAAATTACCCCTTTACCCATTTTCTTAAATGACAGGGTACATGCTAACCCTGATCAGGTGGTATTTCCTAAAAATGTGACTGAGCTAACAAAGAACTTCATTATTTTAACCATCAGCTCAAATTACCATTGTCTTCCCCAGACATACCCCTTTCCGGGCATGCTGAGTACTTTCCCTGAGAGGGACGAGCTCTCAGCCACAGGATGATAGCATTGCCTACCATGTTTTTAAAAATTTATTTATTTATTTATTTATTTATTTATTTATTTATTTTCAGCATAACAGAATTCACTGTTTATGCACCACACCCAGTGCTCCATGCAATACGTGCCCTCCCCAATACTCACCACCTGGTTCCCCCAACCTCCCACCCCCCGCCCCTTCAAAACCCTCAGGTTGTTTTTTAGTGTCCATAGTCTCTCATGGTTCTCCTCCCCTTCCAATTTCCCTCAACTCCCTTCTCCTCTCCATCTCCCCATGTCCTCCATGTTATTTGTTATGCTCCATAAATAAGTGAAACCATATGATAATTGACTCTCTCTGCTTGACTTCTTTCACTCAGCATAATCTCTTCCAGCCCCGTCCATGTTGATACAAAAGTTGGGTATTCATCCTTTCTGATGGAGGCATAATACTCCATAGTGTATATGGACCACATCTTCCTTATCCAGTCATCTGTTGAAGGGCATCTTGGATCTTTCCACAGTTTGGCGACCGTGGCCATTGCTGCTATGAACATTGGGGTACAGATGGCCCTTCTTTTCACTACATCTGTATCTTTGGGGTAAATACCCAGTAGTGCAATTGCAGGGTCATAGGGAAGCTCTATTTTTAATTTCTTGAGGAATCTCCACACTGTTCTCCAAAGAGGCTGCACCAACTTGCATTCCCACCAACAGTGTAAGAGGGTTCCCCTTTCTCCACATCCTCTCCAACACACGTTGTTTCCTGTCTTGCTAATTTTGGCCATTCTAACTGGTGTAAGGTGGTATCTCAATGTGCTTTTAATTTGAATCTCCCTGATGGCTAGTGATGATGAACATTTTTTCATGTGTGTGATAGCCATTTGTATGTCTTCATTGGGCCTACCATGTTTTTGATTCAGGAACCTTCCTCATTCTGTCTACCATTAAGAAGTTTCAAATGCTTGAGCTGTCTCTATTTGCTAGCCTAACTGATCCTTCCCTCCCCATGGTGCTGATGGCTAGTGAACTTTGACTGAGGATCAGAAATAATTCTGTGATTTTTCTGAGGTCAGATTAGAGCTGAAGTTACAGGAAACCAGCATCTTTGTGGCAGGCTGGATAAGCTAGTTTAGGCTGAATGCATGGAACTGTAAAAACAAGAGATTCAAAAGTTCAGTTTGAATCTTCTTGGTTTACCAGCTGTATGGTTTTGGGCAAGAGACAGAGCCTTTTATTTGTTTTCTTAAATGTGTGACGAAAGGGACTGTGTAGCCCACACTGAGTGGCTTTGGGAGTTCTAAATGAGAGTGAAAGAAGAGTGAGGGTATGTGAGGCATATGAAGGCCCTGTGACTGCAGACAGCTATAAAATGTAGATTACTATTTGTGCAACATATGCATGCTTTCTGGGAGCTCCCAAATCCAGCACAAATTCCCACCTGTATATTCTGAGTCCCTCCACATGAGACCTTCAGATCATGTGTAAATTTGAAGAAAGCACCCCCTTGGCAAGTGGACAGGTTTCTTTTTTTTTTTCTTTCCTTTCTTTCTTCTTTCCTTCCTTTCTCTCTCTCTCTCTCTCTCTCTCTCTCTCTCTCTCTCTCTCTCCTCCCTCTGTACCCCTCCCTCCCTTTCTTCCCCAAAGAAAGGTCCCCTTCCTATTGGTAGATGCATCCTCTCTTAGCATTTGGCTGGGAAAGTAGAGCACTAGCTGAATGTCAGCCCCCTGAAACCATCAGTTGGCCCCCTTTGTGCAGGAGCCAAACTGTCCGACTATGTTTTTTTCCCCCTAAACCTTATAATCTCAGAAATGCAATTAGCTTTCTGGGAATTGGATGGGTTCTAGAAGTAAGATTTCCTACTAGAAAGACATGGGCTTAAAGTCAGACAGACACATTTTAAGTTTTGATCTGCCATTTACTAATTGTGTTAGAATGAAGGACTTCAAAGAAAAGCATCTTGGTGGTCTTGTTATGTGAGTGACTTACCATCTCTAGATCTGTTTCTGTATCTGTACAATGAAGAGCAGCAACATGTTCATCACAAGTTGGTGGTATTAATTGTGGGATACCACATCTGAAAGGGTAGTACAGAACTCAGTAAGCGTTCATTTCCTTGAGTGCCACTTCTGCCACCTCCAAACCTGGCTCTTTGGTTTTCCCTGATACAGGAAACCTCACTCTTCATAACTAGTTCTTCAAATCACAATTTTAACAAGATAATGACTTTAGCACTAACAAAGTCCAAGGAAAGCCTTGATGACTATAACTTCAAAATGGGGGGGAGGACACAGTTTAAAAACCATAAGACTGTTTCTTATCAAACCATGTCTTCTAAAAATAAATCAACACCACTAACATTAAGAGAGTAGACATCAGCTAAATCTTCTGAGTTTTGGTGGAACAAAGGCCCTTATCCAAAAACATCAGTTTCATATAATCCAACTGATGGTCAATTTAAGAATAGGCTGGCCAGCCAGATTACAATTAAGTTAATAGATAAAGTTGTCCTCTGAAAATCAGTTCTCAGTATCCTGCTTTTCAAAATCCTCTATAATAATTAACCAAATCCTCTATCATTGACAGGCAAACAGGAGAATGGGGGAAACTGTGAACAGAGCCATCATAGGGTATTTCGGGACAGCTGGCAGAGTAAAGAGAGCTACTAATTGTTTTAAGAGTCTGAAGATATACCTGAATCCATAGTGATTTCTATAATGTATTTGGGTCTATCTTTACTCGTAGAGGCCAAAACTAAACTTCCAAGTTCACTTATAAAACAGAAAATTGATGGTCTCCTTCTAGTAATCCACTGACTGATTTTATGAGATGTATAATTTATATTTGAAAACTCACTGTACACAGCTTGAGATAATTTTCAAAGTTCAAAACATAATGGTCTTTTTTCAATTTAATTTATTTTATTTTTTAATTTAAAAAAAACGTTTTATTGTGTTGTTAGTTACCATACAATACATCATTAATTTTTGATGTAGTGTTCCAAGATTCATTGTTTCTGCACCACACAGTGCTCCAAGCAATATGTGCCCTCCTTAATACCCACTACTAGGCTCACCCAACCCCCCACCTCCCTCCCCTCCAAAACCCTCAGCTTGTATCTCAGAGTCCATAGTCTCTCATAGTGGTCTTTCTCTGTAACAATACTGAAACATAAACCCATGCTCAGCTAGGTATTTCCTTGGAAGTTTCCTAGAGGGTCCTGTTGTTCAATCCAGATGGAGGTTTACTTGCTTATTTATCTGTATTTATATTATGATAAACAATTCACGAATGAAATACTTAGCATCTTAATAGAAATGTAAAATTTTAGAACCGTGCAAATCCAAAGGATGTTAGCCCCCAAGTCCATCATATGAAGATGTGGGTCTTTGCCCTTTGTGATAATGCTCTGCAGCTTTACTTCCCGGTCTCTTGTTTCTATTTTTGGCAGGGTAAGAGCTTGATTTGAACAACCTGAAGTCCACATTGCTCTAATAATTCTAGGGACCATGTTCATTCCCTTGGGAATAATTGGACAGATTAAAATGTTTGACCCCAGTGATTTCAGTGTGGTTCTCTGGTGATAGATTTTAGTCATGAATAGTTTGAGTGATAAATTGGATGGTTGGCAAGTGGCCAAAGTTTAAGTTTCACTTTTTTTTTTTTTCCTATTCCCTTTCTTGGTTTACTCTTCCCTAGGGACTGTTGAATTTCTAGAGAAGTAAAATGAATAAGAATTAAATGGAATGAAACCTAAAAGGCAACCTAAGAGCCTGCAAGTGATAGAGAGTAGGAGGGCCAGGTTCCAGATTCAGCCGGGGTAATAGGAGTCAAAACTAAACAGTGAAGTTTGGAAGGGTCAATAGTAAAGACAGAGCCTTTAACATGCAGTCAAACCCTAAACTCAGTTGAAAATCATTAAGAGCACGTGGTGGGCAAATAGTAATTTAAGACATTGACCCACATCAAGGATCTTATCAGGGGTGGGGGGGTGAGGGAGAAGCAGGTGTGGAAATGGATGTTAATTTTAATAATGCCCCTTTACTTTATTTCGATTTTTTGTATAAGAGTGTCAAGCCAAAATGTATTCACCTAGCTTTATTGAAGATACTTTTCATAAACAATCATGGTATTTCAGGCAAGACATGATCAGAGTATACAAATTTCAAACTTCCTTCTTCAATGAACCAACAAAATCAGAAAGACTATAAAACCCAGGGAATAGGGGTTTTTTTTTTCTATAGGTAATTGGAATCAAGAATTTAATTATTGAGGGGCTCCTGGGTGGCTCAGTTGTCAAGCATCTGCCTTCATCTCAGGTCATGATCTCAGGGTCCTGGGGTGGAGCCCCCCTTCAGGCTTCCTGCTCTATGGGAAGCGTGCTTCTCCCTCTCCCACATCCCTGCTTGTGTTCTCTCTCACTCACTCTCTCGCTCTGTCAAATCAATGAATAGAATTGTTTTCAAAAGAAGAATTTAATTATTGAAATATTCCTGTAGCATCATTGACGTGTTCATTAAGAGCCTCCTATATACCAAACGCTCAGCATGGCTCCCAGTAGGAATTTATCATTTTAAGCACAGACTTAGATCTAAAAGAGAATCCAGTAGGTTCTATTTAAAGATTTTAACCAGTTAAGGTAATAGGAAAAAAAAAAAAAAAACCCTTTAATATGGCTTATTATTATCCACAGGAAACCATCACTGTGTTTACTGAGGCGGTATTTTGATTTACCCCTTGACCGATATATGAGTTTTAGGAATATTTCGTGATCATGTTGGCTGCCCTTTGATAGGTTGTTTGCCTGGTTATATCTTCATTATAGCATGCTAGTAAACAAAACTAAGAATTCAATTGCTAGCGTTTTAGATGAAATGGATTCATGCAGCACATTAAAGCCTCTCACACACACGCTGTGGAAGATCTGGATAAGTGGATCCTGTCCAGTGGAGGAAATGACAATGAGTCTTAATTTCTCCCCTTATGCAAGTCCAAATGATTTCCACAGAGAAAGAAACCTTATTCCACCTCTTTCCCTGGGGGATTGGGATAACCAGGTTCTACTATCCAGACTTTATCCCAGACCATTCTCTGCACAGCATTTAAGGAAGGATGGGGAAGATGACTAGCTACCCTCAAAGCAAAGACACCTGGTCACCCAGACATCAACAATGAAATGATTTCAAGAACTTACAAGGCAATGATTGGTCAGTGGGCAGATTGTGCAAAGCAGATTGTGTAATTTGTCCAATTAAAATCTGTGAGATGGAAAGGATTAGGATATTTCTCACCCATGACCTCAATTTGAGATTGCCTTGGGGAGATTTATGAAAACCCCAATGTTTAATAGACTGACCCCAGCGATTCTGATTTAATTGGCCTGGAGTATCTACTAGGCTGAATCTTAAAAACCTTCCGAGGTCATTCTATTTTTCAACAAGACAACTGAGAACCACTGGATAGTGTAACAAGCATGCTGATATACTGAGAGCAGTGTTGTTTAACAATATATCTCAAAAAACTTAAAAATATATATTTACTTGGTCTAGTTATAGAAAAACAACACAAAACTGAAATATATGTGTCTACATGCCTCTGCCTTGAAAAGAAGTTGGAAGAATAAATAGATTTGTATGGCTTTTCTTTGGGGATAGAGCTTTTATAGGTTATTTTCATTTTTCTCTATTTTCAAAAATTTCTTTCCTGAACCTATGTTGTTTTTCAAATTTAATAAGACCATTTATACTGGACTCTAATAAAACTCAGAAACATTTCCTGAATACATCACGTCCTCACCCCTATACGCAAGACATGGTCTTGGGGAGTTTTGATCTAGTCCAAAACACACGCCAACGCCCATCAGCACTCCATGTCCGTACGTGGCAAACACCAAGCTCTTAGGGTAAATAAGTGCAGCTCCTACTGTCCTTGTTTGTCTGTCAGTCTTTCTTCTGTGCTAGATGCTAAGAGAGAAGAGTCTTAGGGCACCTAGCCTTGTGCCTTACATTTGGTGGGCTGTAGCCATCACTCAAATATTTGTGGAATAAATGAGAGAAGAAAGATTCTTCTGACACTTCCAGGGAGAAAATGGGATTGGGGCAGGACGTGGGTGAATGAGTTGGATTTGTCTGGATGGTGACCACTCCACGTGAGGAGCCAACTTGGACAAAAACCTGGGGTGGAGGCGGGCATGGCGTGAACAGGGACAGTTTGTAGACCTGCTCAATAGCAGAGAGCCCTGTCTGGAGCAGCAGCTGTGCCAAACCACAGTACTGAGGCAGGGGGACAGGTAGAAGGTGGCCTGGTGAGAGAGACGGAGAAAGAAGAGGCTTCCAGGGATCCAAGAAGTAAATAACAGGGTCCCTCACTTTTCCTGTGCATAGAAGCATCCCCTCCCTCCATTTGCATAACACATTTTGGGGGAAAGGAAATACGATTCACAGAAGGGGAAAGTGGTTTCCTTCCAATATAGGGAAAGGGAAGAGGAGGCTCCTTTAGCAAATAGAAATGGGCTGACGAAATAGGATTTTTGTTTGTTTCGCAGAAAGATTTGACATAGAAGAGTCCAATACCTTTGCATGACACGCGCTCGCACAGAGTGAGGAAGGGCGCGCTTTCTCACCATCTGACAAGTACTTTGTCCAGGAGGGTTCCTGACACCCAGCTCAGAAAGGGCCTGGAGAAAGTCCAGCATTTCCTAGTTATCCTAAGAGCTGGAATGGAATGCACTTTGAGGAATGAAGGAAATGCTTTAAAATGTCGTCTGGAAATGATTTCTGCTCAAATGCCTCACCGCCATCCTCCACCCCCACCTCCGTGCCAAGGTGTCCCCTCTGGACATGCCCTGGGGCTGTGTGGACATTCGAGAAAAGACTCCTCCTGAGCGGTTGGAGAGCTCGGCTGCTTTCAAAGCCAGCAGGAAACCTCCCTGGGCAGCCCTCGGAGATTTGAAAACCCTCACCACCACGAAATCCGCCCTTTCCTAGTTCCCCTAAAAACATTTCCTAGTCATTCCTGAAATAGAAAATACAGTTGATCCGTAGCCCGGTTTCCCGAAAATGAGAAGCTAAACGTGGGTTATTTCCCAGTGTTTTAAAGGTAAAAATGACCATTCTGAATGGAACCAAGAATTGCAGAGACCAAATGTTCACCAGAAAGACCACCTCCCCCTCCCACCCCCGCCGCCGCCACCACCACCACACACACACCCTAAATCCATGGACGGTGGATGGAAAACTCAAGTCATCTGTGGCATGAGAATTGTCTGCACTCCCTCCCCCGGAGTGTCCGGGCAAACAACTCCGTGACCCCGAAGATGCTGGAGGCTCAGAGAATGGATAAACTATTCTGACGTCTCTGTGAGGAATGGACCTGGCATCTGGACCGTGCCCGAGCCCTCAGCCATCCCTCATGAACCACTGTCAACTCCACATCTGGTTGCGGCTTTAGTCTCCTCAGCTGTCACCCCAGGGAGCAGCCCTGGTATTTATCAGGCTGTCCTGGCTATCAGCTGGGCTCTTCCTAACTAAACAGTGGAGTCAATTCTTTTAGTCGCTGGAAGCTTTGGAATTCCATGAGGTTTGGACCTGCAAGGCACGGTGCCAAGTTTGAGGGTGGCCCCTCTGGACATCCTTCTGGGAGGGTGTGGTGTGAGCACATGCTGGGAGGCACCTGAAACCACCGCAACCCCACCCAGCTTGTTTCTGTCATTGTTCCATTGTGGCAGAAGCCTATGAAAGGGACAAAGCCTGAGTAGGAGTACCATGGCGAAGGGTGACTTATTTGGAGCCAGCACTCACTCCGTTCTGACTTTCTACATTTAACATTCTATCTCTGCTGCTTACATGGCGACCAGCACATTCTGGTCTACCTGGGAACTGACCTGGAAATCCCTGGGGGCACCTAGTGGCTCAGTCGGTTAAGTGTCTGACTCTTGATTTCAGCTCAGGTCATGATCTCAGGGTCGTGGGACCAAGCCCTGCGATGGGCTCTTTATTCAACGAGGAGTCTGCTTGTCCCTCTCCCACAGCAACTCCCCCTGCTCTCCTGCTCCTCGTTCTCTCACTCTCAGATAAGTCTTTAAAAAAAAAAAACCTGGAAATTCTTCCTTCCAGGACCCCAGTCAGTCCTAAGCAAACTGGGATGCTTGGTCACCTTGGATGTCAACTGTGTAACCCTGGGTGGGTGACCTTTTGTATTAAGTTTCCCCATCTGCGCAACAGCGATAATTTTATCTACCTCATTATGTTGGTGGGAGGATTCGATGAAAGAGGGTAAAGTGCTTAGACCTGCCTGACCCATGTTAAGGACTGTGTGTGCGTGTATTATAAGGTGACTTGCCAGTGAGTGACATGGTTTTCATTGACAATGGCATCCCAGACTGAGGAGGCATGTTTGACTCTCAGCTCCTTTGCTTACAGCCCTGTCATCTCGGATAAGTTACTTTACTTCTCTCATCCTCGTGTGTCCCCATTTGTAAAATGGGAATACTGGAACGTGCTGGGGCGATATTTGGTCCAACACACTGTAACACCATGGCTGGTGACAAAGACTGAGCACAGAACAAAGGACAGCTCAGGTAGTTACTGTTATGACTTGCTGTCAACAGGACAGACCATGTATCCCTAGCCAGTGTGGGACCAGTGGGTCTGAGTCTTTTCTCACTCTGATAGAATAGAAGCCCCTTATCCATCCCAAGGATCCATCCCAAGACCTGGAGGAGACGCCTGAAACTGCAGATAGTATCAAACCCTCTATTATCAGTACATACACACCCATGATACAGTTTAATTTATAAATGAGGCACAATAAGATATTAACAACTAATAATACGCTAGAATAATTATGATGATATACTGCAGTTTACATGAATGATCTCTCTCAAAATGTTATTGTATGGTACTCACCCTTGTTCCTCTTGTGACCGGGATGATAGAATGCCATGTGACGAGTGGGGTGAAGGACACAGGCATGGTGTAGCGTGAGGCTACTACTGGCCTTCCAACTGTACATCAGAAGGAGAATCATCTGCTTCCCAGTGGTTGTTGAGTGACTAACAAACCAAGGAAAGCGAGACAGTGGTTAAGAGGAGGACACTGTAAATCCCATTTTCCACCCAAATGCTATATATTTATACTATATATTTGAATATGAATGCCTCGACTAAGGGGCCCCTTCTAGAAGATGATGCCCATACACCCTGAAAGGATCATTTTTTTTTAAGATTTTTTATTTATTTATTTATTTGACAGACCGAGATCACAGGTAGGCAGAGAGGCAGGCAGAGAGAGAGAGGGAAGTAGGCTCCCCGCTGAGCAGAGAGCCTGATGCGGAGCTCGATCCCAGGACCCCGAGATCATGACCTGAGCGGAAGGCAGAGGCTTAACCCACTGAGCCACCCAGGTGACCCTGAAAGGATCATTTTAAGCCTCCACCTCTTAGGATGCTTGGGTGCACACCTATTCTTGGAGATACTAGGGTTTGGGAGACAGTAAGTCCAAGGGCATTTGGGGTACATTGTATCTGCCTCTCCCTGCCATCGACCCAACAACATGCTCTATAGACACGGCCCTAATGATGTGGCAAAAGTGAAGGTATGGACAACAGAAAGATCACTGCTCATGTCTGTCAGCTGCAAGCCTAACTATGCCAACAGCCCCACTAGGCAGATCCTGCTGTTGGCATTCCTCATAGCACTGCTCAGTAGTGGACCATATCTATAGGAAAGCATATGAGGCTTTATGGGGTTCCTGGGTGGCTCAGTTGGTTAAGCATCCAGCTCTTGATTTCAGCTCAGGTCATGAGCTCGGGGTCATAAGATCGTGTCCTGTGTCAGGCTCCACGGTCAGCAGAGAGTCTGCTTGAGATTCTCTCTCTCCCTCTGCCTCTGTCTTCTCCCCAATGCCCACACTCTCTCCTCTCTCTAAAATCAACAAATCTTAAAAATATATAAGGTTATAAATAACCTGCTTCTAAGGTTCTTTGCTTCCCCCTCCCCAGCCTCCTACATTGCAGTCAGCTCCAAATCCTCAGCGACCAGGGTGTGTGGTGTCTTATGGTGCAAAGGTGCATCCCTCCATTAAAAGTCTTGGGTTCAAATCTCCATGCCTCTACTTATCAGCTGTGTGACCTTTGGAAAGTTAACCGCTCTGGGCCTTAGTTTCTCACTAACCAATGGTGATAGGGATCTTCCTCACTGAATGGCCATGAGGACTGAATGGGTTAAGCTGTGTAAAGCATGCAGAATAATACCTGGTGTGTAGTTACATATACTATCCATGTTGGTTGTAATTATGTTATTAACTCACAAGTTGAGATTTGAAGGATAAAAAGATGTAGCCACAGATTATCTTAAGACCTAACTCTGTACACAAATAGAAAAACATAGAAAAGGACAGCCATTCACATTAGGTTAAAGAATATCTACTTCTTCCCTGCCTCCCACAAAATAGTGACACCCCACAGAGTCTGGCCAAGTCTTTTTAATGTGTGCACAGCAGTGGGTGATCTGTCCCATAGATCACCATAGGAAGAGATCAGCGTCTTGGGTAAACCAAGTAAGTGTGCTTGCTTAGGTTGTCCATCAGACCCATCCGTTTCCTGAGCCGATTCTACCTTAAGATCACCCCGCACCTCTCCCCACTTCACCGTGCCTGAGTCAAGAGGCTGGCGTTCCAGCTGCCCAAAGCTTGGCCTGCGTTTCCCCTATTGCTTTCCAGTGTGTTTTTAATTTGCCCTTTCTGGTACTCATTAACAAGTGAGGCAGGGGTGGTTGGAATTGCTGGGGACATTTTCCCTGGTGGTTTGGAGGCAGAAGAAAGGGACTAATGAGAGGAAGGAGTATGTGGTCGGTGGTGATGTAAGAAGTCCATTGGCTCCCCAGGGGGAGAGTCTTTCAGGCTCAAGTACATAGGCCGGGTCTAAACGAATTCCCAGAGGGTGGGCTTGACCAACTGACGACCTCTCTTACTTATTAACTGATGTTTACTTCACTTGTGACTACACAAAAGTGCTAATGACTGTTTTCACGTATGGTTTCTAGTAGCTTCGTGAGCGACCATGTAATTCCATCCCAGGGAACATGGGTTGTAACTTAGAGGAGGAGAAAAAGCAATCCAGACAAGGAGGAATGACTTTACCTAACATTCTTTGACCGGAGAGATTACTGGAGAAGAGGCAGGTATAGTGAGTGAATTCTAGAAACTACCTGATCTGAACTCAGGAAGTTCCCTAAGGAGATCCTGTTCTGGGACCAGGCTGCCTGAGAGCCAGACGAATCCTCTTAATAGGAGTGGTGTTGCTGTTAATTGAGTCTTATCCAAGTAACATGATCAGGATTAATTCGCAGGGGTGGGTCCTGCCCGAGGGTGGGCTCAGGGAGCTCAAATGGGACTGTTTTGGGAAGATGATGATTGATGCATTTATTTTTATCTTAAACACAAGAATTTCTAGTGCTGTGCATTAAAAGGATCATGAAATACTAGTCATCATGTATTTAAAATATATAGCCTGCCTTCTTCGAAAAAAAGAATCCAGGCAGCCTGCAACAAATAAAACACATCTGGGCCAGCACAATTAAAAGTATAAACATAAAGCATCTAATAAAAGGAGTAAGGAAAAACACAGCACAGGGCATTATGCTAAGTGAAGTCAGTTAAAGACAAATATCATATGATCTCACTTAAATGTGGAGTATTAAAAAAAAAAAAGAGAGAGAGAGAGAGTTCCTTAGGGCGCTTGGGTGGCTTCGTGAGTTAAAGCCTCTGCCTTAGGCTCAGGTCATGATCCCAGTGTCCTGGGATCAAGCCCCACATCGGGCTCTCTGCTCAGCAGGGAGCCTGCTTCCCCCTCTCTCTCTGCCTGCCTCTCTGCCTACTTGTAATCTCTGTCTGTCAAATAAATAAATAAAATCTTTAAAAAAAAAAAAAAGAGTTCCTAGATACAGAAAACAGACTGATGGCTGTCAGGAGGGGGATGAGTGTGTGAAATGGGTGAAGGGCATATAAAGGTACACATATCCAGTTATATAATAAGCCATGGAGATGAACGCACGGCATGGTACTACAGTTAATAACACTGTATGGCATATTTGCAAGTTGCTAAGAGTAACTCTTAAAAGTTCTCGTACAAGGAAAACATCACTGTGTGGAGCTGACGGGCGTTAAGTAGACTTCATTTTGATCATTTTGTAATGTATACAAATATCAGATCACGCTGTCTACCTGAAACTAACAATGTCATATATCAATTATACCTCAATAAAATCCATCAAAATAAGACAGCACAATTAAAAGTATAAACAGAAAGCATTTAGTAAAAGGAATAAGAGAAAGCAAGTGTTTCCCAAATCTCTCAGGCTGCTGATGTACTCACATGCATGAGTGCTGTCAGCACAGTGTTAAGAATATCACAGTAAACAAGACAAGCTGGACTTTTAATCACATGGAAACTACGTTCTTTTCGGGGGAGACACATATTTGCAAGGGAAGCAAGTAAACATACAAATTAATTTCCAAAGACGTGAAGGGCTAGGAAGTGAAATCAGGAGCCCGCGGGAGAGGAGGTCCATTTTAGATGGACAATCAGAGTCTCTGAGGTGACTTTGAACCTTCCACTCTCCACTGCATCCCTCCGGCTCCCACCTATTCTCTCAAGTGTCAGCATCTGATTTCTCAGTGCCCAATTATCTCCTGCCCCCACAGGCATGGCTTAATCCTGCTGAACCTCAGAAGTGGATTAGCGACTGGTAGTCAGGTGTCTTGGGTTTATCCCAGCATCTGTCCTCCTCTTTGGTCTTACTTTAGGGCTTTTTCTTTTTGTTTTCCCACCCCATCAATGTCACTTGGGACTAGTCCATCCCAAGTCCATTATCAGGACTGAGCCCAATAATGCTGGTACCTGCCATGGACTTGAATCTTTGGGACCATCGAATCTAACATTCATATCTAGATTGCCAGACCAACGTCCTTCATTTTTCTAGACTCAGCTCCAGTGTCCTGTCCTCTGGGAGGCCTCCTCTGGTTACCTCCAAGCAGAGCAAGTGGCCCCTTCCTCTGATCTCTCAATACTGGTCTCGTATCTCCTCTTTCAGATAATGTGGCCTGGTGATTCTTTGTTTTCATGTTCGTCTCCTTGAGTGCATTCACTGCGTAGGGTGGTTTCTTTCTTTGCCTCCAAAGTGTCTAACATCATGCCTGTTATACAACCACCACGCTAATTACTGCTCATCGCTCCTATATTCCAGGTGCTATTAAGCAATTTGCGTGAATTTTTAAACCTTATGGTAAACATTATTGTTCCCATTTTATATCAGGAAATGAGGCTCAGGGATTAAGGAATTTGTTCAAACTCACAGAGCAGGAAGGTGGCAGACTTAGGATTCCCACCCAGATGTTTTAGACTTGAAAGCCTGTGCTTTTCCCACTTCACCGCATAGTCTTTCTCAGGAAGCATTCCATAAGTCTATATTAAATGAAAAACAAAGTATTTTAAGATTACTTGCCCTGCTCTACCAACACAATCCATCAAAAGAAGATGTATGGTAACTATTACTTAGTTCTACCATGTGTATACTAGTTTTGGAACCCAGATCAAATAAAATCCTGTTGGGTATCGAGGAGGGATTTTAAAAAAGAGTTACTAGGGAAGTATGTGCAAAGGAGAGAAGGAATCAAAAAAAGGTTTTCCCTCTTCTCTCTCATTTTTCTCCTCTAGAGTTGGAGTGAGGGAAATTAAAAGAAACATCATGAGCTTGCTGAGGGGAAGAAAGGAGACGGCATCCTATCACAATCATGATAATTGCATTGTGGGGATCATGGGGTTGAATCTGTCCATTCTGTGTTTGGTAATTTCAATAAAGTGAACACCAGAAGGGTGACTGTCTTAGTTCAACTCAACAAATGTTGACTGAATGCCTCCCCTAGCAAAGGTACATGCTGTTCACACCCTCTAAGAGGCACCGGGGTAAGACTTTGTCCCTTTATAGACCCTGGAGCAAGACTTGCCCGGAGCTAACTGATTGGCGGGGGCAGAACTAATGTGCCTTGAAGGTAGGCAGGGAGTGATGTGGGAATCTGCAAGCTGACTTCCTGCAGCACCAATATGAGCTCCAACGAGGAAGTCATCGTGCTCCTAGAACGATCAAATTTCACAGTTTGGTCTATTGGCTAAAGTATGAAACCAGACTCTTCCCAGCCTCCCTTTGGAGCTTGCATGCTGTAGAGAAAAAATAAGCAGAACGGAGGGAGAGCGGATAAGATGTGCCAGGGGGGAAAAAAAGTTGCTTTGAGTAGGGTGGTCAGGGAAGGTGGATTTTAATCACAGACCTGAAGATGAGGGAGCAGACCCCATGGAAACCCGGAATGATTGTTCTATAGGGGGACAACAGCAGACTGCAAAGCCCCCCAAAGCAAGGATATGCTGGGCCCTGTGAGAACCAGCAGGAGGTGCATGAGTGAGGGGTGGGGATGAAGGCAGAAGTAATGGGACCGAGGACACAGGACTTAGTGAGCCACTGTGAGTACCGTAAGCTCTATGGAGAATGAATGGGGAAGGGAGACAAGTATAAAAGCAGGGAAGCCTCTTTGGAAGCTATTGTAATAATCCAGGCATTGATGATGGTCGCCTGGACCAGGATGGTGGCCGTGGAAGTGATGAGAAGTAGTTGGAGTCTGGATGTATCTTCTTGGTTGTATTTGGAGTGGTGAGAGAAAGAAAGGAATTGGGGATGACTCTGAGGTTTCTGGCCTGAACAACAGGAAGGATGTAAGGTGCTATTCAATAAAGCTGAGAAGATGTGGGAAGAGCTGGTTTGGCAGGGAAGCTTAGGGTGTTTGGATATGTTGAGTTCAAGGTGCCTATGAAATGTAGAAGTGAAGACATGAAGGAAGCAGCTTGATCTATGAACCTGGAGTGCAGGAAAGCTCTGGGCTGGAGGCCAGGCCATGGGAGGGGAGAAAGCATGGACCCCCCACAGCCTGGATTCCAATCCCAGCTCTACTCTGTGAACACGGACAAGGCTTTCTTTCCCCACATCCTCATCCATGAAGTGAAGGTGGCGTCGTGACTATTTCAGGACAGTCGGGATGATTCAAGAAGACTACATATGCGGAGCATAACACAGTACATAGTCGATCAATAGGTAATAGAGTTCTTCTTCCCAACCCCCTTCTGGGTTGCCAGACCCGGTGTGGAGCCCACGATCCATACAGATAGGGCAAAGTCTGGAATGTCAGGAGGAGGAATTGGGAGTATCTGGTAAGCAGATACTTATATTTCCCAATATTTCTACAGAAAATTTTTGAGTAAATTGTGTTGGGGAGGTTAGGATGGATGGGAGGGGGACACACATGTCTGAGGCCCAGTCTCAGTATGTGGGGTCACCAGCTCCTTGATAAAGCTCTCTCAGAGCCTGAAACACTATAGGTTCCTGAGAATCTCAATGGCTTGTCCCCCTGTGGCCTCATCCAAGGACACAAATGAGAGCCTGTTGCTATCTCATGGTGACCTTGTCTCTTGCAGTCTCGGGCCTGGGCCCAAGGTCCCTGAGCAAAGTTTGAGTGATTCTTTCTGTTCAGTGGAGTAGCTGAAGCCTAACAGCCAGCCATTGGCAGAGAAACTCACTTCCCTCCAGAACCCCCGATCTTGATTCTCTTTGCCTGAAAGAGCAAATACATCCATTAGGGTTGAATGGCTCCCTTTCTCATTATGTAATAGCTTAGGGCAAGTAATTAGCTCTCTTAGCAGTGAAAGACAAACAGCTGAGAATTCGGGCTCCTGCTCTGACTTCTTTGATCAGAAATAGGGCTGGGTAGAAAATCCCAAATAGGGGCGCCTGGGTGGCTCAGTGGGTTAAATCCTCTGCCTTCAGCTCAGGTCATGATCCCAGGGTCCTGGGATCGAGCCCCACATCCGGCTCTCCGCTTGGTGGGGAGTCTGCTTCCCCCTCTCTCTCTGCCTGCCTCTCTGCCTACTTGTGATCTCTCTCTCTCTGTCAAATAAATAATAAAATCTTTAAAAAAAAAAAAAAAGAAAATCCCAAATAAGATATTAAAATGCGAGTAGAACTTATGAGTACATTTAATAAGGTTGCAGGACATAAGGTTAACTTAAAAAAAATCAATTGCATGTCTGACTACTTGCAAAGAACAAATGGAAATTGACATTCAAATAGGTCATAGACAGTCAAGTCTTCGGTGAATAGAAAGAGTTAGTTCTCCCTTTCCAGTCGTATTCTGTTTACTACTTTTTCTTGCCATAGTGCCCTGTTAAGAACCTATAGTGCAATACTGAAAAGGAACAGTGAGAAAGGATATCTTTGTCTTGTTCCTGATTTCAGTGAAAAAGCATGCACCTTTCAACATTAAAGATGTTGTTAGCTGTGGATGTTTTATAGATATTCTCAAGTTGAAAATTTCCTTTTTATTCCTACGTTGCTGAGAGGTACAGGCATATAATGAATATGAACTTTATTACATTATTTTTGTACTTATAAAAAGATAGGGCTGGGGTAGATCATAAAAGGGAACCCCCTTTTGGAGCCATCTCCCCATGCATGAACGCACACACCCTCACTCAAGTGGGGACAGAAGGAGATTGGGGAAAGAGTTAAAGGAGGGTAGCATTGCCTCAAAGGGGACTGAGAAGAGACAAATGGGTCAGACCTACTCACACTGGCAGGGTTGGTTGGTTTGTTTTAATTCCCACAAGTAGAAATTGTTACCCCTTGAGATAGATCGGGCTCACAGATGTGTTTTTTTGGCCCATGCCATGGGTTTTAAAATGTTGAATTTGTTGTTAACTTTTAAAAATCAAGAGGCTACATATTAGAAACTAGACTTCAGCTTATAAAGTTTTCATTCCAGCGACACTAGGCTGTTTTTTTTTTCTTGAGGTTTATCTGACATGTAACTATATCAATGATTAGTTTCAGGTACACAACATAATGATTTAATATTGTAAAATGATCAGCACAGGAAGTCTAGTTAACATCATCGATTGCATAGTTACAAATTTTTATATTGGGGAGAAATTTTAAGGTTTACTTTCCTACCAACTTTCTTTTTTCCTTTTTTTAAAGTCTTGGGTTTTTTCCCCCCTTTATTTTTTTTTAATTTTTTTAAATATATAATGTATTGTTTGCTTCAGGGGTACAGGTCTGTGATTCATCAGTCTTATACAATTCACAGTACTCACCATAGCATATACCCTCCCCAATGTCCATCACCCAGCCATGCCATCCCTCCCACCCTCCTCCTCTCCAGCAACCCTCAGTTTCCTGAAATTAGGAGTTCCTTATGGTTTGTCTCCCTCCCCCATCATACCAATGTTCAACTACGCAATACAGTATTATTAACTATAGTCACCATGCTATACGTTATATCCCTATGACTTTTTTATTTTATAACTGATGTTTGTAACTTTCTGATCTCCTTTACCCATTGTATCTACCCCCATATTCTCTCTGGCAACCCCCAATGTGTTTCTATCAGCCTGGGGCTTTTTGTCTTGTTTTTGCTACTATGATTTTGGATTCCACACATAAGTGAGATCAGATGGAATTCGTCTTTTTCTGACTTACAGCACTTAACACAACGCTCTCAAGGTCCACCCACGTTGTCACAAATGGCAAGATTTCCTTCATTTTTATGGTTCAATAATATTTTATCTTATAGATAGCACATTTTCTTTATCCATTCCTTTATTGATGGACACTTAAATTGCTTCCATTTCTTGGCTTGTGTAAATAATGGGCCAGTAAACATGGGGTGCAGATGTTTTTTTGAATTGGTGTTTTTGTTTTCTTCAGATAAAGACCTAGACATGAACTGCGGGGTCTTATGGTATTTCTGTTTTTAGTTTTTTTTTTTAGGAACCTCCATACTGTTTCCCAGAGTGGCTGCATCAATTATGTTCCCACGAGCAGCACACCATATCTTCACCAATACTGTCTTCAGTAACAGCCATTCTAACTGGTGATATCTCAATGATATCTCACTGTGGTTTTCATTTGCATTTCCCTGACAGAGATGTTGAGCATATTTTCATGTACCTGTTGGTCATCCGTGTATGCCCATTTTCAATCTGATTGTTTCTGCTATTATATGAATTCTTTGTGTATTTTGGATATGAACCCTTTATCAGATATATGATTTGTAAATATTTTCTTCCGTTTTGTAGTCTGCCTTTTCATTTCATTGATGGTTTCCTGTGCTGGGCAGAAGCTTGTTAGTTTCATGTGACCCCACATGTTGATTTTTGCCTTTGTTGTCTTTGCTTTCAGTGTCAGGTCCAAAAAGTGATCACCAAGGTCGATGGCAAGGAGCTTACTGCTTGTATTTTCTTCTAGGAGTTGTAGGGTTGCAGGTCTTTAATCCATTTTCACCTAATTTTTGGATATGGTGGGAAACAGGGCTCGAGGTTCATTCTTTTGCATGTGGCTGTCCAGTTTTCCCAGCACCATTTATTGAAGACTGCCCTTTTCTTATTGCATATTCTTGCCACTTCTGTCATAAATTGATTGACCATATATGTATGGGTTTATTTCTGGACTCTATTCTGTTCCATAAATCCATATGCCTGTTTTTATGCCAAGATTATAATGTTTTGATTGCTATGGCTTTGTAAAATAGTTTGAAATCAGGCAATGCCTACAGCTTGGTTCTTTCTGAAGATCGCTTTGGCTATTGGAAGTCTCTTATGGTTCCATACAAATTTTAGGTTATTCTATTTCTGTGAAAAATAACATTGGAAGTTTGATAGGGATTGCCTTGAATCTGAATTGCTGTAGGCACTATGGACACTTCAATAATACCAGTTCTTCTAATCCACAAGCACAGGATATCTTTCCATTTATTTGTACCATCTCTAATTTCTTTTGTCAATGTCTTCCAGTTGTCAGTGTACAGATCTTTCACCTCTTTGGTTAAATTTATTCTGAGGTATTTTATTTCTTTTGATGCAATTATAAGTGGAATTGCTTTCTTAATTATCAGAGATTGTTAGTATATAAAAACACAACAGATCTTTGTATATTGATTTTATATCCTGCAACCTTACTGAATTCATTGATTGGTTCTAATAGTCTTTTGGTGGGATCTTTAGGGTTTTCTATAATATCATGTCATTTGCAAATAGTGACAAGTGTACTTCTTCCTATCCAGTGTGGATGCATTTGATTTCTTTTTCTTACCTAATTGCTCTTAGGCTGGTCTTCTGGAGACAAGGACCAGTGAAGGTCTGTAGCAGCTGCTGGGCCTTGAATTCGAGCAGCTCATCTCACCATGGTCCCCACCTGGCCTCCTCATCCTCGATTCCTCACTTCGCTAGCATATGAGCTTCTAAGACTTGGTTTAAAGTAGGATCAGACGAGGCAAATAATGAACTCAATATGAAGGACAGACTTGATGTTTACCTAGTTCAGAAGTGAACAAAGAGAGAAAGAATGTGAGGGAAGTTAGATCAAAGGGAGGTTGTGTGGTTAGCCAGACTATTATGATGAGGTATTGAGGCTCTTTCTTACAGACAATGTATACTCTTCTATCCGAAGTGGTTAAGGTCACTGTCAAAAGGGAGCCCTCCACTGCAAAACAGCTCATGCTTCCTGGTTGGCTGAATTCAGCAGGACACCTCATCAGAGCCTCTGTGGATTATGTGGGGTCTATCATGCTTCAGCTCAACTCCATTAGTAGCAAACTCATGGACTCAGGAATTTTTGCAAGAACGGGGTTCATTTTCTCTTCTTGCTCCCCATTCCCTTACAAAAAAAAAAAAAAAAGGACAAAAATGCCATGGCACATCCGTTGTCCACTTCTATATTAAGACTGATTTGCCTCTGCTAACTTTGATATAGGAGCTCAGGATCCCAACACTATTATTACAAAAAAAAAAATTCATTTTCAGAGTTGCTTTGTTGAACAGATGGTATACCAAAGTGCATAGTTTGGTTGAAAAATGGGTTTTTTATGTTCCTTGTGTTCATCATTCAAGTTCATGGCCATCACCCATCACCACCTGAGAGTACTTAGTGCTAGGGATAACTAAAAGGGAGAATAAATCCTGCTTGCTTTGAACACAGCCCAGGGTTCACTGTATGTTCCTGTACTGGCCAATGCTAATCAGCTCTTCCCCACTCCTCCCCTCTTTTGTGCTTATAAATCAAGAGGCCTCAGAATTAGTCACCACGAAAGAGATAATTAGTGAGTACAAGCTGCTACCTTCATAGATCATTCCGTGTCTTGGATTCAAGCTAAGCCAAGAAACTGGAACAGGCAACATCACACAATTATGAGTTGCTTTAGCAGAACATTGTTTTATACAAGGCATACGATTCTGAATGTTTAAATCTAGATTCTGTACCCCCCTGGCCGTTGTAAGGATAGCTATGATAAGAGGCCAAAGGGAAGGTTTCTTACCTTCTTTATATAGTTTTTCCTTTCCTAGACTAAAAAAAAGTGACTCTGGAACCCCAAGAACTTGGAACAGCAATGGTTTCTTAATGGCATGGTCTTCAGCGTCTGATATTTTAAATACCTTAAATCCTCCACATAGATACAGCAGCAAATAAGATTTCCCTTTGTTCCACCGGGGTATGCTATATCCTCCCAGGAAGCTATGGCTTGTGCCCTTACTAGCCATTTGTCCAACTGGAAAATTCATTTCCTGCTCTGGCAGGGCACATGGTCAAGGGCATTGCTTCCCCAAGAAGAGAAAGCCTGTTTCCAGTCCAACTAAATAGTCTAGGAACTTCCTTCCCATGCGTTGCTAACCAAATATTGCTGGCTTGTGTGGAAGTGTTCCACTCATGTATTTATGACTTTGGAGCTGTTCAAACGCATGCTGGCTTTTATTTTTTCCATCACACAGCAGTTCTTCCAATTTTTTAGTTTCCCATATCAACCACTTTGCTATTTTTAAGCAGAACAATTTCCAGCCAAAGTAGCTAATCAGAACAGTAAAACCTTACCAATTCAAGCCAGCAGCTTGAATTCTTTTGGTGAGGGAAAGACTAGCATTAACAATGGGAGGCCTGTTTTCATCTTCTATAAGCTAAGGGTATAGGATTGTATAATCAAAATCCTTTTCTACTAATATTAAAACCACATCTCATCAAATCTAAGATGCCATTGATCATACAACACATATTTTATGTGCCAACCGTTTTAAATATTGCCACTGGTTACATTATTCCAAAGCACCTTTAAAGATTTCCCTGCAGCGTGCGGACTGGTCGCATCAGACTCCTACGGATTTGAAATCCATTCAGACAAATTTGGTGACCTCTCCTGCCCTCTAGTTGTATTGTTTGGCATGAAATAGTCCAGTCCTTTTGAATGATCTCAGTAACGAAATATAACGCTGCTTTTTATCTCCTTGGGGGAATCTTACTTTCTAAGCAAATAAAGCATTTGCTTGTTCTTCGCCAGAAAATATGGAATTGCTGTCATCCTCCTAACAATGAATATTCACTTCATCAAACTCAAACTTACATCCCGCTCCTCTGTTTTTGAGGCTTTTAATATATACAGTGACTTTTCACCGCAGTGCTGAATCATAATGTAAACCTTTTTCTAAGACATTGAATGGCAATGAAATTCCATGGCAGAGTATCAAGAATGGACGCAACTCAATGAAAGTTACAAGATGGCCCCAGTGACTGTGTTTGTCCTGCTCAGATAACGCCATCTGCATCATGATGGCAGCTTGGCAGTAGAAGCTGCCTGACTCCCTCCACCACCCGTGCATTCTCATCTCAGAGATGTTAAGAGTGTGAACAAACCAGCATCCCAGAAATAGAAGTAACTACAGTCTCCTGATGACTTACTGTATCTCCGTCAGGGTACTAAAAATCCTGACTTAATATCGACCTGAACTCACAGCAGCCCCAAATGTATGTGTAGGTTAGAAAGTTTAACCACGTTAACAAAATTGCCCGAGACTACACGGGCCAATCAGAGCGAGGAATCTGATCCAGACAATAATCCATCCTGTCCACCAGCTCTGAGTTTCTACAGGCCATGTAAATTGGGTGCATATCAACTATAGATGGCCATTGGATTCCTTTTACTTTCAAGAATGTGAAGCATCTCTCCAAATAGACTTTCAGAGGGTTATTTAAAATAGCTGAACCACATAAGATTTTCTATAATGAATTGATAAAAATAATTATCATCCATTATAAGCAAATGGCCATTTGTTAAAGGGGCTCACCCCCATGATTTCTGCATTCACAACAACTGTGGGCGCTGCTGGGGCCATCTGCAGCTGCTTGCTCACCGCAGTATGAGATCGTCAACTCATCTCCACCTTCTGACCAAAACCCTACCTAAGAGCTGAAATGACTCTCTCAGTGACACATAGACAGACAGTCACAGCAAAATATGGACCTAGATCAGCTTATACCTTGGCCTCTTGGCCCTCGGATTGGCTCCTCAGCATGGAGAGTGAATGGTTATTAAAAAATTATGGTTTTCTTTTTATAGACCATGAATGTAGTTTTACTTTCCCAATGTTAGAAGACATGACAATGAATGGGACTTCAGTGCACAGGAGTCCCCGGCCCCTGGTTCCGGCCAGCAGCCCAGAGGTGAAACATGGAAGCCAGCAAGCTTGCCTCTAGAGAATGCCGACGCCAAGTAGCCCCTGTGGCTTTGTGGTGATGGCGATTCTGTCTCCACAGACAGTTAAATATGGAATCTGGGAGGAGCTTTGTATCTATGTTCAGTGCTTTGGGAACCAAACCCAAAAGAAAGAACCAAGTGTTACTAAGGGCTCTTGTGGTCAAAATAAACACCAATGAGAGGGAGTTACGAAGTCCAAACAGTTGAGAACTGCCTGTCTCAAGCTCTAGTCTTGTAGACACCATGAGGACTGTATAAATTTGCATGCCAGAGGCCAGTGTAGAGAGTGCTTTAAGAGAATGCAGAAAGCATTTTTTTTTTAAATTGTTTCCTCGAATCACTAAATCATTTAGTTAGTGAGTGTATATTGAGCCCCTACATGGAATAGAGGGAGGGCGGGACTTGGAGCAAACAACTCCCGTTCCCAGTGCAGCAAGCATGAGTACTTGAAGAAGCTGGGCTGAACAATGAGCAAAGCCAAAGCCTTTTCTGACCTCCCACTGGTTGTTTTTTGTTTGTTTGTTTGTTTGTTTGTTTTTTTAACAGCTGTAAAGGTGCTTCCCACTATGGCCTGACCAAAGACAAGAAGAGGCGCTCTCAAGATGGCTGCCCAGACGGCTGTGTGAGCCTCACGTCAACAGCGCTCTCCCCAGAAGTCTCTGAAGCTGCCACCATCTCCTTGGTGACCAATGAGCCTGGCTTAGACAACCCTGCCTACGTGTCCACAACGGAGGATGGTCAGCCAGCAGACAGCCCACTGGACTCTGGCCGGAGCAACCGAATGAGGGGTGAGTCAAGTGGGTGGTTGTCTGGGAATGGGCTTCTTGCCTTGAGATTGCCCTCTGTGGAATATTTACTGTAGAAAGTTCTAGAAATGTTTTATTTTTTTTTTAAAGGGAAAATCATTCTGGTAGTTTCGGCAGCCATCCAATGTCCAATTGTGCAAAGTGAAATGAAACCACAAGTACCTCAGATCATTAAAAATGTGTAATCGAACTTGGTGGATGGGGCCAAGTTGGGCCTGATGATTCACCACCCCATAGTGTCAGCACCTTCCCATCCATGCTGCTCAAGAAAAGTGCTGCTACCTTCAGTCCAGCCCAGCAAAAAAGAAAAGCAAGTTTTTAAACCATATATATTTCATTGTAGAAAATGGAGACAAAACAGAGAAGCAAATCTCATCATCCTATCTCCGAGAAGTAATCACTGCTCCTGTGTTATTGTATATATCTGACTAGACATGCACATACAGAGGATTTCTGTGAATGTGCATCTACTATTTCTTTTTTTTTTTTTAAGATTTTATTTTTTTGACAGACAGAGCTCACAAGCAGGCAGAGTGGCAGGCAGAGAGAGAGGAGGAAGCAGGCTCCCCGCTGAGCAGAGAGCCCGATATGGGGCTCCATCCCAGGACCCTGGGACCATGACCTGAGCCGAAGGCAGAGGCTTTAACCCACTGAGCCACCCAGGCGCCCCTCATCTACTATTTCTTCCTTCTCTCTTGTCCTCAGCACGGACCTTTGAGCGATCAACTATCAGAAGCAGGTCTTTTAAAAAAATAAACCGAGCCTTGAGTGTTCTTCGAAGGACAAAGAGTGGGAGTGCTGTTGCCAACCAAGCAGACCAGGGCAGAGAAGATTCTGAAGACACCACTGCCCCTGAAGGTAGGCGACCTCCCCATGAGTCTGGACATGGGCTGGGCTTCCAGGATGACCTCAGGAATGATGACAACCAGACTACCATCCACTTTCTAAGACACCTCTCTTCACAAGGGCATAAAATATTTTTTACCTTGATCAGCCTACTTGTTACACAAGTAACTAAAGACAGAAATGATTGTTCTCTTTCCACAGAGGTTGAGCAAATAGGTTTTGGAGCCCTTACCTTCAGGTACTAGCTTAACACAGTTAGAGATAATAATAATTAAGTGAAAAGCGTTTAGAACATGGCTGGCATGCAGTAAATGCTATGTAAGTATTTCTTTCTTCGTACGACTATGCATAATGTGTGGTTCTGAGTGTGCTTCTCATGCATTAACTTATTTAATGCTCACGATGAACCTATGAAGTGACTACTACTATTATCCCTCTTTTACAGATAAGAACATCGGGGCCCGGGAGATTACTTAGCTTTGCCCCAAATTACTTTGCCTGATTTTGAATTCCAGTAATGTGGCTCTAGAATCTGGGCTCTGTTGGATCTTAGATCTTATGTGTTTATAAATGCAGCTGGGAAATACCTTTTTTTTAAATTGTGTTATGTTAGTCACCATACAGTACATTGTTAGTTTTTCATGTAGTGTTCCATGATTCATTGTTTATGTATAACATCAGTGCTCCATGCAATCCGTGCCCTCCTTAATACCCACCACCAGGATCATCCATCCCCCCATGCCCCTCCCCTCCAAAACCCTCAGAGTCCACAGACTCTCATGCTTCGTCTCCCGCTCCAGTTCCCCCCGCCACTTCCCCTTTCCTTCTCCTAATGTCCTCCATGTTGTTCCTTATGTTCCACAAGTAAGTGAAATCATATGATAATTGACTTTCTCTGCTTGACTTATTTCACTCAGCATAATCTCTTCCAGTCCCATCCATGTTGATGCAAAAGTTGGATATTCATCCTTTCTGATGGCTGTGTAATATTCCATTGTGTATATAGACCACATATTTATTCATTCATCTGTTGAAGGGCATCTCAGCTCTTTCCACAATTTGGCAACTGTGGACATTGCTGCTATGAACATTGGGGTACACAGACCCCTTCTTTTCACTACATCTGCATCTTTTTATCTTATGTTAGAACTTCAGAGCAGTAACAATAGCTTTAGAAAAAATGGAGCTTTCTTGTGTTCCAGGTGGTTTTTGTCCTAAGCCATTTAGATGTCACAATGCTAAGGGATAGGGATGATGATGATTTTCATTTTATAGCTGAAGAAAGGGGACCCAGAGAGTAACTCGGCCAAAGTCACCCAGCTAGAAAATGACAGACCTAGGACTTTAGCTCAGGTTTTCCAGCTCCAGAGCCCACTCTGGTAACCACTGGGTTAAGCATCCTCCCCTCCTAGGGGTTTGAGAGGTAGATCCCAAACCACTGTCTTTATCATGCCTTCAGAGACTCCATGAGCAGTCCTAGAAAATCCCCCTTGCTTACTTGTCACCACTCTTCTCTGCTCACGCATACACACCCTACATGCCCTCACCACTCTGAGCTCATTACAGTCCTGTGAATACTGTCTCTCTGTCTCTCTCCCTTCCAGGTTGTTGTTCAACTTTCACTCCCACACCCCTTCAGCTGCCACTCTCATTCCTCCTTCCAGGAGCCGCATAGGTTTGGCCTCCTCCTAGAAGCCCTCCCTGACTCCCTCAGTCCTCTTACCTTTGTGCTCTCGAAGCCCCTCCATCTTTATTATAGCAGGTGTCACTTTTCACTGTCACTGCCTCTGTAAGAGCAGAGGTTCTTTTGTGAGTCTGCATCCTCAAGGTGGAGCATCATATCTGGTAGGTACAGTTGTTCCCTAAATGTGTCGTGAACATGGGATTACAACTTCCTTTCTGCCAGTCCTCCCTCTTATGAAAGGGTCCTGAATTTTCCTCCATATAAAGTTTGCTTTTGCCCGCATAAGATTTATTTGCCTGTTTCTTCCAGAAACCTTTTTAGTAAGAGATGACTGTGTGGAAATTACTGGCCTAGGCTTTATAAT
Organism: Enhydra lutris kenyoni; assembly: GCF_002288905.1. Classification (NCBI taxonomy): domain Eukaryota; kingdom Metazoa; phylum Chordata; class Mammalia; order Carnivora; family Mustelidae; genus Enhydra; species Enhydra lutris. The sequence continues at coordinate 26,145,984 of NW_019154105.1, forward strand.
TTTATATAAAGATGATCAAATCCAGTTCCTGGCTTCAAGAGGCTCATTCATGACTAAAAGAGGATAAAATACCATGAAGAGTGAGCTATAAATAAATGGCAGCGGCAGCCCCAGGGCAAGGAGCATCACTTCCCAGCAGGCAGTGTAACCCGTGTCTGTGGGGCGGTTTATGACCTGGGGGGGCACTGGGATCTTGACTCTGTTAGAAAGTAATGGGAGATGAGGCTAAGGCTAGATTAGAAGGGTCCTGGACGGCATCTGGGAGTCTTGACTCAGGGTTTTGTGGAGTGTTACTACAGGATCCATGCTATGTTCCAGAAAGATGGCCGCTGTGTTAAGTGTGCAGGTGGCTTAGAGTGGGAGAGAATGGATTTCTTCAGTTGCTCCAGGAAGCTGTGACTCCAGAATGGGGTGAGGTGTTAAGACCTGGCAAGGCTGGTCATGATGGTCTTTTCAGGATTTGCGAGGCAACGAAGCTTTCAAAAATGGCCAAGTTTCATTACTTCAGCAGCCTGTGGTTGGTCCCATGAACTCTCATGGCATAGTTTATCCATCCTTTTTACAAGGATAAAGAGGCTCCACTGTTGATTGGCTGTGTGACCCTGGCCAGGTTACTTAACTTCTCTGAGCTCCAGCATTCTGTCCTCTAAGAAGCAGGGATAATAAGAATCTACTTCATAGGGTTGTTTTAAGAACTAAACCCCAAAAATACACATGCAACTGGCTAGCTCAATGCCTGGCACGTAACAAACACTCAGTAAATAAGATCTTATCCTTAGTCCTTCCGTAAGGACAGAATATTGAACAACTATGTTTTATTCCAGACCAGTGCAAGTTTGGCAGCTAAAAAAAAAAAAAAAAATTTTTTTTTTTTTTTTTTTTTATATGTGAGAGAGAGAGAGAGAGAGAGAGAGAGAGAGAGAGTGTGTGTGTGTGTGTGTGTGTGTGTGTGGTGCACTGGGGGAAGAGGGAGAGGAAGAAAGAGAATCCCAAGGAGACACCCTGCTGAGCACAGAGCCTGCCTCAGGGCTCCATCCCACGACCCTGAGATCACAACCTCAACCCAAATCAAAAGTGGGCTGCCCAACTGACAGAGCCCCCAAAGCACCCCCAAAGTTTAACTCTTCAAGGTCACTATGGTCTCTTTGGCATGGTTCTAGTTAACATTGCATACCAATGCAACTGGGTGTGTCCTTTCAGACTCTCAAATAGAATACCCTGAGTAGCTTTGGTTTGGGAGGATGGTTATTGTAAATCTGTTGGTGGGGGAGGGGGTAGACAGGCAGAGGGAGGAGAGCAAGAACCAGCAGCTTTGATTATATCTAAATCTTTCTTTGTTCAAAGTGATTTTTTTTAAGTCACCATTCCCTGTCATGGGACCTGTTCCAACAAATGCTTATGGTAACGCCTACTTAATGCAATCAAAGTAGTTTAAACATTAATTGAACTCAATCACCCAAGTGCTGTTCGCACCAGGAACTGACAGATTAAGGCTGCTGCCCACAGCCTTACAGCAAAGCCAATCGCTTACGTTAAATTACATCCCAGTGGAGGTTAAGGACCCACATTTGCAAAGGCTCGGGCTTCCTCTGGCTCCTAAATTGCTTTGTTTATCATGTTCTGCAATACTTTGAAGTAATTTTAATTCTTTCTGTATTGTTCCTGGAGAGTTGAGCAGTTCTTAATGAACTCATAGTTCATTAGGGAAAATGGACTAAGGTCATGGGTTTTGAAAACAGAGCGCGTTAGGCAGAGCCAGACCTGCAGTTTTCCTCTTCCCAGATGACTTAATGAAGAGAGAATCTTAGGGCAAAGGCAGCTGTCAGCAGCTACAGGAGACGAAAACATCTCCACCCTCCACATCCACACTCAAGCAAGGGAGGGGGTGGGAGCTGCTGTTGCCATCAAACTAGGTGTAGCTTGCTTGGCCTGTCATAGCGTCCCTTCTGCACACTTCTACTCAGACTGAGGCAGAGGATGGCTCCAGCCGGCATTGCTGGCTTATAGGTGTCTAGGGCAAGTCCCCTGTGGGACTTTTGTGAACCCCTGGTTTCAGAGAAACCCGAAGAAGGTGATAGGATGGCAGGTCACCTGGAGTCCCAGGCTGTGACTGGCCCTGAGAGCAGTCTTACTTTGTGACCCCAGCCAATCCTGTCACTTCCCCACTCTAAGCTCAAACCACCTCGCGTGTAACAGAAAGCCACTCAACAGTCTCTGTCGCTATCAAACCGCACAACTAAGGAAGCTCTTCTGCATGTGGGCACATGGGTAGAGTAGGGGTTGGTGGGGAAGGGACCCGTGAAAGAGTTCATGTGCAAAGAAGAGTCTCCAGTTAAAAGGTAAAGTCTGAGACACCCACCTAGACCCCCGGATCTCCTGTGAGCTCTGAAGTTAGCAATGCGGCCAGATCAGGGAGAAGCTTCTGGAAGCCACCACCTCTCCTTGGTTACCAAGCAGGCTGTGTGACTTCCCTTTATTGACAAGTGTCTGAGAGAGAGGCCTGGGAATTCCCTAAGCCTGAAAAAGCAGGGACTTCCAGGGAGAAATCTTCAAAATGGCCTGAGAAGGTTGAAGTAGGTGCTGAAACTGTAGTCTCTTCTATAACGACCCTTCGTACTCCTTCACTGCTCTACCCTCAGGAGGCTTGGGCTGACCCGACACTTGTGGTCTGTGCACCCAGCCACAGGACAGTCATAAATGATGTCCTCCAAGATCTCAGAGTCCAGAAGTGAACGTGGATGATAACGGAAGGCTCAGTGCTGGGAGCAATGGAAGCTTTGGCGGTGGGGGGTGGGGGTGGGAATTGAGATGTTTAGACAGAGCAGGGAGAGAGAGGGATCAGGGTAGAGTTTAATTGAAAGGGATCATTTTATGCAAGTCTTGAAGGAAAAATTGGGTCTAGGCCTAGAATGAAAAATATTCCAGGCAGAGAAACTGATGCTGGCACAGAAGCAGGAAAATGGAAAACATGTACGTGGAATGATGAATAGTTTGGTTTGGCTGAAGTCAAAGTTTGGCAAGAAGAAGAATGGCTGGAAATGTCCGTTGGGTGGGTGTCTTAAATAAACACTGTCTTTGTCCATTTTAGTCTTTCCAAGGTTGTATCACCTGATTCCAGATGGTGAAATTACTAGTGTCAAGATCAATCGAGTGGATCCTAATGAAAGCCTCTCCATTAGACTTGTGGGAGGCAGCGAAACCCCGCTGGTCCACATCATTATCCAGCACATTTACCGTGACGGAGTGATTGCCAGGGATGGCCGGCTACTGCCAGGAGACATCATCCTAAAGGTAGACGCTGTCGCTGTGGGGCCATGAAAACGGGCTTAATAAAAACCCCTTAAGAGCCAGTCAGTGGATGGATGGTGGAAATGCTGAATAAATGTGAAGCGGTCCCTTTCCATAGTTGCTACGGTGGGAGGACTCTTCGTCAGAGACTTGTGATTTAATTGAGATAGGTCTTTGGCCCTTCTGTCTGTCTTGTTCTTCTGACCTCTCCCTCTTTCTGTAGAAGAGTATTTCTGTCTCGGTATCATTTTGTCTGTCCTTCCCTCCTTTCTCATCTCCCCTCCAGCTCCTGTCCCCGCTCTCCTCTCTCCTCCTCCCTCTTCTCTTCCTCTCTCCTTCTTTCTACCCCCTCCTTCTACTTTAAGTAACAATAACGTAAAATAATAGAAAACTGGAGCATAGATCTTCTTATGTTGTTTTTAGAGCAGATTAATGGAACATTCTGTATTTTACCTAGTCAGCCCAATTCACACACCCCTCCATAGTAAACGTCCAGTGGCTTAAGGGCCCTCCGTGAGAAAAACCAAAAAGTAATCGTAAGTTCTTCCCACCAAGCCACGGACATAACGGGGCAGGCAGGTTGGTGGAACAGCATGCCTTGGGCATTTCTGTCCTCTGAGGTTTAGGTGTGAAGAAGGACATTTGGGCAGAATTTTGAGGAGAAGAGAAAGGAGGAAAGGAGAATTGTTGATCAGACAGAAGTCAGACATGTGACGAGAGTGACAAGAAATCCCTCCCTGGCCCTACGTTCCCTGTCTGATGCCCAGAGGAGAGCTTCATCCTGTTCCTTCTAAGTGGTTGAGGGGCCAGCTCCTGACGCATCATATGCTCTTTCTCTGACGAAGAAATTCTTCTTTTTTTTGGAATAAGAGGAGAAAGAATTTAAAGCAGTTGTCCTAACCATCCTGAAACTCCCACTGGCCTCCGAGGTGGAGTATAAGGCAGGGCCTGTTGAGCTCCAGAGAGCATCCGCGGTGGCCTCAGTGACTCTCTGCGTGGCTTCCCCTCCAGAGGGAAGGAGCTGTCCCACCCGGGAGGGTTGCATAACAAGCCATTTTGATTGTTTGGGCCTCCAAGTGGCCTTTGCAGGCAAAGGGCTGCTAGGACGGTCTAGCAGACACCCCTGGCCTTCTCCTGGCCTGGGTACGAGGGGAGAAACCAGATGCAAGGATCAGTGACAGAGCAGAACGAGGGCTGTGAGCTCCCCTGGGTGTGGACAAGGGCGGTGAACTGCTCTGTGCACCAGAGCCTCCATCCTTCCTTGGCAGGCAGCAAAAGCCCAGGATGTTGGGCTGCAGGAAGACCTCTTAAGATTTCACCCTGAGCCACATTTAGCAATTGGCTGCAAGTACAGGTACAAGAAATCCTACCCAACCATAGAAATCCAAGCAGATTGTCTCTCCTCTACCGGGCCACTGTCCTTCGACCCTGCGCAGAGCATGGCGTTGCTGTGAAATCGCTTTCTTGCAAAGCAGTGACTGTCACTAGGGGCTCTAGCCTCCCGGCTGGGTAATGAAAACCAGAAAGCCCCCTGCAGCATCAGCTCTGCAGATAATTAATGAGGCACAAATGAGCGCGCCGAGCTTGAGGACCTTTAAGTAGGCTAAAGGGATCCAGCCTTGCAGTCAGAGAGCCTAGAAACTCATTCACACCAGTTCGTTTGAAACTATGCAGAAATTTTTTTTCCCTTTGTTGAGACCATGGGCAAAAGATGTCAGAGGCAGCAATTGCCTTGAAAACCACACACATGCACGCGCACGCACATGCACGTGCACGCGCTCTACTGGGCCCTGGAAATTGCAGGATGGATGACCCAGGGAGTAAGACTCATCTGGGGACTATTGGAAGGATGCTGTCAGCTCATCTTAATCTCAACAGCAGTTTAATGCAATCATGTGAACTTAAATGGGACATTTTCTTCTTTTGCCTTTTCCTACCTTTTCTTCCTTTTTTTCTACTCCCCGCCCACCCCCCACACTCCCCCTTCTGCTGAACACTGATTTTGGCAAGCACCAGGAGTGGGGGCTGGGACTGTGGAAATAAATCTGGGAGCCTATGCAGGGACAGGTTGAAGAGAGACGGCATCCACGGGGAGAGCTGCAAGGGTAGTGCGGGTAACAAAAGGAAAGCAAGGCTAGAAGGAATGTCGGGAGGTGGGGTTACCTGGAGATGGGGACAGAGGAGGTGACAGACCAGAGCAGTGTTTAAGGAATGGTGCTGCTGATGCTGTGGGCTTGGACCTTCTGGGAAGGGTTGTGGCGGGCGGAGCTGGCTGATCCGCTCTAGCATCCGATGCCCCCCACCCCCCGCCCCATCCAGGTCAACGGGATGGACATCAGCAACGTGCCTCACAACTACGCGCTGCGCCTCCTGCGGCAGCCGTGCCAGGTGCTGCGTCTCACTGTGCTGCGGGAGCAGAAGTTCCAAAGCAGGAGCGGCGGACAGGCACTGGACGCCTACGGTCCCCGCGATGACAATTTCCACGTGATTCTCAACAAAAGCAGCCCCGAGGAGCAGCTTGGAATAAAACTGGTGCGCAGGGTGGATGAGCCTGGGGTGTTCATCTTCAACGTGTTGAACGGTGGTGTGGCAGACCGACACGGACAGCTGGAAGAGAACGATCGAGTGTTAGCCATCAACGGACACGACCTTCGGTACGGCAGCCCAGAAAGCGCAGCTCAGCTGATCCAGGTGAGTCCACGGTCATTGCCAAGATCCTGGCTAGAAACTGCCAGCATGAGTGGGATGCTCGTTACCCTGACCTACCGGCCCTGTTACTACCATGTGTGACATGCGGTGGCTCCCTTTCCGGGAGCCAGAATTGAAGGGGCAGGTAAGAGCATTACTCAAGCAAATGATGTGTCTCAAGGTCATGGACATTCCCTAAATGTTGCCGTACAATCTGACGGCCTATAGACCCTCAGGGTTATATGCTGCAACCTGACCAGGTTAAGATCACTTAAGATCCGCAGGGCTGAGTCATGCCTATACCCAGGGTGTTATTTGCAGACCCAGGGGTCATTCGGATGCATTCTGGACATATCCTAGACATCCAGATGTACTAACTCCCATAAGAAGCTGTGCCCTCTACCTTCCAGGAATCCCGTGGACAGAGACCACTATGGGATTGGCTAAGGCTAAGCCGCGTCTCCATGAGTTCAGCCTCCTCAGAAAGCCTGTGGGAACTCAAATATGAATCTAGGACAAGGCCCCTAAAAAGAGAGGGATACAAATTATGTTCCCAATAGCCTGACATTGGTTCATATTAATTCACGTTCCTGACTGGCATAGCATCATCAAGCCCTAGCATGTATCTTGTTGCCTTTGGCTGGGTCACCATGTTTTTTTCTGCTGTTTAGTGAGTTGCCATCTTTATTCTTAGAAGGACAGTCTTCGTTATTCACTTCATTTAGCCAAGATGTATTAAGTTTCTGCTGCTCACCTCACCATGTGTCAGGTACAGAGAACACAGAGATGATGGCCTCTCAGCTCTTCTCTCAAAGGAGCCCACAATCTAGTCCAGGGGATGTACTTTCTGTAAGTAATTGCCATATTGTGTGTTAGCATTCTCATGGAGAAATTAAGTACAGTGTTGTTTCAAATGAAGGAGAGATTTTTGCTTGCATGGGCTTAGGAATTCTTTACAGAGAAGATCTTGACTGGGACTTTGAGGAATCAGTAGAAGTTCTCTAGGTAGACAAGGCAGCGAGGGCCATTTTAAGGGGACACACCACAAAAGAACATTTCCCTGAAAGCTGGTTAGGGAAAGCATTAACACCTGGAGCCTGGTGTATATTAAGAAAAAGCGGTCACAGACAAAGCCAGATTGGGAGGGAAGGATCAGATCCTATGGAGTTTTACGAGCCATGCTAAGTTCAGACTTTATCCTCAAGGCCGTGGGATGTCCTCAAGGCCAAGGGAGTGACATGATTTTCTAGATCTCTCTCAAAGTGGCAGAGAGCTGATAGGAGAGGGGCCAGATTTGAGGCCTTATCTCACAAAGCATTTGTGAATTACCTGGCATGTTGCGTCAGCTTGCTCTCAGTGACTCAAGTGTTCGCGCTTCAAGAGAAGATAGCAAGTCAACAGTGATTGAGTGAAATTGTACCAAGTTCCACAGAAGATGATAGTCAGAACACAGAGCCTGCTTTCTAGAACCTGATCACCTAAGCGCAGGCAAGTCTCCCTGCCCTGGGTTCCCGCCATAGAGTTCTTCCAGGTGTGGACAACTCTTCACTGTCACGTGTACTGTATCTTCTCCCTCCTCTTCAGGGAGAACCTAGAAGTGTATGATACTGTCCCTTTACGGGTGGACAGCCTGAGGTAAAGAGTACAAGGGGACTTACCCTACTTCCTTTGTCTCCCAGGATAGGAAGCACATGTGGTATCTTGCCCCTGGGCTGTGGCTCTTGGTGGTGTCCTGCTTTCAGGGTGATTCTGAATGTGGTGGATGTTTAACTGCATAACGGGCCCTGAGGCCATAGTCTGTGGAGCAGGTGGAAAAGGTCAGAGGTACAAGAGGCACTTCCCCTCCGGAGTTGTGCGGTCTATTTCCAAGTCCTTACACCCAGCTTCAACTTCTTCTCTGAGCACCACACCTACATGACCAACTGCCGACTTGGTATCTCCACGTGGATATTTAAAAGGCATCTCAACTTTAATGTCTAAAACCAAATCCTTGACTTCTGCTTCCTCCTTGTCAAACCTGTTCTTTCCTCAGCCTTTTCCAGTCTCTAGAAATGGTGCCATTTGCCCAGTGATTTGGGCCAAATTTCTTACTCTCTTCAATATGCTCTCATTGTAATCCATTTCTCACTACCTCCACGGCCTCCCTCAGCCATGCTACCGACGGCCCTGGGGCTCTGTGGGAGACCTCCCAGCTGGCCTCCTGGCCTCCACCCTGATTCTCTACCTCTGCACTCTGCACGGCAGTTAGACGGCCATTTGCCAAGTCAGTCCCATTGTGTCACTCCTGCTCAGCTCCCTGATGCTTCCTAAGACAGAGTAAAATTTCCAAATCTTAACAGTAGCCTTCAGAGCCATGTGTAATTTGGGCTTTAGTTACCTTTCTAGCTTCATTTCTTAAGCAAAATAGAGGATTTCTAGTATTCCTACCCTTGCCTTCCCATGCTCAGTCACACCACCTTCTTGCTATTGCTTCTCGAGAATTACAAGACCTTTTTCACCTCAAGGCTGATGTTCTCACATCCTTCTGACTGGAAGAGCATTCCAAATGTCTTTCTCACTGCCACGCTTCCTTCCAGTCTCCTCAGTTCTCACCTCAGAGAGGCCTTCATTGACAATGCCACTTAAAATAGCTGCTCTCACCACCCCCAGCTCTATATCTTTCATTTAATTTGCTTTATTTTTTCCTGCCAACTAATTACTTTATTTCCAGTTGGCCTAGTATGGAATAATACAGTAGAGTATTGTATCTCAAGCACTTAGAGAAATGCCTGGCAAGAATGGACACTCGATAAATATTTGCGGAATGAATACATTGAGTCAAGTTATAAAAATGTCAATATACAGAAGATAGCATTTATACATGAATTCCATCTCTTAGGGATTTTTCATCACACCATTTACCAAAGGACAAACACCAGTTCTACTTTCACATGCCATTTGTCCCCAAGATGGAATTTCTACATCTTTTCCTCTCGAATTTGTTTGGTTCTTATTGGTTGAGCACCTTCTAGGTGCCGACAGGTGTGCGGTACACAGGTAAACGAGACTGACATGGTTCCCGGCCTTGTGGAGCTTGGAATATATTCCTGTCCCTGATCTCAGATGCCGTGAAGTTGGCATTTAGCAGGTGATTTTAGACTGCGTGTGTCAATGGTGAGAAAAGAAAATAGACAACATTTATGGAAACATGAACCCACAGAACAGAATCCTTTTTTTCGTCATGAGTAAACTGCACTGTAAACATGATTGCCCCCCCCCCCGCACCCCACTTTGGAACTAGACTTTGAGGCCATCATCAGTTTTCTTTCTCATGTTGTATTTGTCAACTCCCTCTGTAGGTCAGTCCGTGCGGCTCACGTTCTAGAGCCTGCCAACTACTTGCTTTGCAACAGGCACAAGAAAAACTCCCTTACTCATGCCATTTGGAAAAATTTTGATTACATGTGGCATTCTACTTTTGTAGATTAATAACAGAAGAGGGAAAATTTCGTCCCTGAGAAAGTAAATTTATGAAGTAAAATCTTGCCTAACAGCGGGACTTCCTAAGAGTCTTCTGCTTATTAAACAAAGCCAACGTGCTTTAGAAGCAGGGGAAAAGGGAAACAAAAAATTCTTTTAAAGGCTTGGGCAAAGCTTGTTGGAAAAGAAGTGGAAAAAGTAGAGTGCTGGGAAAATCCAGTTAAGCAATCTCAAGAGCAGATTTTATTTATGTGATACTTGTAACACACACCAGGCTGGGGGAATTAAACTTAATACCCTTCAAACGTGGAGACTCAAGTTACCAACCAATCCTTGGCTGCCTGGCCTTCGTGTATCTCCTCCATGAATCATACTTGCCTTAGAAAGAAATTCCCAGACAACATGTCCTTCTGGGCATGTTTTCTCCCACAGTACCACACTTTTGCCTTTTTCTCCATTATTTCAGGGAAAAGTTATTACAGAGAAGCCACAATTGTTTTAAATTTGACCAATTTACATATGTAGAGTCCTAACCCCCACTTACTCAGCAGTCCCGGGTGTCATAGCAGGAGTGAGTCAGACTCCTTTAGGAGGAAAAGCCTAAGGAGACAGAAGCTTCAAATATAGAGCAATTGACTCCAATAAATTTGGCACAACTTTATTTTTCTCCATTGTCAATTTCTTAATTTTTTTAAAGATTTTATTTATTCATTTGACAGAGAGAGATAACAAGCAGGCAGAGAGGCAGGCAGAGAGAGGGAGAGGGAGAAGCAGGCTCCCCGCTGAGCAGAGAGCCCCACGCAGGACTGGATCCCAGGACTCTGGGATTATGACCTGAGCCAAAGGCAGAGGCTCAACCCACTGAGCCACCCAGGTGTCCCTAATTTCTCAATTTTTTGACCACCATGTCTAGAATCCTTGTCAGAGAGACACCTGGGTGGCTCAGGGGTTAATCATCTGCCTTTGGCTCAGGTCATGATCCCTGGGTCCAGGGATTGAGCCCTGTGTTGGGCTCCTTGCTTGCTGGGGAGCCTGCTTCTCCCTCTGCCTGCCACTCTCTCTCTCTCTCTCTCTCTCTCTCTCTCTCTGACAAATTAAAAAAAAAAAAAAAGATTGCATCTCTGCCCACTTACCAGTGTGGGAATGATTTATGCTGACAAAACTATGCCTATTCTGAGATGCTCTCCTATGTCTGCAATTCTGGGTCTGTGAGTTCAAATGTATTTGGAAGTTCAAATACAGACAATTAAGAAATGAAGAAAGTAATTTCGGATTTCAAATTTGAGTCTCCTTCCTGTGCCTTTTTTTCCCTAGGCAACTCCCAGACTTGAGGCAGAAGCTTAAAAAAAAAAAAATCAAAGTCGTTTGTAGAGGGGATGATAACCTGTAGGTTTTCATTAATACTTACATAGGTATGAGTTTTTGTTTCCTTTGCATGAATTAATATTTAAATGAGAAGTTATTTTATCAAAGAACAACCGACAACCAGGCTCTTCGAACTTTTCAAAAGGACGTGAGCAGCCTCTAGACAGAGCCAGAAAGTAAATAATGAACGACTCGTATTACCTACATGTGTTCTGAGTACGTGATTCCAGCTTTCGAGTTCTGCACAACTGAAAAAAAGACAGAACTTTGATCCCTTGGAGCCAGTAAGAACGGCCAGTGAAACAAAACCTGATAGATCAATGTGCTTTTTACATATCAGTGCTGCTAATACAGAGTCAAATTCCCATGTAAACCCATTTTCTTAACATGGCATCGTAATAAATTTAATACAAAGGCTAAAGAATACATGAATGTAAAAACCGTCTCCTTGAGCTGAATTCTTAAAGTCCAGGTGATTTTTATACAGGGCTCTACATTTCACGCACTCGTGATAAAGCTGGCTTGGTAAATTGTACAGCTTTTTGGCTTCAAAATTTGTGAGTGAATCCCATGCTCAGTTCCACATGGCAAATATTCGGGAATCTATTTTTTTTTTTTAATATTAAGGAATCTTGAGGCTTTGCTGCCTTTCCTCCAACTCAAAATATCCCTGTGCATGCATTTTTTTTTTTAAACACCACGGACCAGAATCAACCACGAGAGTAGCTTATAGATACCCTAAAAGAAACGATGTTTGAGGCAAAGGACTTGGATCATTCTGATAACTTGGCAATCAGCAGCCAAGAGAATTCCAGAACTAAATTCTTATTTTGACCTTGTCATTGACCTCTGTGTGACCCTGTGTACATCAAATTATCATCATTAACATCTTAACCCTTAAAAGATGTGCTTCTGGGGCGCCTGGATGGCTCAGTGGGTTAAAGCCTCTGCCTTCGGCTCAGGTCATGATCTCAGGGTCCTGGGATCGAGCCCCACTTGGGCTCTCTGTTCAGCAGGGAGCCTGCTTCTCCTTCTCTCTCCCTGCCTCTCTGCCTACTTGTGATCTCTGTCTGTCAAATAAATAAATAAATAAATAGATAGATAGATAGATAGATAGATAAATAAATAAATAAATAAGATGTGCTTCTGGGAGCAGAAGGATGAGTATGAAGCTACAGGCAAGAGGGAAAGTAGCCCAGATTTCTGTCTCTGATCTTTTCCTACCCTGATCAAATCCTAAGGTCCAATTCACCACTTTTCCTCAAAGCCTCCTGAGTTTCCTTTTCCCTTGGCCGGTCTCTGGCTGCTCTTCACTCGCTGAAGTAGCTGCTGCCTCTCCGGCAGGCGATATTCTCGAATTCTTTTAAGAATGCACCAGGTGCTATGCTGGGAACTAATGTTTCAATGGTGACCAGATCAGTGTGCCCCAGGTTTGCCTGCGCCGAGCTCATTTTCTAGAAACTCTCTGCTTACAGTGCACCATTAGCTTGTTCTGGGGTTCTGTTTCCTCCAAGTTTTGGCTCAGTGAGAGGCATTTTTCTCAATTTCCTTTGCTCGCTGGAAGAGAGGGGTAGGGCAAGGACTCTCTGAACCTCATTGTGTGGTATGGTGCCAGGTCAACAAATGACTGCTGACTTTGGTATTTTTCTAGTCTATCACCCGGTGATGGTTTTGATGCCTCCTGTGGTCCGTATCGCCATGCAGGGTCTATGCGCCATGCATGATCCCAGAGCTAGTCTGTGCTGATGTAAAGGTGTCCCTAAGTGAGGTCCTGGGAGCCTCCCTGTCATCTTTTAATTAGACATTAATAATGAAGACTGACATCTATGGAGCTCTTGGCTTCACAGAGCTTATCCCCTATGAACGTATGACATGGCAAGATGGGAACCCCATCACTGAGGTCTTGGGTACAGCTGGTCCATTAGCAAAGAGACTCCTCTGTATTGGGTCCAATCCTACACACACATACCCTGCTCAACTTTATTAGAGGGAGTCCAGAGTTTATCAACCTTTTGAGATGACTTGAAAACACGTGAAATATTAAAGAAAGTAGAAATAGTTGACCTGGAAAGGAGAAGAGCTAATGGAGAACAGTGAGCCTTATCTTCACATAAGATTGTTCCATGGAAATTGATTTGGGGCTTCCCAAGAGGGTATGACTGGAGCCAATGGGCAAGCAAGAAAATGGCACATTTAGCTCAGCCTACGGACAAACTTTCTAATTAGTGCAAAGAATGGCCCACAATGCCTTGGGACACAGTGAGTCCACGGTCATTGGAGGCACGGAAGCATGAGCCGTGTGACAACATGGCAAGGATTTTGCAGGGAAACTGAAGCATGGGTTACAGAGAGAATGTTGGATTAGATGATGTCTGACATCTCTTCCATATATGTGGCTTTTTAATGATGTGGAACCAGTGGTCCCCAATTTCCCAGGGCATTGTGAGCTCAAGATAGATGAACTGACAAAGATACTTGAGTAGTTGATGGAAGAGAAGCTAAGATGAGGCAACCCTGAATAGTATAGGAAAAAAAAAGTCCCTACGACTATACATTGAAAATCAAAGCTAGACTGTCTGACTCCGGGATCCCAGGAAAATAAATGAGTAGGGAGTGTAGATGCAGGATGAATTATTTTTAAAGAAATGCTCACTAAAGCCTTTGTTGGCGGAACACTAAGGAAAGACAAGTTGATGTTATTGTAAATGCAACTGTAGCTCTCAGATGTCTTTGTAATGAGGCTTCCCAGTCAAACGTGGGTTGCCTGTGGACCCATACTGGTGTAAGAAGGGTTGTGTGTTTATGGTCTCCCTGCTCTGAGCAATAGTCTGGATGCCTACCAGCTTGGAATTTTCCTGTTTCAGGTTTAGGATGTTAAAACCCATTTTATTTAAACACATACGTATATATGTTTTTAAAGCAGCAAATGCTATAATGCATGTGGTTTGACTCAGTCCTCTTTCACGGTAGAGAGGTAGAGCCCTGGGCTCGGTGGGAAGGTCACACCTTCAAGTACAGGTGCATTGTCACCTCTTGGTCTTCCCTAGTTCGCCATCGCGTGTCCCCACGCAGTGCTAGAATAGTAGAAAGAGGCCCTCTGTTCCAGTGTACAGCTCTGCGAAATGCCTCTCCTGCCTTATGTGGTGGCATCTTTGTTTTCCATTTCTCTGTTCTGTGAAGTTTCTGATCTGTGTGGAATCCTGACCTGTTATTAGCCACAGTGGCTTTTGTAGGGAGAAGAGCCATTCTCAGGCTGAACGTGACCGTGACCGCCCCAGGACGCTTGCTTCGCAAGGCGTCAGCGTAGCACTTTCAGACTCCTCCTTCCAGTTACGAGAGGTGGGATTTTGTTCTTTTTAAATGGGCTACATATAGATGAGGCCTCTGCTTAGTGCCGTCATATAAATATTATTGGCTGTCTTGAGTCACCTCTCAAAAGAAGAGAGAAAAATAGTCCCGACATCATCCCCTCAAAAGACAAGCCTTATCATGGTCAATGCTACTCAGTTTTCACCCTTTGATTTTGTCTGAATAATTAGATTTTTTCCTATTTCCTTGGCTGGAAGTACTTGGTTCCACCCTGGAGACCCTTACCATGCATAGTGCATATCTCTTCCACGGCTCCTAACAGTCCCTGAAGTAGGACAAACAGAGGACAGGAGCTGTGTCCATAGGGATCCTCGTGCAGTGTCTGGCCCAGTCAGCCCATGTCAGCTGTGGGGACAGAACCACTCCCAGTAAGCTAAGGTCCCCGGGGAGAACACGAAGGCCAGCAGAAGTGCTTCCCTTAACCTACAGAAAAGAGGGAGGGAATTTAACGCTTGGGCTCTTGGAAGAGGAAGGCGAAGCAGGTGGAGCAGTCAGCCTGTGAATCTGGTAATGACCACGTCCAGAGTTTGCCTCGAAAATTGAGGATGTTTAAGGGAGAGAGAAGAGAGGAAATTTTACCCAAAAAATATTGTCCTCTAGCCCTTGTCTGCTACTCAAGGTAGCCCCAGTTGTTTAATACTCCTTTGGCCCAAATCCAGCATTCCAAGAGACGCAAGGGAGAGGCTGTCCTACCCCTGTCTTGTAGCAAGCTCTTCCTCCGAGTGTGGTGTTGAAGCTGACGGCTCCACTGCGCCCATCTTTCTGGCACATACGATGGGGCACGCCATAGAGAAGTTTGTCTCCCCTCACCCCCCTTCTCACACCAGATTCACAGCCAAGAAAGGACAGGCTTGCTGATGCGAAGTGCTGTTGCCCAACACTGAATCGAGCTGCTCCCAAGGGCTAAAGCCAGTACAAACACATTAGCCTCTTTTCCATCTGACAACTTCAAATACCAGGAAAGAAAGTGAATCCCTCCGAGAGTCTCCCTCGGAGCAGTTCCCTGAGAGTAAGGTGGTTGGTTACGAGCCACAGACCCAGCCTTGAGGAGAACTCATTTCTAAGGAAACTGATCCAGGGTTATTTACTGGAGCATTGATCCTGCCAACAACTTACTACCAAAGTCAGCATCTGAAAATCCGGTGAGAAATTTGTGTTTGAAAATGTGAATTAAACAACTCTCGCAAGCTGCTCCGTGGCATTCTGAATTTTGTCTGGCGAGCCGATTCGATGTGTAAGTCTCAGATTTTCCTCAGTTCTTATGAGGGGCCTAGGTCACGTGATGGCCTCTGAGCCAAGTGAATGGGGTACCTACTCAGGCCAGAGACAACCCCCCCTCTGAGATCCTTCAAAACATTGGAGCTTCCCTGAAGATAAGGAGTACATTTGGGCTCAGGAGTTGGGAGTTTTGACTGGAGTGTTTGCCACTTATCTCTTAGTCATTTTTTTTTTTTCAAGAAAGTTCCCAGCGATAACCTCATTAGGATAAGTAAGGCTTACAGTATAAAGAAAAAAACATTATTACGAAATACTGCTCTAAGAATTGAGTTTCGTTGGCTCATAGCATAGTTCTTCATGTCCACTTGCTTCATTATTGTTTCCTGAGCCTGTCATTTTTGTCCTTTGCAAGCTCTGTGGGTGGTAAGAGGCACTAAGGAATTCAAGATAGGTGAACAGCCAAGGGAAGGTATGTAAATGACGATCGGGTAGACCAGCAGAAGGGGTGATTGGGCTTTACGTGAAGGAACATGAGTGAAGGACTAGAACTTGCTTTTTGGGCCCTGTTCAGTAGGATTTTTGTGATTACAGAGTGACAGAGACAAGTCCACTTGACTAGCCCACCACCCACCAACAGACACTCTTAATGCTTCTTAGAGGTTGTTTTTAAAATGTCATCTGATTTATGGCTACCCAGTTCATGAACCCTAAGTTTCAAGAAAGCTCTGAAAAGAAATGTTTGCTAATATTAGCATGCAAATCCGTGAAGGTTTGGGCTGGCTATTGTTGGACAGCCGTGGGGATCTGATTTCATTGGTGCGGCTCTGATTGCTTAAGATTTTAAAAACAAGGTCATCCTTCATGACCTGATTTTTCCGTGGTCTGATAGCCAGATCTATAAAGGAAGAAAGGCAGGCAGGTCAATGACCATCTCAGCTGCTGGGGTGAGAGGTCAAGGGGTGGGATTAAGAGAGGAACCATAGAAACTTACTCCTCTCTTCTCCACCTTGTCCCCAGATCGAGTCTTTCTTGGGGACCTTTCTAATCAACTCTGGGCCATCAGGGAGCTTGGTTGATGTACATTTCACAGGGCTAAGGTCTCCTCTGTCTGCTTCAGTAGTCAGCAGTTCTGGAAAAATGAGAAATGCTCTCAAACAGACATGACATTTGTCTGTGGCGGAAAGCCAATTTGTAAATTTATGGTGTGGAGTGGACCTCCCCAGTAAGCAATATATTTGCTGTTTGGAATGTTCTGTGCAAGCGTCAATGTATATAGCAGAGAGGAAGAGAAGTCAGAATTGGTGATGGTCACAAAAAAATAAAGGTTCAAGGCAAAGGCCTTGAATCAGGCTGTATTGGAACCTATGACGTCATCCTTGTATCTCTCAAGCGTTCATCCTTCCCCATGCCTACGTGTCTAGCACTGTAGATGCAGGATTTCTCTTCTGGTGGTGGTAGAGTGGCGGCCACAACTCTCGTCCTTTTTCTATATTATTTGCCTTTGGTCTCGGTTTTAGACTTTACACTGTATGCTCTGTACTATCTGAAAAGTCCTTCAGATGTGGCTTGCGCACCATGAGCCATGCCTTAAAAATAACAATGTTTGATGAGGTCTGTTGCCTAAGTCAAACCTTTCCTAGTTTTTCCCCTTGAAACGGGTTTCACTCCCTGATGTAAAGATACAGGAAATAATTCTCATGTTCTTGCCAAATTACGAAATGGGGACTGCTGTGAGAAATACTAGACACCATTTTTTTCCCGTAAAAGTAGACTCCAACTCGCATCTTGGTAAGCCCCTGGTGCCGACGTGTTGGCTGGAAGCTCTGAGAGTAGCTAATGTCTGTGTCTCCTCTCCCAGGCCAGTGAAAGGCGTGTCCACCTCGTCGTGTCCCGCCAGGTTCGGCTGCAGAGTCCTGACATCATTCAGGATGCTGGCTGGAACAGCAACGGCAGCCGGTCCCCAGGGCCAGGGGACAGGATCAGCATTCCCAAGGTGAGCCCCAGCTGGGGTGTGTCTGTTCCTCCTGCAGGAAGCGATTTCTTGGGAAGGCTGCACACTTTACCATTTCTAAGTGTAACCTCTGGACTTCGTCACTTGAACACTGTTTGACTTGTCCTGTAAAACAGAAAGCCTAAAGTCCCATCCTCGGGACCTGGTGAGATAACAGGTGTCTCCCATCCAAGCAAGAGGGAAGAAGGTGCAGGAGAGTTTTGAAACCTGATCTTACAGACTTCACAGGGAGACATAGTTTCAAGTCAAAGCCAAATAGATGTCATGTTTTTCCAACAGTCATTTTACTTAAGGACTGTTTTCATTCATTTTGAAATGAAACGGGATTTGCTTGGCTTTTGACTTTTGAAGTTCCCAGTCTGCCTGAAGATTAAAGTATTTTATTAAAAATCAAATTATTTATTATAATTACATATTATATTTCATAAAATTAAATTATTTTAATTAAAAATTAAACTAATTCCTCTGCTAACTTTAGTATGTTTGTTTTTGCAGAAGAACCCAGGAAGATAATATAAACACTTCAAGTTCATGTAACATTAGGGAGTGGTGGGGAATGGGGCAAATCAGAAAACAGATGCCCTATCTTACAGCACTTAAATTCAGAAATAACATCAAATGGTGTGGATTAAGCAGAATGCGTCTATATATTGAATGTATCTTCAGACCGGCAATTTGCAGCCTCTCTTTCAATGAGGTGACTTCACCCAGTTTGTACTTCGGTCTTTGTCTTCTATTAGAGGCAATGCCATAATCTCTCTATTGGATGGCTATGTAAAGCAACACAGACCTTGCTTAGCCCAAAATCAGAGTCCCAAAGCCTTAGTTGGCACCCTATTGTGATGGCAATGAGTTTCTAGCCAGTTCTCCTAAGATCTGATTCCATTAAATCACTTATAACTAAAAAAAAGAAAAGAAAAAACTCTAGGTAGCCCATTCATCTTGCAAGAGGGATTAAGGAATGCCTATTGTAACAATCAGAACACATCAGGCTGAGTTTCAGTTTGGAATAACTCCCAAGTTTGGGTTTTTGAGTCATGGATGCAGAAACAAGACTCAAAATCTTGATTTTTGAAACATGCCGTTAATGACACAGCCTACAAGTCCACACCTCCACCCCTTTTCCCAGCCCGCTAGCCAGCCATGTCCCATAAATCCATACATTTCAGGCTTATTTACAGCAATCTAGACAGAGCAGGCAACTCCTGCTAAAACATTTTATGGATAAGGACTCCCAGGGGTCTTTGACTAGTAAATACCATTAGTGTGTTTAAATTAAACTAATTGTATTTATTAATGGAAAACTAGTTTATTAGCTTAATCTAATTAATTAACTAATTATAGTTGGATTAACTAGACCATATTGTATTCCAGCTCATTAAACCACTAAGCATGAGGCTTCCATCAGCACTGTGGGTCTACAATCCCTTCCACCTAACCACCACGAATCATGCAAAACAGCCAGAATGAGCTGTTCAAAGTTTTGCTGCAGGCTCTGTCATGTATCTAATTCCTGGAAAACATACAGAACAAACTGGCCTGGTGGGAAATTGTAACGTTTTCTTTTTAACTTATGGTTCTGTCTGCCTTTTGAGATGCCCTCACACACACACACACACACAGGGCCTATTTAAAATAAAATGAAGACATGTGGCTCTTTGATGATTTAGGTTTTTATGATCCCACTAAGCTTTGTTTTATCTAGGAAACAACATGGCTTTTTGAAAGTAGGACTAGCTTAAATGAGTCAGAGAAATACCAAAGAAGGCAAACCAAGACTTGTGAGACAGAAAAGTTTGTAGCCAACTGAAAAGTTAAAGACAAACAGGCATCAAATGTAGGTGTGTGGCTACCTCCGTGGACGAGGAAAGGGAAGGTGACCAGAGAGAAATCCCAGGGAGACCTCAACTAGAATGGAAACTGTATTTCTGATGCTGGGTTATAAGGCACAAGGGTAGGTCATTATGTTCATCTTTATACTTTTTTAAAAAATGAGTCTAAAAGGTTTTATTTTAAAAATCCCAATATTCTATGAAGTTTGTATTTTTATAGCTAAGTGATAAGAAGACTGGTGTCCATGATGTTTTTGAATCTACTTGAATTAGTTCATACTAAATTGTGTTTTTGAACATTAGGGAACATCCTGAGCTCTCCGAAGGAGGGAAGGGGGCTTGGGAGAAAACCCAGATGGAAAAGAAGATCTCTTTCGTATTTAACTCTCTTTCCGACCAGAGTCAGGCCACTCAGCGTGGGAAGGGTGGTACTTGGGCTTTCCATTGCTAACATGGGTTTCTCTGGTGGGGAAGGCAGACAGCTGTCAGAAACACAAGACAAAGGACATGTTTTCCGTTTGGGGAGCCCAGGCTTTTGTGTGGATCCCTCAGGTGCTTGAAACCTCTCCTTGGTCAGCACAGCAAGGCTGCTGGGTAAAGCCCTGGACAAGTGTGCAAGAAGACTCCGCTCTCCAGGAACTCACATTCAGAACTAACCAATCCGTGCAGCCAGGAGCACGTAGGTTTCAGCCTCCGAGTCTTATTTGTCATGTATTTTATTGGGCAGAATTGGGTTTGAGTTGAGTTCTGTAGTCAGTGAGATAAACTGTTCCTGGAAAATTGAGGAACGGGTCCTTTCATGTATTTTTCTGACAGTTGTCTGAAAATTGATAGGTTAATTTTTATCACGTGTTAAAACATGACCTCCCAAAGTAGAGTAGTGTGGTGGGAGATCACAGATTTAGTCAGATATCTGGGGTTTCAGTTGCCAATCCCACCTCCCGCCCCCCCCCCCCCCCCCCCCCCCCCCCGCCGCCCCGGCCAGCTGGGGTTCACTGATCAGTTTCATTTTAACATTGAGTCTCAGTTTTTCTGTCTGGACACATTTAAGTAGATAATGAATATTTCTTTCCCTTTCCTCAAGGAATATGTGGCCAAATTGCACATTATTCAAGGAATATTTACTCACAACAAAATAATTAGAGACACACTTATTTTTATTAACTGGTGTAGTGGGTGAGAAGCCATTTCTGGAGTATTTCATAAGATATGTGATTTTGCTACTTTCAGATGGATTTACTGATACATTTTTTTAAAACAGATTTTTGGGGGTTTTTTGGTCTTTTTTTAAAGATTTTATTTATTTATTTGACAGAGATCACAAGTAGGCATAGAGGCAGGCAGAGAGAGAGGGGAAAACAGGCTCCCTGCTGAGCAGAGAGCCTGATGTGGGGCTCGATCCCAGGACTCTGAGATCATGACCTGAGGCGAAGGCAGAGGCTTAACCCACTGAGCCACCCAGGCACCCCACTGACACATTTTTTTAAACAAAATATTCTCAGATCAAAGGTGTTTCTTTGGTCACAGGAGTGCCCTACGTGGGCATTCTCCCCCACTTCGTAAATGAAGCTGGGGGAGCATTGAGTGGTGATGGTATTATACGATCTCCAATGATATTACTGTTAGAGATCCGAATAACAATAATGCGTGTTTAAACTTACTACCTAGAAAGTCAGTTGAATTATTGGAATCTTCCTCTGGACAAATATTATAAATATTGATAAAACTCAATATTGGCAGATGTGGGAAATCAACATGTTCACAAGGTATTGGTGAAATTATACGTGATCAAACTATTTCATATGTATCGAAATGTAAAATGCCCAGGGCCTTTGATTTAGCAGTTGTACTTTGAGGACATTAGCCCAAAGAAATATTTACACAAGTGCACGAGATATGTGTCTAAGGATGTTCACAGTGACACTGTTTAATTTTGCAGGAGACGTATAAACAACCAAAATGGTCATCAGCGGGGGGATAGGACAGAGCCACGTGAAGAAGTACTAGGCAGCTGCTTAAGAATGCAATAGACCATGTGTGCATGCGTGCGTGCATGTGTGTGTGCGTGTGTGTGTGTGTGTGTGTGTGTGTACACATATATTTTTTAATGGGAAAAGGTGTCCTTGTTTTCCAGAGGATTACCATACTGTGTTTTAGACATTACCTTGGGAGCTACCCCTCCAATATCCCTGGCTTCCATGTGGAAATAATGGAAGAAAACAAAACCCTTCTTTGTGAAAATCAGGAGTAAATGCTTTATGAACATCCCCAGGAACGAGCCGGAGGAACAGAGCAGCCAGTAGGAGTCCCTAGTTTAGAACTTTGCCCGGCACTGGGGGCATTTCAGACCTGCCTGCATCTTCAAGTAGGGCTCTTCTGAGCGATGTCTGTGATTATAGGAGGAGACCTGCCGGGTATAACTGCTCTGTGGAAGAAAAAAATCACATACTGAGAATGGACCTAGAGAGTGCCTCCAGAACGACTCTGGAGTGCTAGGACCACTGTGTTCATACTGTTACTTATTTGTCTTATTTGGAAACTTTGCCCTGAAGAAGATCCCATTTCAGTTTATAATTCACTTCTGATAAAGAGTCTCTTCGAGGTTCTGGGGTTTACAGAGACATACAATGGAGACCTTACAAGTACTAATTGTAACATTTGCCTTGGCCATAATAATTTGCAATTCCTGATTCAGTATTTACTACCAAAAACAATTTGTGGCAACTTGTAATTTAACCATCCATTTATTTGACAAACAGAGTTACCATCCTTAATGTGCTAAATGCTGCCTCCGGTGCTAGGGATATAATAGTAACAGGCTATTACTGGATACAATAAGGCCATTAAAACAGGCATGAGTACTTAGATACCATAGAAAATCATGAGATATAAATGAACAAAAAACCTAGGCTTATCTTCATAATGAAGTATTAAAAATGGACTCTTGTGCGTGCAGGCAATAGTTCTCTATGATGTTAACCATCAACTTTACAGAAGTTTAATTATCATGCTTGATCTGTCTGGTCCCCACCTCCATGCCCATAAAGGCACTTTCTTATTTCCAGAGTGTCTTCATGAAAATGCAAATATTAATACAAATTCTCCTCCCTCTTTTAAAACAAAAGGTAGTATACTTACACTTTGTTTTGTACCCTGATTTTGATTTAATTTTCTTTCTTTAGATACAACTGTAAGCTGTGTTTTGAGCTATAGACTTTTCTGAGGTCTGATCAAGTGTTACAAATATTTATTTGCAGTGCATGTTCCCACTTATACCCCGAGGTCACTGCACAAGCAGGGAGAAAACATTTTTAGAAAATTATATGTTGATCTGTATTCATTGATAAACAGTGCCCTTGACTGTCTTATTGCTTCAAGATAATACTGTGGGTAGCTTTGAATGTTTTTCGTTTAAAGCTGTTGAACCAAAATCAGAGTTCTCTTACTTGCTTTTCAAAAGTTGGTCCTCAGTATATGCTATACAATGTGTATACTATATTTTTATGCAATAAAACCAAAGGGTAAAACTGCATATTACTTAGAAATGCTGAAGTAAGAGGGAAGATGCTAATTGGAGGGAGCCCAGTTAGTAGAGTGTTTTTTAGAGTGGAACATCTACAAAATCCATTATTTTTCTTTAGGGAGTTCTATAATTGACTCCCCACCTAAATTAAACTGAGACTATTTAATTAAAATATGGTTATTTTTTTTTAACTTAGAAAAAAATCCTGATACTCAAGAATGACAAGACTTTTATGATACTACTATCAGGAATAAATGAGTCACCTGAAAAATTTGGGGTGCAGTTCACTTTGCGTGTTTACTGTTTCTCCAGTGATCTCCAACCTGTTCCTCTTCCATTTTTTCCATTCCCATTTGAAATGTAAACTTTCTCGGAATCAGCCTGTAGAATTTGGGATAATGCCTCTCTGCTGAGGGTGGGAGGCAAAGCGAGGGTTCTCTCTGCAAGGACTATTGTCATATATTTATCCGACTTGGGTAGTTTTTGTATGTAGAAAACGCAAGCCATCTTGTGAGCCGATGTGCTATGTTTGTTTTTCTGTCTGTGCCTTTAGCCCCTCCATCCTGTGGTCACTTGCCATGAGAAGGTGGTAAGTGTCCGAAAAGACCCCAGCGAATCTCTCGGCATGACCGTGGCAGGCGGGGCGTCACATAGGGAATGGGATTTGCCTATCTACGTCATCAGTGTTGAGCCTGGGGGAGTCATAAGCAGAGATGGAAGAATAAAAACAGGTAAAAGGACACTTCAGGTACTGGGGCAGCGGGGGGTTAAAATGAGTTAGCAGCTTGCTGGATTAGGTCACTGCTTCCAGAATTAAGGAGAGGATGAGAGGCTGAGCTGCCCAGGACCTCTGTTACCCACTGACAATTACTGGTTTGAGTATAGCAGCTGGACTGGGTTTCACCCCTTAGTTTGTGTGGGTTGGTGTGGGCCGCTTGGCTTGCTAATAAGGCAAGTACCTGCAAATATGCCAAGTAATGGGGGAAACTCTACAGTTCAACTAAATAGCATAATTTGGTTCCATTCTTTCTAAGTGGTTCTTGGCAGGATTGGTCCTGTGAGGAACCTCTTCATGAATTGTTCCAGTGTATGGGTTGGATGAGAGACATTCTTTCATAGAGTTTGAGTCAATGACTGTTCAGTGAAAGTACCATGCTAGGTCCTTTCCCACTGTTAAGAAGGTTCCATTAATCTTATGTGTCCCGGGCTACTCTGAATGAAGGAAGGGGATGTCACATATGTGTCCTTAATGATACTGTCAATTTCCATGAAGGGTTAGTTCAGATGGTTGAGCAGCTCTGGCATGTAAGGGCTCAGATACAAGAGAGGAATGTGAAGTTTCCAAAGTACAGTTGCTCGGTGTGAGGAGCCATGGGGCCGGGAGGGGTAGCATGGGGAGGGATTTCTTTGGCCAACCTAACAGTGCATCTTCTGGGGTCAGGCAGGACTCCAAGCCTTTCCCATATGTCTCTTCCTATCTTTTCACTCTTGCTATGGCTATTCTGTGTGAAAAAGAGGATATTCAGTGGAGGCAGAAGATCAGGAGAGAGATAAGAGAATAGAAATTGAAGGTAGGAGAGGTATGTGTTTGTGACTGTCTTGTTCTTCCTTTTCACCCCAGCACCTGGGTGGGGAAGGATGAAGGTCACCAAGAAGTGATTTGTTTGCGAGAGAATGCAAGCAGAGGATTGGGTAGTAGGATGTGTGGAGATGGCCTTGCACAAAGTACGTGCTTGCCCAATGGTAGGAGTACCATCTTTGCAGTGAACCACAATGTTAACTCCTTTTTCCTTCTTCAAGGGTGTAGTTCCTGCTCATTTTTCTTAACTGCTACAGACTCCTCTGCCAGCCACTTTAAGGGTAGTCTCTTAATCACTCATGCAATCCCTATTTCTTGGTTAACTACCATAGGCCAAGATCCATGCAGGCACTGGGAGTTTTTGCCAAATGCCCCCCCTTTGTGCTGAAAACAAGAAATAAGACATGAAGAAATAGGTTTTCTTTGATTAAATAGTAAACGAGGCTAATTTATCTTCCTGCTTTCCTTTTTTTTTTTTTTTAAAGGCAAGAGCCAAACACTAATGTGTATGCTTTAGAAACCTCCAAACAAAACTTACCTTGAAACATGCACCTGCTAATCATTTGCTATCCAAGAACTTGGCCTCATGTCAGTGCGGGAGGCTAATGACAAGCTCCCTCACCCTGCTCACTTTTCCACATCCCACTCCGTCTCTGCCCCTTGGCGCTTTTACGGAAGTTCCTGTTTGCACTCTCACTAAGGATGGCTTCTGCTTGTTTGGCCGCTAGGTGACATTTTGTTAAATGTGAACGGGATCGAACTAACAGAAGTCAGCCGGAGCGAGGCGGTTGCATTACTGAAAAGCACATCCTCCTTGGTGGTTCTTAAAGCTTTGGAAGTCAAAGAACGTGAGCCCCAGGAACGTGAGCCCCAGGAAGCCTGCAGCAGCCCAGCAGCTCTGGACTCCAACCACAACATGGCACCCACCAGAGACTGGTCCCCCTCCTGGGTCATGTGGCTGGAATTACCACGGTGAGTCGCAACGTGACCTGCTTGGAGATGTGTGGGAGGAAACAATAATATTTCTTAGACCACTCTTTTATTCTCTTGGGCTGATTCCTGGCACTAGCATCTTCGTGAACCCCAGGTTGGATTGTAAGACTATTTGAAATAATTCTGTCTTCTCTTCTGTAACTGAAAATTCATGCAGAAAGCCCAGGGCAGAGTGAAAGCTTAGACATGGAAGCTTCGTGATGCACTCAGGTTGAGGACCTTGGAGCTGGCCTGTATGGTTGTGTCATGCAGCAGAGAGAGCTCAATGGACAGGGAGAGAAAGCTAGAATCCAGCCTTCTGGAACCCACCGTGGAACCAGGGGAAGGATTACCTTTCCCTAATTTGCTAGTGGCAAACCTCAGAACTTGCATGGATGTAACCCTTCATTGGTTGGTAAAACCAGCCCTTCATTGGTTTTACCTCTTAAGCATTTGTGGGACCCTGACTGAACAAATTGCAGAAGCACATTTTGCCTGTACCCAGATGTTTGAGCATGACTGAAGGTATGTCTCAGACTCTCTCTCCCTAGTTCCAACTCTTGTGAAGTTTTTTTTTTTTTTTTAAAGATTTTATTTATTTATTTATTTGACAGGCAGAAATCACAAGTAGGCAGAGAGGCAGGCAGAGAGAGAGGTGGAAGCAGGCTCCCCGCTGAGCAGAGAGCCCGACGCGGGGCTCGATCCCAGCACCCTGGGATCATGACCTGAGCCGAAGGCAGAGGCTTTAACCCGCTGAGCCACCCACGCGCCCCTCTTGTAAAGTTCTTATAGAAAACTTGAGGTAGCAGATGGGTTGTCATTTCAGTGAGATGTTAACTAGAGCTTTACGGTGAAGGCATTAAATTGTGTCAGACATTTCAGGAAAATGTTTAAGAGAAGACTTACTAAATGGCTAAAGACAGAAGTTAAATATTCAAAGGACAGATAAGTTGGGGTTTGCACACCTGCATCAGAGCATAAATTCTTGGCCTTCAAAGGATTGCCTTACAAATTCCAAAAGCATGATTTAAATGTTAAGTATTAGAGTCACTGAAGATGAAGCACCGTAGGATTAAATGAATGAAAGTATGATGTTTGGTTTTAGTGCATTTTTCCTGAGGGTGGAGATAGTATGATCTCTCTGTATTTTTTTTTTAATTTTAAAGGAGGTTTTAAAAAACATCCCTGTCTCAAATACACTGACCTAGATTCCTTTGTGAGCCTTTCCTAGTTGATAAATTATTTTTTAAAATAAGTATATTTTTAAACAGTTGAAAATTGAACACTGGGGCTGTTTGAAAACCTTCAAACTTTTTAGAATGGAGTCTGAGAGGAAGAAGAGGCTGTTATTTTAACATTTAAAAAAAAATCTTTCTGAAACCAGCATCTATGAAAGTAGGCCATTTTTAAAAAAATGTTTTGTGCTTGAAAGCTGTTCTTCATGAGTTCAGAGTTCCTCACCGTGCATTCGTGCGAGACAGGACAAATACGAGATGCTTTTTACTCCAAGTACAGCCACATGAATGGCTTCCTCTCCCTCCACTCTTTGTCACTTGGCCTGAGACAGCAGTTCTCTGCTCTTGCCAAAAGGATAGTCTGGATTGTGTTCCCTTCCTTTGAAAGACGTAGACAGGAAATGTGAAATGATGCCAACACAGACAACACTGGTGTTCAGTCACCCTGGGGGCCCCTGGTCTGCTCGCAGTGATATCATCACAGTAGAATCTAAAGGCACCAAAGCGGATATCTACCCTCCCAGACCCACTCAACAGAGGTAATCACGGTTACCAATTCCTTGTGCGTGTTTGCAAGGAAAGCCTATGTCAGGGGTTGGCAGACTTTTTCTGGAAAGGGACGGAGTTGAGGGTTTGAGGGTCATGCTCTGTGTTGCCAGTACTCAGTTCTGCTGTGAGCATGAAAGTAGCCGTCAGTATGCACATGAATGGGCTTGGCTATTGGGTCACGAATACAGGCGGTTGGCTGGGCTGTAGTTTGCTGGCCCCTGGTCTAGGTGTCTGTGTACACAAGCACACACAGTTGTAGTGCATACACTCTGTGTACCATGTTTTTTTTAAAGAAAGATTTTATTACTCATTTGCCAGAGAGCTAGAGAGAGAGAGAGCACAAGCAGGGGGAGCGTCAGGCAGCTGGAGAAGCAGGATCCCAACTGAGCAAGGAGACTGATGTGGGACTTGATCCCAAATGAGCCACCCAGGCGTCCCAGAATTTTTTTGTTTTTTTGTTTTAACTCTTAAGAATATACTCTGGGTATCATTTCACATGAGTATATATCCATGTTGTTCTCTACATATCTATGTTGTTCTCTTCTGTGGCTGATAGTGCTCTGTTGCACAGCTGTACCATGATTGTTGAACAGGTTCCTTTGGACAGCGAACATTTCAGTTGTTTTCCATCTCTGCTTTCGCAAACAATGCTGCAGTAAGAATTCATAAGGAACATACGGGGTAGCCGTTGCACTAGTGCGGGGTCCACTCACCATAGAGCTAGTTACGGAAACCTCAGGGCGTCTGCCTGGCCATGGGACAGGCTGCCTGGGTATAAAAGTATTGGATCACACTCTTGGGTACAGGGTAGGTTTCGCATCACTGTGAGCGAGCATTGAGTGGCCATGTGGACAGGTGGGAGGCCCATCTCTTCCTCTGTATGTGTGGCTTGTCCTTTTCACGTGATTATCAGATGACTGATATTTTGGGTTCTCCTAGGGAGCCTAGATATGTATTTATCTTTTAGGTTTCACGTCTTGCATTTTCTGTTGAATCCTTTTCAACTCCGTGTATTTCCTGTGCTTCCTTCGGTTACTGTGGTCTGTCCTGCATATTCCTTACTGTAGCTTATCCTTTCTGGTTTCTATGTTCATTTTGGTGGTGCTTTTATTCTTCCCTTCCCTCTCTTTCCTCTGTCAGCTCATTTCCTCTCTCGTCTCACATCTTCCTGGAAATCTTACATCTCTGCATGGATCTCAGATTTACAGAGGAATTGTTTCAGCGGTATTTTAAATTCACAGTATGTGGTTGGTTATAAATTTCATTTTCTATGGTAGCGTTTTGTTTCTGTGGCAGCATTTTTCTGGTGAGTGGTGTTTGTGTTACTGCTTTTGCTGTTACTTTTCCTCTTTTCTGTTGTCCTGTGTGTCTGCCTGCTAGTTCTTTTTTTAACTCCGACTTAGTTAAGTTTTTCCTGGACAGGCTATTGGCTGGGGGTTTGTAAGGGGAAGGAACCAGGGCCACCTTCCAAGTGGTAGCAGTGTCTCTTTAGGACACGGGGTTGTGCTGCCTCACTGCTCTCAACCCAAGTTCAGCAGTCCACGTCTCTCCCTTCCACCCAGGCTGCTCCCTGGACATACAGGTTATCTGTTTTCTCGTGGCCTCACGCGTGCCCTTCTTCTCTGTCAGAGTGGGCCCAGGGAAGCTCTGCCAATAGCCAGCCTGCCTGTTTCTGGTGTTCTGCTGTGGAGTGGGCCGCTCCCTGCAGACCCCCAACTGTGGACAGACTGGCTTTCATCTTCCCCCTCGTCCTCTCCCTTCCGCAATCAGTTCTCCCTCATCTGTAGTGACCAGTTTTGTTTCAGCTGGTGTTTGCATTTCTGTTTCCATGTCTCCTAGTTGCCGTTAGAGTAATATTTAAAAGCAGAAGAGGAAACATAATCTTCACTCTGACATTTTGAAACCAGAAGTATGTTCATCCTGGCATCTTTCAGACATCCTTAATTCTCCATTATACTCCTTTATCAGGCTCTTAGCTAGTTTCAGGATGTGAGCACCTAGTCATAACACTGCTACAATTTTTATGGATGGGAATATCTACTCACATCTCTAATCTTGACCATAGAGAGCTTCGAAGACCCCAGTTTCTCCCCAGTTGATGCAATACCATTGGCTTAAATGTCTCAAGTCATTTGGCATGATTGATGTCCTAAGAATTTCAGGCCATTTGTCATACCGAGCAAGCTATTTGTCTGAACTGCTATAGACTGAGGCTAAAAATAGATATTTTTTTTGAATTCACAAGGGCATTTCCCTCCAAGTTATGTATTTACTCCAAAACATTTTCCCCTTACAATTTAACAGATTTTGAGGAAACCTATTTGCCGTAAAGTATGATTCAGTCTGTTACCTAAGATTGTCTACCAATGAAGGAAAATGGCATGTCAGCAGGTCTAGAAATAGGAAATCCTTTTCTAGGACATTGTAATCATGCCCTCAGGTACAGTCCAACACACAGAATGAATAATCATGAAGAAGATAATCATACAGTGAACCAGCAGCTGCCTGTTCTGAACCAGTGGGTGTCAGGTAGGAGGAGTAGCAGGGAGGGTTATACAGGACAATGCAAATATACCTCACCCTTCTCAGTGGTGCCTTGTGTGCCAGGAGTGACCCCTGGGCAGCAGCTCCAGATGGGGGCTCTAAGCTATCCCAGTGATCCATGCCATTCAACTGAAGGGAGATGCAGAAATCACTGAAGACCTTCTGCTTTATCTTCTGTTGGCTTTCAGGCCCAAACTCCACATCTGGAAGTCTTTCAGAACATGCTCTCATCTGGACTAGTATGATAAAGGAGAAATGAGTTAATATGTACTACTCTTATGTAGGCAGAGGGTGCTCTGGGAACCCAGACAAGACTTTGGAGTGAATTAGTGAGAAGAGTGGCAACATTTTTTTTTTTTTTTTTAAACAAACCTCTTTAATGTTTGGCTTGAACAAAAGATACCAGGGCTCTCACATCCACTTCTGCATTCAGTCTGTTGCCAGATCACCTATCATGTGTCCTCTGAGCTGAAATCCTTATAAGAAAATGAGTTTTTTTTAACAAAGGCAAATGTCTTACTATTCTGATTAAAGTATTTTTTGACCTCTAGACCCCCTGAAAGGCACGTACATGGGAACCACACTTTGGTGTGGTATAGAGGCTCAGTGCAATTTTGAGGTCCTCTGAGATAAGGGGAATCCTTAAAGGAGACTGAGAAGGAACAGCCAGTGAAACAGAAAAATATACAACTTCTTGAGCAACCCAAGACTTTGCTGTAGTCCCTAACGTGGAGTTGATTTTTGAAGTAACCATAGTTTTCTCATTGGGAGAAATTACTAAACTCCTTGCTATTCTTTAAACTATGCCAACTCTTCTTCAATGAGGCCTAAATTTAGAGAATGAGTTCAGAAAAGGAAAAAAAGCTCACATTGAGAATTTAAAGTCACTTTATATTTCAACGGTAAATCCTGAACATCACTGATCAAAGCCAGGCTCCACATTTCCCAATGGAGAGTGAAGTAATTCAACTTGAAAAACAAATGCCCAGGACTCATATGTTCCAACTAACCAAGGTCTGACTGTGAAAGGGTTTAACAAACAGAGTTCTTGCTGCTACAGTGAAGTTGAAATACACCAAAGGAAGGAAAGTACTTAGTGAAAAAAAATACTAGTAATACTGCCAGCCCCTTGAATGCACGGTACAGATGGCATGGTTTTTGTCTGCTCTGTCTACTGATCTCCCAGGTGCCTACAGTATGGTACACTCAATAAATGTCTGCTGAAAGATGATCCAAGCAGAAAGATACTTTCTCTCCAGTATCAAAACAAAAATCTAGGAAAATCGACCTAATTCATGATTTAATGTTAGGTTGAAAATTTTATACTGGACATAAATTTTAGATGCTGTGATTTATTTATAGCTTGTCCACATGGAATAAAATACTCAGTTAGAATCAATGTAAGGTCCGAAGTGATACTTAATGGGGGGAGAAAAAAGTGGTCAATGGAATAAGAAATACTTGTTTTGTATTGTCCTATGTACCCATTTATGTTTTAAGGAATCATGGCTGGGAAGTGTTAAGATAGCTATTTGCTCATGACGTTGGGTAAGAATCATCCAATTCATGTCCTTTCCCTCAAATATTGGGCACAGGAATGAATGTAATGCTCGGGTATTTGGAGAACTGCCAATCACCTGCTTTGTATATGAGCAGTGGGTGAGCCATTACATAAATGTGCTCTCTGACATACCACAGCTCCTACAAGGAGAAACTTAACTATTGATTGATATCAAGTCTGTGAAATACAGCTGATGAATATTTTACAATCAAAATATAGTTTTTATTTAATGAAAATCATTCTTCAACTATCAGTGAAAGAAATGGATTATTGTAAATTATATATGACAACAGATACAAAACAAAATTGAACTGAGTTTTACCCCTACATTCTAATTTCAAGTTGGAACCAGCAACACTAGGAAAAGTCACATTATACGAATCAACAAGTCTGGTTAACAAATGTTAATGACCAACTTCATCACTTAACAAAACCTTTCACAAGAGACGTTTTATTGGTTTTTCAAAAAGTGGTTAGTATTTTAAAGTACAGATTATAAACAGAACAATCATATTTTGATTTTTACCAATACGAAAATGCTAATTTTCTTTCAAACCAGTTATTGTACTGGGGGATTTTAGTCAAATCCAGTTCCTGACAACACTAGCTGTCACAATTGTAACACAGTTTACACTTGGCCTGCATCTATCTTAACTGTTCCAGTTACCACCGGATATTAAGAGTTTCTTCCATCTAGTCTATTTTAGGTGAGGATTCTACTCAAAGAATACCTGTGGCCTCTCCTTCTCCCATTCCTTCTATAACTTCCTACTCAGTTTACTATTTTTTTCTCCATTATGACTTATTCTTACAATCTTTATTCAATTTCCACTCACTTTATGCCTGCATGTTTCTCTATAACCTACAAAACATGTAGAACTACATTTAAAGCATTATTTTTCAAAAATCAGAACTTTGGCAAATGCATTCATTATTAGGGTTAGGTTTAAGTGTTTTTTCACTGAGATTAATCATTTAGAGGATTTTTGCCTTCATTAAAATTATATTCACAACTAAAAAATATAATATTGCTAAGTATGCTTGAATTTGGTTCATCAGTAAGGACTTAGGCCTATCCAGTTTGTTTCATAGAAACAGAACATAATAGTATTTTTTTAAAAGGGCGTATAGCAATGTAAAACAATTCAACTAGAAAAAGGCCGCCAAGAGCACAAAGGTCTCTGGGCTTTGACAATTTTGAGCGAAACCCATCCAATGCTATTTAGCCTGAAAAAATGTCAATAAAGAGAATTGGAGATGAATCATAATTATTCCTTAAGAGTTCAACTTAAGTGTGCAGATCTATTGCTTACACATTCTATTTCAGGTACCTGTATAACTGTAAAGATGTTATATTACGAAGAAACACAGCTGGAAGTCTGGGCTTCTGCATTGTAGGAGGTTATGAAGAATATAATGGGAACAAACCGTTTTTTATTAAGTCCATTGTTGAAGGAACACCAGCATACAATGATGGAAGAATTAGGTAATAATGACTAGTTATTACCAATATTTTTATATATGCAAAAGGTTGGCCCCTTAGAAATAATGCATGTACTATAAACCTTGTTTTATTGGTAAAAAAAGAAATGTACATAGCATTCAATTTCTAAAAATTCCTTGGTCCCGTACAGCAACTTCCTGTGCTTTTAGCATCCCTTCTAACAGAAGCTGACTGGAGGGTTTGCACAATTTGAGGGGGTGGGGGGGGTCGGGGAGGAGAAAACCTTAATTAGATATTCCTAATTAGAATTTTTTGTAATTAAAATTGACAGTTGGAGCAAAAACTAGGACCACCAAATACACCTGCACTGATTTCGGCTATGAATCACAATGTTAATCATGTGTTGTTTTATGTTTTTTAGATGTGGTGATATTCTTCTGGCTGTCAATGGTAGAAGTACATCAGGAATGATACATGCTTGCTTGGCAAGGATGCTGAAAGAACTTAAGGGAAAGATCACTCTTACTATTGTTTCTTGGCCTGGCACTTTTTTATAGAATCAATGATGGGTCATAGGAAAACAGAAAACTACAGATAAGCTATGTTGAAACAATGTATTTATCTTGTCCATTTTTTTATTTAAAGGATACACTGTAAAAATGTAAACTAATGTCAGGAAAAATATGATCTAATGAAAGCCAATTACACCTCAGAAAATGTAATTCTCAAAACATAACTCTTATTAATAGTTTTTATTCAGTGTGGAGGATTTCTCACTACTCCACAACTTTATTTTTCTATTCATTAAAAAGCTCTTAAACAGCTGAGATCATTTGTTATTCCCCCACTGAATTCAAATCCTACAATTAAAAATTTGGTATATGCTGAGGTCTATAAAGGGTGTATTATGGGCATTAAAAAAAAAAAAAATTTACAGCCAGAGGATTTTAAAAGTACACTGCTAAGAAATGTTCATCAAATAAGAAATATTTTTCAAATTATAGCTGTCTTTTAGTATGTGATATTAAATTCATTTTTATTTATCACTATTTAAAGGATCCTAGTAATTCTTTCAAAACCATGTCGTTACGATCACCAACAAATACATCCCAAGGCTTATCCCTAAAAATGCTCATAGAATTATGAACTTGTATTCTTAGATCTAATGGGACATGACTAATCTAAAGCTCTTGTCTTTTCATTCACAATTAGCTAGTAACTGTATCAAAACTCCACATGCTGCTCAACCAATGAGCTTTGGAAAAAGCATCAAGGAAGGCCAAACCAGCTTGACCCCAGCTCACAGACAGCCATGAGGCAATTCGAATCTGTGTCACAGTGACGAGGCTTTGTCTCGTGCCTGCTACAGAAACTACCCTCAGGGCAAATTACTTCACAGACACCAGCCAAATGCCTTTATATTTTATTAATTTTTAGAATACAAAAGTTGCCTGTTTAGTTATACCATGAAACCAAATTGAGGACGCTGAAAACCTACCAAAAAGTCATGATATCAAAACTGTATACGAGTTCTTTAATATGCTAAGCAAGAGTGCCACAGCAGTACTGGCAAAATACTTCAAATCTCAACTCAGAGGTGCCTTTTGCAGCGCAACCTTTGAGACTGGTATTTGATTAACTCCAGAAAACTATGGCCAAGGTGCAACCTTGACCTTTATCAGCTCCCGTGTATGTACATAGCTCTTTAAAATTCCCTGCTGAGTGACTCATTCACATTACTTTCTTGGATATAAAGTCATTGCTGTCTTTATTTTTTTAATTTATTTTTTTAAATATTACAAGACAAAGATTTTTAACTTAACATGAAAAATTCACTCTTTTATTTTGAGAAAAAAGTTAACTTTTCATACTAACAGAACAAGATTAAAGGTAAATTTCTTAAACATTATCCAGAAAAATAACAAGATCTATGGTACATTTCTGGCCGTAACACACACACAAGGCCAGAGCCGTGCCTATTCGGCTGGTGCGGCTTCGGTGCTCTCCTGTTCAGGGGCGGGCTCACTGCCAGCTTCTTTTCCTTCTTTGCTTCTCTTAGATTTTTTGTGCTTGTGTCTCCTGTGACTGTCTCCTTCTTCACTTTCATGGCGACGTCTACTGTTACTGAAGAAAAAAAAAGTTTGTTCTTACTGTTTAAGTATACACATGGTGACAAAAATCAACCCACTGTGTGGGTGTGAAGTAATCCATTCTTTTCCTTAAACACATTTAGAGGAGTAACCAGCTTTTTATGTGACTTTTATACGGAGATGGTATTTACATTACAGGCTCACCTTCACTGATAGTATCCTAGCTTCTCAGAGCCCATAGACTTTATTCTGAAAAACTACTATAAATTAGAAACTGAAGCACTAAATCAGAACAGAAAGTACTTTCTAGGGTTGATTTTAGGCAAACAAACAATAGGCATACAATCTGACTATGAGGTCCTGAATTTTCTTTGATTAAGTATTAGTATTACTGGTTCATATGCTAAATAAAGCCCTCTCCCAATAAGATAAGCAGTCCGAGTACTAACTGCAGTCTTGTTAGATTTAAAACTCTTTGTTGAGCCTATAAGGAACCAATTATTTCAACACATTATTCTTAATCTTCCAATTAGGAACACATACGCACTACTAATTATTTGGAAATGTTTTTACTTTCTGAGGTCCAATCAATTGCTCCAGCTTCAAAGGGATTCACTATAAAAGAGCAAACCTTCGAGATGACTTGTGTCTGGTTTCCTCTTTCTCTCTGTGTCGTCTTTCTCTGTGTCGTTCTTCTTTCTCTCGACTTGCTCTGTGGCGCTCGTAGCCTCTTTCTGCATATTCTCTGTATCTGTATCGTTCTTCGTCACTGAAATTGGAATAAAACCTCTTTATGACAATAGGACTGTTTATTCTAATGACTTCAAACTACAAGAGATGTAATCTGAGTCCAAACCAGAAGCCCAAGCCTCCATATTATTATCAGCATCTTATACAGAATAGGTGCAAATAAATATTTGTTGAATTGAGAGGAAAACAATGCCATTCCCAAATTAGTACACATCTAATATAACACATAATTACATGTTAAATGTCCAGCTTTGTTTTGTGCTTTCACAGTTACTGAGTAGAAATTTTACATAACAAATTTTTTTTTCCTTCAAGAACTGGGAGCCGTAACAGACTTAAACTTTAGTCAGCTTCATTTTCTTTCATTCCTTTTAAAATTAAAAGCATGTTTATATATCTCAGACTTCTAACCAAAATTCTTTTAGAATCTTTGTGTGCCCAAGATTTTATAAATAATAAAAATATCTGGTTTGCAATGGCTATGTAGTAGAGAGCAGATGAAGATGCTTAAGTTTTTCAATCACATGAAGAGTACATTGTGCATCCAAAGAAGAGGTAGAGACATTAACAGAGGGACATCAAAGCAACTTCTACAATATCCACACGAAACACAGGCAGAACACTACCTGCGGACTTACTTACAGTCTGACATCCCAATTACTTATTACTACAGCTGTGTGTGTGTGTGTGTGTATGTGTGTGTGTGTGTGTCTGGGATGGGGGGATTCACATGGCTGAGAGCAGCAAGTGCATACACCTGGGCTGTACCTCCAATTTCCTGATTTTGGGTAGAATGAACTGGTTAAACTGGGACTGATGACTAGAGTTAGATAGTATTTCTTTTTTAACCTCCCTAGACTTGTCCTCATTTTGTGTCTCCTCACTTATATTCTGCTCCCCATCTTTCAATCTTTCAATTTTGGGGGGGGGTTCAGCACAGAAGTCAACACTTTCTAAACCTATTATCAGTAACTCCCTTAGAATAAAAATATTTTAGAGCACTATGTACTAAAGAGCTTTGGTTTCTAGAAATCTCTAATATAAATTAAGTCCGTAATCTGCATGACACATCAAGCTGTTAAGGCATATGAATAGAAGTACTGGACAAAGAATGAGGTAAAAGTACAAGCCATATAAAAGAAAAAGCTTAATTACGGTCTCCTAGCAAAAGTAATGATTCAGTAGTGCTACACCTAACAACTATTGCTCACCAAGTTCTTCTTGCCTGAAATACATTCTACATTCAACAAATTTTAAAGTACACCCATGCATATATACGTGTGTGTGTGTGTATCTGTGTGAATACATGGTTCTCTAACCACGAATGCACACTTTAGCATTTGGACACTGGAAGCATGCGCCCTGAAACGCAGTATGTGAGGACGGGCAGCGGAGTAGACTGGGGTCACATCCTGATTCTTAGTGACTACATGTGTGACCTGGGGTAAACTACTTAACCTTTCTGAACCGCAGCTTCCTCATCTGTAAAACTGGCAACAATCATTTTCAAGGTTGTCGGAGAACTGGCAGTAACATTCTGAAGTGCTCAGTACAATAGGAGGCCCTCAGTAAGTGGCAGCTAACACGCAGGCTCCCCATCTTCAGTCAAGTGAATGCTAAACTGTTTTTGAAAGCGGAACCTTTTTGTAAAGGTGACTAACTCTGTAATAACCTTATTGAAGTAGAATTACCATGACAAATGAGTATTATCATGAATAGTATCCTTTTAAAAAAAAGAATACAAGGCCCTCTGAGGCCCTCTTCGTAATAGATTTACAAACTGGATTTACCTAAAAATATAACTAAGGCTATTTTATTATCTCAACTTGTCATTTGTATCTCTCTTTTCCCTCTCAACTTAACACCAATTCTTCTTAGATGTGAGGCCTTTAAGATTCTGAAGACAGCCATATGATGATAGCCATACTTGAAGGGTAATAAAAGATTCGGCCTTATACACAGAACATGAAGGCCCGTCCTTCCATCGCCTTCTGATCGCAGCTGCAGCACAAAGGTTTCTCTGGGCCTGGAAATCATTACAGCTCATTTCAAACACCCTACAATGACCCGCCTTCTTTCTGGCCCACACTTAACAGCCTAAAAACCAGATGTTGAAACAGGTCTATGATTTTCAAAACAATGACCCTATAATTTGTAACACAACACATATGATATGCCATATTGCAAAATGTCAGTCTTTAGGAAAAATGGCCCTTATTTACAGTTCACTGGGATTTCCCAGAGAACACTATTCCTGGGAAAATTCCTAACAACACAAAATTCCCCTACCTTTTGCCTCCTAGGCCTTGAACTTTTAGTCAGACTTACGTAAACATTGATTCTTGATGCCCTACAGCTTAGCAATCTGGAAATCAAATATTGTTAATCATTAACACTTTGTAGTTTCCATAAAAATTAAGTAGCACTTGTGTATGTGTGTGTTTGAAGCTGAAGAATCAGAGAACTTAGCTTCAAATATTCCATAAATATTGTATTATTTATGAACACTAGCAAAGCATTTCATTTTAGTCTTCTTTCCCATCAAGTTTACATTCAGCACTTTAACTTGTGAACATGTATATTCCAGAAATAGCCATGCTATCTCAAATATTTCATTTGAACTACATTAGAAACGATTCAACTTTCTGAAAGTAATGCTCCTGAATAAAATCATGCATTATGTGGCTAAAGTTACCAGCACACACCCCACCACACAAACATAACACTATATGCATACACACACACTTATGTATATATCATATCTTTACTTATTTATAGTCAATAAAATTTTATCAGGTGCCTTCATTGTATAAGTCATTATTAGCAGCTATAGGAAGGAAAAACATTAATAAATCCTATTGTTTCTTATGGCACTTTTTTTTTTTTTTTTTTTTTTAGGTAAAGTTTCAAACTACTAACCAGTCCTAGTCACCTTGATAATAATATATGCTTAAATCGGTAATAATAGTGTATGATCATTTCTGTATCCTCAGCACACAGCTCTGCACCTGGTACATAACAAGGATCAGAAAATGTCAGTTACATGAATGAATGAACTGCCTCCCCCAACCCATAAGAAATAAACCACATAGAGAGTAGTAAAGATAATGAAAAGTAACAGAATTTTTAAACTACCTAATTTCAAGACTGGAAAGAAAATATTTTAAGTAGCATCTCAACCACCTTTTTCAGTTGACAGAATGGCTCTCTACCACTGTCTTCATTTCTCTATGTGTCCATTTCCTCAAGTGCTAAGTTAAAATTTAAATAATCCCTACGGACCTTTTTGGATTAAGAAGTCTGTAATTGCATGATCACATCTAACAAAACAAATGCTGCCTCAATCACGGACATGCTCACATCCGGAAATGATGTATTATTCATCTCATCTAGCAAAATCAGAACAGTCTAAGTACATTTCTTTATCTCATCCATTAAAATAGCTGCTATAAAAACGTTCTGATGCATTTCATTCTACACTGTGATGGTACCAAGACTGATATGTTAGCGATATGCCAAAATTATTGCTTTGATAGACATGCAGGTTGATTTTTAGTGATTTCAAAACCTGTCTGTCCAAACCAAGTTTTAGCCAACAACTTTCAAAACTGTTTCTTCTTTACTATATTCATCTTCTTCCCCTGCGATGTGTTAAGTCATGTTATTCACTGCGTGCCAGGCATTAATGTACAAAGTGCTAAGACTACAGAATGGGAGATGGTGGTCAATGCCCTTCACAGACTTGCTAAGAAA
This sequence comes from Enhydra lutris kenyoni, assembly GCF_002288905.1. NCBI lineage: Eukaryota > Metazoa > Chordata > Mammalia > Carnivora > Mustelidae > Enhydra > Enhydra lutris. Next base: position 26,185,214 of record NW_019154105.1, read on the forward strand.
CACAGGCTTTAAAGAAGATACATTACTTAGGGAGCATGTGAAGGAAATAATTCAACTTTCTTTTGGGTTCAGAAGAGCTCACAGAAGACAGACATGAGCTGGACCCTGAAGAATGACATTTGTGAAGCAGAGAGGAGAGGAACAACATGAACAAGGAAGTATGAAGTGACAAGGAATTTTCAAGAGCAACCATCTGAGCACAGCTAAAACATGGGGTATACTGGCTTGAGAGAGAACTGGGGTTAACGTGTAGGAAGGTGTAGGCTCGGCAGGGAGCCCGCTTGGGATTCTCTCCCTCTGCCCCTCCCACTCTCTCGCTTTAAAATAAATAAATAAATGTTTTTTAAAATGTAGGAGGATGTAGTGACCTGAACTTGTGGATCATAAGAATTCTGAATCATTCTCTAGGCCAGCAGTACACGCCAGTACCACAGTAGTATATGAATTCTTTCCAGTAGCACAAGAAATTTTAGGGAATTAACCTCTAGATCCACAAGTTCTGTATTCTTTCTTAAATCTAAACTGCTTAATGATACACCAGCACCTTCACTAATTTTACTATGATACATTGACTCAGGGTGTGAAAACCATCCTGGCATTAAAAATATCTAACTTAAAATATTAATGTCAGATCTATTTTATTCAAGTAACAATAAAGCTTTATAAGGCTTTAGGTCTTCCTATCTTACACGTTTTTCTGTCAAGGATAACAGAGTAAGAAACGGGAGTATTCTGTATTCTGGGATGTTCTAACTTCAGATATTATAAGTAGTGTAACAATTCTCCTTGACCTAGTTCAAACAAACAAAAAAACAAAAAACCTACACAAGTCCCTTTGCAGGAAAGCAAATCAAAGTGTTAAGGGGCAGCACCTCATATTCATATACATGAACAGAAAGATAAAGTCAGACTTCTCTGATAAAAATGGAGTGTGATGTAGCTGTCAAGCTCGACAAGAGCTGTCTCTTACCAACTAAGTTATACGGTAGCTATTTTCCATAAATGGAATGGGGAAAAACTGCAATTCATGACAATAAATACTTAATACATAAAGAGATGTTTCATTTTTTAAGGACTTTTTGCAAAGATGTATTAAAATTAACAATCCTGGGGCGTCTGGGTGGCTCAGTGGGTTAAAGCCTCTGCCTTCGGCTCAGGTCATGGTCCCGGGGTCCTGGGATCGAGCCCCGCATCGGGCTCTCTGCTCCGCGTGGAGCCTGCTCTCTCCTCTCTCTCTCTCTGCCTGCCTCTCTGCCTACTTGTGATCTCTGCCTGTCAAATAAATAAATAAAATCTTAAAAAAAAAAAAATTAACAATCCTCTCTGAGCATATTTAGTTAAATAAGATGCTTCAGAGCATTGTGGTCTGAAAATATGCAGGGAATGATTCCAATCTTTTGATAACGGTTGAGACCTGATTTAGGACCGAGAATATGATCTATTCTGGAGAATGTTCCATGTGCACTAGAGAAGAATGTGTATTCTGTTGCTTTGGGATGAAATGTTCTGAATATATCTGTGATGTCCATCTGGTCCAGTGTGTCATTTAAGGCCTTGAATAAGATGCATCTAAAAGAACAGTAACAAGTTAGAAGTCTTTAGACAAGTCTTGGTAAAGCCCTTCTGGTGTTCTTCCATGGAACTGAGAAAACTAGATTTTAAGTCCTGAAGGTACTGGGTTGAACTGTATCCCTCCATGGAAGATCTGTTCAAGCCCTAACCCCCACATCTGTGCATGTGACTTCATTGTGAATGCAGGGTCTCCGCAGCTGTAACTACGAGGAGGTCAGACTGGATTTGTCTGCACCCTAGTCTAATGACCGGTGTCCCTATAAACTGAGGGAAATTTGGACACGGACACAGAAGGGAGGATGCAATATGAAGACACAGACAGGGGTGACACATCTATGAACCAAGCAACACCAAGGGTTGCTAACCGCCATGAGAAGCTACGAGAAGGGCATGGAAGAGACTACCTGCCAGAGCCTAGGAGAAGGAACCGCGGAGAGGAAATGCCTGTGGCTCCAGGCTGCCGGTGTGTGGTGCTTGCTTATAGCAGCCCTAGGAAGCAGTCACGCCAAATAATAAATACTTATATAAAGCAGGTTTCCAATTCTCCGCTTTCAAGAAAGTTGAGTCATAGCTGACAGGGCTGTTAACTATGTAATTCTGGCATATCCCTGAATCTAAAGGTATTCAAATAATTAAATGACAGAGCCACAACAAAATTCCATCAAACCTCATTGAAGTATTGTATGTGAACAAGGTTTCTCAGTGTTTACATACTATATACTTTTTTAGAAGAAATGTAATTAATGGCAAAGTCTGTTTTTTCCTAACAATAGTAATATTCACTCATGGACACATAAATTAATTGGGGAAGGTGGAAGGTCCTTCATAACATTAAGGGATATAGTTCCACTAAATCATTTTCAGAAGTTGCATTATCTTCATATGTAAAAATAAGTAATAATTAAAATCAGGGGAAAAAATTTAAAATACTTTATCTTACATTCATAAGTTTTTTTAGACATTTAAACTTACCACAGGTATGCTGCAGAAAAAGATGGATAGAATGAGCAACTAAAAAAAATACTGTTCTTATTTAAGAACAAAAATACTTACAGGAGAAAAAATATAAGGGAAATGGCTCAGAAATAAGAATTCAAGCACAGAGAAATGTAAAATTTCTGACTGTTAAAAGAGAGCCTGTTATATGCATTAAAAAAAAAATGGATGATGATGTTTAGCAAGTCACTATAATGTTCTTAATCTACTGGATATGTTTAAAAGAGTGATGATTTTATTTTAAAACTGTAATGTTTATAATAAATGGGAAATTATATCTCCATTGCCAACTTACTGAACTTAAGATGAAAAATTTCAGATGGAAAGATAAAAATATTTTCAAATTCTTTTAAGGAAGAAATAAACAAACTGAAGACTGTTGCTTTACATGATGGAAAGCCTCTATCAGTTAAATAAGCCTTGACATTTTTAAAATGGTTCTCTCCTGAGATTTTATTCAGGATGGTATTATCTCAGTAAAATTTTTTGAAAAAAATTAAAAAATTAAATGGTTATCTTCTAGGAACTACTCTTAGAGCAATCCTTCCCTACCTGAATTGGATCTTCCAACCTTGCACCAAATATAAACTCTCTGAACATGAAATACATGTGTACAAATTTCCGCACACTCAACAAACCTGTTAAAAACGCTTGGTGTAGGACTGTGATCACGCTCCCGCTCTCTCTCTCTGGTGCGTTCTCTTTCTCTGTCCCGATCACGGTCTCGTTCCCGGTCTCTGTCTCGGTCTCTATCTCGATCTTTCTCTCTTCTTGAATAATAGTCCCACTGCTTGCTGGTATCCACAAGACTAGGCCATGAAGGAGCAGAACCAGGAAGGTGGGGAAAGGCAACTAAAGAAAACAACAATTAAAAACAAAAGTTATGGCACTTAAAAAAAAAAAAAACCTACTGAAAAGGACAAAACTCCCATCATAATTGCTTCATTAGATTATAACAGAAACCTGTTTTATAAATAGAAAAGATAAGTAACATATGGTGAATACCCACAGTTTGGGGTAATATTCAGAAGCAAACCTTAAAGACCTAATACATACTCTTCATTTGTCAAGATGAGCAGGAACCAGAATTAGATACGCCACACATTTTCCAACCAAAAACATAAACCAGACATCTTCAAAGTGTTGAGAGTAAGTAATGGCCAACCTAGAAATGTGTCCTCAACAAAATTAAATCTCAAGAGCAAGAATAAAGGGCATTTTTAATAGACTTGACTGAAAGAACTTCTATGAGATATACCTAATACATTCCAAGAGTAATCATTAAAATAACAGACACAGAATGTACCATTTCAAAACAATATAAGGAAAAACAGAATTTTAAAAATCACCTGAAAAACTCAGTTCAAAAAGACTTGGAAAAGGTAAGGGTTAGAGGGGACAAGTTTGATTAGTTCAATAAGCATAGTAATTCAAGAGACTCAATTCACCAGTTAAATAATAGTTTGTTGATTTGTACTTTTAAAAAATGTAAACAACAAAATAACCCTCTAACTATATTTTAAATATAAGAGACATATAAACACACAAAATGGCTGAAAGTAAAAGGAAGTTCGGAGGAACAGAAAACACCAATTCCCCCATCTCCATAGAAGCAGCTTGATTGATGAAAACAGACCCACACTGAAAGACTCCCTGGGACAGAAGGGCTGAGGACAGGGAATGGAAGATGCAGCTCACCAAGCAGATAGAACAAACGAAACTTCCAGGCTTTAATTTTTAGAGAGTAAAAACTAACATGAATACAGATAAAAATAGAAAAATCTACCATAATCATGGAAGATTAATATACTCCCAATTATTGCCACTTGAAGCAAACAAAAAAAATTCACTACAGATATAGAAGATTTGATCAAAACACTTTCAACAGGGTTGATTTAATGGACATAACATAGAATACTGCCCATAACAGTTAAATAATAATCACTCTTCTCACATATGAAACACAAAAATATACTACATACTTTTATACAATAAGTATAATAGGCACCAAATCTCCATACGTTTCAAATTAAAGACACATTTCTAAAAACTCGGAGGCCAAAAAATAATAAATTATAAATCATTTAGGAATAAACATAAAAATATAACATATCAAAAGTGTAGAGATGCAATCTGTTCTGGAGAGAAATTTAATCTTAAAAACACTACATTAGAAAAGATGGAAAATTAATGAGTTAAAGCTTTCAAAACTTAAGAACTTGGGCACAAACAGAATAATCCAACAGAAAGGAGATAATGAAGATAAAAGTAGAAGTAAACAGAAAAGAACCATACAATAAGAAAAAGCTGAAAGGTGGTTTTTTTTTTTTAAAGATTTTATTTATTTATTTGCCAGAGAGAGAGAGAGGGAGAGAGAGCAAGCACAGGCAGACAGAATGGCAGGCAGAGGCAGAGGGAGAAGCAGGCTCCCTGCTGAGCAAGGAGCCCAATGTGGGACTCGATCCCAGGACGCTGGGATCATGACCTGAGCCGAAGGCAGCTGCTTAACCAACTGAGCCACCCAGGCGTCCCTGAAAGGTGGTTTTTAAAGATTAGACAAATAAAGCATAACAATATTCTGACAAGATTAAGAAAAAAAAAAGAGGCCACATAAACAATCAGAACCAAAAAGAAACCCTAACTACAGATGTTGCGGAGATGAAAGAATACAGAAAATATACTTTATACCAATGCTTTCAAAAACTTGGCTGAAACCGACTAATTCCAAATAATCAATCAGTAACTTACCAAGAAGTGACTCAAGAATGAAAAGAAATCTTAACTACTCCCCTATGAAAGACACTCATGTAATTTAAAACCTTCCCAAAAGACTAGATGCTTTTTACAGGTGAGTTTTGCTAACTTATAAGGTACAGATCATTCTAATATTATATGAACTTCAAAGAATAGAAAAAAAAATTATTCCCTAACTTATCCCACGTGGCTTATATAACATTAATAACAAAACCAGTGAATGTGCCACATTCACAGATTAGAGAAGAAAAACAATATGATTATCTCAGAAAGCATTTGATAAAACTCAATATCCATTCACAGTTTAAAAGCTCTTGGAAATTTTCCTTGATCTAGGACCTTCCCTGATCTAGAACTCCACCGATAACCAAACAAACAGTAAAAGCCTAGTAATAAAATGTAAAAGGATTTTCTTTAAAAAAAAGAAAAAAAAAGTTTTTTCGATTAGCATTATACTGTATGTATAAATAAAACAAAAACTAAGCCTATTTCTAAATACAAGTAAATACAAACAGAACAAGAAGTTCAAATGAATATATCACCTAAAACAGCAACAAAAACATGAGGTATGAATCACTAAACCTAAGCAAAGATATGCAAGAAATGCTTGGAGATAATTACAGTATTTAACTGAAATATATTAAAGAACATTTCCATAACTGAAGAGAGTCCCTGTTCATAAATGGACTCAATGCTGTAAGATATGGTTTCCATACGAACTGATCTAAGCATCGACACCATTCCAATATGATTTAGTTAGAGCAAGGACTCTGGAGCCAGGCTGAATGGTTTCAACCCTCATTCTGCCACTTACTATGTGATATTGGGAAAACTACTGAATTTGGCCATTCTTCAACTATTCATGGAATAATAACAGTATGCCTACTTTATAAGGCTGTCAGGACTATATGAGTTAACAGTGTGTTGTCTAAAGTAAGCAAATACAAATGTAAGTTATTAATTAAAATTCCAATACAGTTTTTCGTGGAACTTCCAAGTTGATTTTAGAATGGGTATGTAAGAGCAATGGCCCAAGAATACTTCTGAAGCTAAATAGATAGATTTTGCTGAACCAGATAACAGATTTATTATAAAATTTGTAATTAAAATCGTGTGGCATTATTTCGTACAGTTAAATTTCAACAAATAATAATAGTAATAGTAATAATAATAATAGTCTAGGAAGCCAAGAGTCAGACTCAGGCATACTCGGAACCCTGTTCATGAATGGACAGGACATTGTAGATCCCTCAGAAAGGACAGACTATTCAACAGATGATACTGTGACAATTATATCTTTACTTCATAACACAGGCAAAGATGAATTCCAGATGGCTTAACACATGAAAAACAATATTTGAAAACATTTTGGGGGGAAAAAACTTGAGATGGATAAAGTCATAGTCAAATATGAACCCAATTTAAAATGTAGTATGACTTTACATGGCTGATAAAGTACAAGAAAAAAAATGGTATTTTAAATTTATTTGCCCTAGGGATCTTCTCCTTTCCAGGGCTCAAGTGTTAGAATTATCTCTATAGTATACAATAGTTACATAGTCACAGTAATATAGATATGGCTTATTGTTTAGCTTTTAGAATAAAAAATTTATCAGGGCATAGATAGTTTTGGTTACAGGACAGATAAAAACTTTTTTTTCTTTAGAGATTTTATTTATTTATTGGGGGAGAAGGAGGGAGCAAGGGGAGGAGCAGAGTGAGAGGGACAAGCAGACTCGGTGCCAAGCGCAAAGACTGACATGGGGATCGATCTCAGGGCCCTGAGATCAAGACCCACGTCGAAACCAAGAGTCAGATGCTTAACCAGCTGAGTCACCCAGGTGCCCTAAATATAAATGTTTCTAAGCAGAAGTATGGCTGACCAAAGCTGGTCAGCTTAGAGGTGAAGGCTTAGAAATTTGCACCGTAATAGATACTGACAGTGAAGGCTTAGAAATTTGCACAGTAATAGATACTGACAGTACATGAAACCAAGGGCATGTATATTTAAAAAAAAAAGGAGGAACAAAAATAGAGATATAAAATCATTGCTAGGGAAAAGAGAGGGGTAGTGATGGTAAGCATGCAAAATACACATCTATCAGAGGAGGAGGATAAAAGATGGTAACCATAGTTACATAAATCAAGAAACAGGGTGACAAGCTTATGGAAAAATGCCACGCAGACCCTAAGAAGAACTAAAAACCATCAAAAATGCTTTTCTCTTCAGTTCTTCAATAATTCTACAAAGATTACTTTTTAACTAGGTCTCATTTTATAAGCACAATCTTAATATGCACATCAAGAAAAATCAGTATTTCCATCTACAATTACGTCACAGTGTTTGAGGATACATTTCAAAATTATTTATTTATTTATTTTTTAAACATTTTTTTTTTTTAATTTATTTATTTGACAGACAGAGATCACAAGCAGGCAGAGAGGCAGGCAGAGAGAGAGGAGGAAGCAGGCTCCTTGCCGAGCAGAGAGCCCAATGCGGGGCTCGATCCCAGGACCCTGAGATCATGACCTGAGCCGAAGGCAGCGGCTTAACCCACTGAGCCACCCAGGCGCCCCTCAAAATTCTTAAATAAATTAACAAAGGTAAAACAGAATTACTAACAAAGAGGAAGCTGTATCTATAACCTTTTTTTCTTCAAAAAAATTTTTTTAAAGATTTTATTTATTTATTTGACAGAGAGAGCAAGAGCTCATGCATACACAAGCAGGAGGAATGGCAGAGGGAGAAGCAGATGCTTAATTGACTTAGCTACCCAGGCATCCCCCAAATTTTTAAAAACTGAATTCAATTTTTTTAACTGAAATATATTTGACACATAATATTGTGGAAATTTAAGATGTGCAACATGTTTACTTGTTCATTTGTAAACAATTATTATTATTATTATTATAATACAATTGCCATTGTAATGATAGCACCTCTATCAAGTCATATAATTATTACTTCTTTTTTGTGGTGGGAATAATTAACTTCAATTATTCAAGATACGTTAGAAAAAATCATTATATAAGCAGGTGTCATGGTACTTGATTATTCCTTATATATGGTAGAAATTGTATTGACCTAATTTTTTTTTTCAGTGTAGAAGAATTATTTTTTATTTAAATTCAATTAATTAACATATAATATATTATTAGTTTCAGAGGCAGAGGTGATTCCTCAGTCTTCTATAGTAGGCAGTGCTCATTATATCACATGCCCTCCTTAATGTCCATCATTCCACAGTTTTGTTTGATTAGGATGAAGAAAATTCCTAACTTTCTTCTCATTAATTCTTGCAATATGCTTTATAATTGTTATTACTAAAGAATTCCTTCATTTAAAAATGCTTCTCTCTGAGAGAGTTGGGGTTGGTAAAGAGTGAGCAGAAAACTTATTGATTAAAATTTGCATATATTACTTTGAGGAAAAAAATGCTTAATTAATATTTTTAAAAAATGAAATCTTCCACAAGGAAACTGTGTAGGTAATCTCAAAAATGAAGTCTTATTCTTTCTGATAGGGGCTATTTGTTCATGTGTATTCAAACAAATACAGAAGAAATCTCATGACAAAGCAGAAAATAACAAGTGACATAAAAAAGGTAAAAATAAAATTTTAAATAATTTAACAATGCTTACTTACATAATATAGGCACTTACATATTACATTTTACTGTGCTGAGCACTTTAGGCTCAAACTTTATTTTACAGAGAGGGAAAATGATTTAGGTTAACTTATCCCAAGTTGCTAGGATAATACAGACCCAGGACACACCCCCAGGTAACGGCAGGGCCTATGCTACACTGCCTCAGAGTGCAGAAAAGGAAGAGAACTTGGAGCTTGTTGGAGATGGGGAGGTATAATCACAAAAATAACAGCTAATATTTGGGTGTTTATTAAATGGCAGGTCTAAGGTGTTTTAATGTAGTCTCACTGAACCTCAACTTTATGAGGAAGAATTATGCTACTGAAGACCTATGAAAGTGACATAAATAATGAGAGGGAAAAGCAAGATTCTAACCCAAGGAGCAAGACTTTCTAGAAGCCCAGCAATAATGAATAAACAACCAACCAAATAATAAAAGATTGTTATAATCATTGAAATAAGTCAACCGACCACCTTTTGATGTAAATGAATGGCATATATGTAGTTGGAATAAGGCAGGTCTGAGGGACAGTACCACACTCCAAGAGAGATGCCTAGAAGGAAAATGGAAGGATACGACTGGTACTTGAGCTGCCACCAAGATTTAGAACTGCTGGTGTGTAAATGCCTTTGGAGTCATTCAGTGTTCTCCATCCCCAGTGGTACTACCTGAATATAAGACACCATCATTTCTTCCCCTGGATTATTCCAACAGCTTCTTGCTCTCCAACCAAATCAAGCATTTATGCCAGTCCTATCTTGCTACCCACCCTACAAATCCATAATTTCCTCACAGTAAGTAGCCAGAATGGACCTTTTTCAACTGTGAGTCTAGCAATTTCACAGCTCAGCATCCAACTAAATGGCTCCTCACAGCCCTCTGAATAAGGTTGAAATTCTAAATAGCATGGCTCCGACACCCTGCATCATCTCCTGTGTCAGCTCAAAACATTCATCATGCAACGCTACACTCCAGTCACCCCACATTTCCTTCAGTTCATAAAGCCTACCAGGTTCTCTCTCACCCCTGTGTCTCAGGACATGATCTGAACCTCAAATCATATCATCTACCTCTTCACTCCTTCTGGAGTGGGAGACCCCTCCACTATGCTCCCATGACACCTTCTTCTGCCACCTGGCTATTCCTCACTGGTCTATAAATTTGGTAAGGGCAAACTTAGGTTTAGTTTACAGTATTCCTAAAACCTAGTACAATGCATAGCATTTTTTAAAATGAATGAATGATCAAGAGATCTAACCAGAAAGTAGTAACAGAAGCCCCTAGAATGGATTATGTTGTCAAGAGTGAACAGGAAAGAGGACCCGGCCAGATGATCTACAAACAAAACAAAACAAAACAAAACAAAACAAAACAAAACAGCGAGGGCAAAAGAGGAGGACAATGTTAGCTGGATGCCATGACTCAAGAAACAAAGAAGATTCTGAACAAAGACTAAGACAGTTTGCTGACAAATCTTAAATCCTTTTAGGAAAAGGCAAGGTAAAACTCTCCTTGCTGTACCAACATTTCTTAATTTTTAGAAGTACAGTTGATAAAAAAATAAAAAATTATTCTGTTAAGTAACCTGGAATGTAAGACCTAATTATTCCATTAGTATTTTTAATTGCTCCGTGAGTTAGTATTTTAAACGATGGAAATATGTTTTCATGGCTTTTAAAAATATTGAAGTACTGGTTCAAATTGAATCTGGGCAACTAAAAATAATACTTACCATTGCCATATGGAAAAGCACGTGCAGAACGACTATCATAACCAGAGGAATGTCCACTGTTGAAGAAAAATATATTTTTATGTGTTGTAAGTTCTAAATTTTAATAGTTCGGTACAAATGCAAAACATCAAGGCAGAATTATGACTTTTACTTAACCATCATATAATGATAAAACTTAATTGTGTAATTTTATTTTTTAATAAAAAAACAGGCTTTTAACCTCAAAACATATTAAACCTAATACCCACTTGTAAAGAAAAACATAGCTTGCTAGTACTATTTAATGTGAATAATCCAATCAATTCAGCTTGACTCCCAAGATAACAGAAACTTTGAGGCTAACAGAGTACTTGAGATTTCACCAAAATTTAGTCTTAAAAAATGATTTTAATAATTCAGAAATTCAGCCCCACTGACAGGATAAACAAATAATACTTTTTAACATTCTGATTGAGAAAAATATATATTTAACAAAGACCTAATAAAATTAAATCCTCACAATTAAGACTGTTCTGAGTTGTATCATTTCCTTTTTGAAAATTCTGCATGGTTTGATCCCACTGATATAATGTTCTCACAACTTTTCTATTAATATAATTTGGATCACTTTCTCAGAAATACATTATTTTCATAAAAGTTTACTTGTTACTTAAAAGGAAACAGTATTGGCTCCCACATTTTTTTTAGTGAATTCCATTTGCTAAGAATTGTGCTGATGTGTTATATTCACCAGCTGTTTTAATCTTCACAACTTTATTAACCCCATCTAGTAAAAGGAAACTGAGTCTCAAAGAGTAGTTATGAACCTTCTCTAGCAATACAAAGCTAGGGAATTCTGAAGCCAAAATTCGAGCCAAATCTGAGCCAAAGCCCTATACTGTTAAACACTATACTGCCATCTATGAAGTAAATACTCCTTAGTACAGCATTACAACTAATATAAACCAGAAATGCGGGGTATAAAAAAGAAGGCTACTGCCATGCAGAATGGATCCAAGCTTCCTTTGTGGAAGTTGAGTTACACAGAGCAGGGCCATAAGGAGTAAGGCACTTTTATTATGGTTCCTGATAATAACTGTCCTTCCTTAATCCTAAAACAGACATTATTATTCACGATTACCAGTCATCTGTTTGGGTATCCCTCAAAAATTACTATAGCCAAGTTTTTACCAATCTAGAGGTTTCTTTAATCAGGGTATCAAATCAAAGCAAGATATTTCAAAATACCCTCATTTGTTTTCTCTATCCTGTTTTGTTACCGAACTGTTAAGTTCAACATCTTATGGAGAAGTAACTACCATAGATCTAGACTCATGACTTAAAAGACAGGTACTACTTAATGTTTACAAAATTAAATCTTTGAAAATACTACCAAGATATGGATTTGACTTTTCTGGCAAAAGTCTACCAATGATAAAAGTTTTACCCTATTCGTACTGATTTACCTTTCTATTGTTGGTATAAGAGATGGAGGTGGAGCGCCTGGTGGAGGAGGAAAACCTGAAACATTCAATCATAAGATAAAAAAAAGTTAACAGAATGTACTTTTAATGTCAAGTGTAAAACAAAGTTGCTGCGTATCACTAAATTTCTCTGGGGACATAATGTGCTTCTCTATGTTATAATGGACAGAAAAAAATGGAGCTTAAACTTAATAATAGATTTTTTTGAGCAGTAAAACTTTAAATGAACAGTCTGGTCTAACACACAGAGCACAAACTGGGAGTCAGGACACCCGGTCTTATTTTCAGCACCACACACAGCCCATTTTGTGAGTATGAGAAAGTTAATCTCAATGCCTTACCTTATCCATATATAAAACGGTAGTAAGTATTGCCAACAGATATGTTATACTTGAAATACTTTTGAAGAAAAGCAAATAAAATAGCATTTACCTCTTTCAAAAAATATTTTGTGCTTTAGATGTGTAGAAATTTCCTTACGATATATAATTATAAATAAAATCTTACCAGTAAATATATAAATGCTTAAGGCTGAGAATATCCCTCATAAAATATGTTTTAAATAGCACAACCCTAAAGAACTATTTTACAAAGAAGGGCATATAATATAGTTTTCGTTAGTTTGGAGAAAATAATTTGCACCTTTATATCATGAAGTCTGTATTCTCAATAATTCATAATACCTAAATGAAAGAACACAGAATATGGCTAAAAGGGACCTTAACAGTTTATCTACTCTGCACTTTCAAATTCAGATAGGCAATAAAGCATCCCAAGAAAAGACTTTAAGATTCAACTTAAATAACTTAGGATACCAATTCCTTCCCAAGTTTTAACAACCCTCACTATTGGGAAATGAATTAAATTCTGGAATTTAGATGTCTCACACTACAATTCATAGGCTGTCCTGAATGAGAACCAGAAGTAATCCATTATCATATTCTCTATCGCCCTCTGCATACTTGAAAACACTTCCACTAGCCTCCTCCTTTAGTATTCTATGTAAAAATGAATCCCAGTTCTCTAAACCCTTCTCAAAGTCCATTTAAATCACTTTTTGGAACTGCTACAAGTTGTTTCAAATTCACCATGCTTATCTTCACTATACCCAATTTCAAGATCTGTAACTCCTCTATTAAGCATCTCAGAACTATGAAGTTATTAAGCAATGACCACAATCCTGTCTTAAACAGCTTTTCAACCACATTTCCTTTTAAACTAGACACACCAATGGTTCTTTTATGACTTGTCCTGATAAGCCTTTTTCAGCCACATTGATACACAATCAGCGACTCACTATTCCACAACTAAATATGTGTACTGTCCCATGCTACCTAAACTCCCCTATTTCTCTTTATCAAAGCCATTTTTGAATTCAGACAAACTCTTCCAAGCATGGTCACCTCTCCTTTTCTTTATATTCTTTGGCTCTGGATACTGAATTCAGTAACAAATACACTTGCTATCATATTTGCATCACACTTTAAAAACACTGAAAAAACAACACTGAAAAAGTGGGAAAAACCACCCTTGGTCACACATAAACTATTGATCACACCATTACAACAATCAACAATTTCACCACTCTAAGAACAACCATCTGACCAGTTGTCTATCTATCTAATTGTACGGTTCAGAATGTATTTTCTCACAATACTGAATTTTGCCAGCAGGGTAAAAAAAAAAAAAAAAAATCAGAAACCATGATAAGGTCATGATAAATGATCTTTCTCTTCTTCTGCAGTTGCTTTATCATATAAAAAAATTCACTGGTCTGAAAAAAACTTTTTCATAAAAGTCTTATTTTATATTCCATACTGTTTTCTTGAACAAATTGATAAGGTGAGAATTTTCTCAGAATCGCTGTTTCTACAGAAATGGGTAAGACAGGTATAAGAAAACTAAGTATCTTAATCAAAACTGGAATGAAGCAAAGGCAGAGCTGAAAATAGGACCTTGAAACCCCAATAGCCTATTCCATAGTCTAACCACATCGACACTGTCCCTCCTGTAACTCTAAGCTTGAAATTTCATGTTTATTAACAATGATGGAGAAAACATGAAAAAAGTTTTACCTGGAGGTGGTACAGTTATTGGAATACCTAAAAAACAAGTGATGAAATTTAATATAGTAATTGGATTTTATAACCTGTTATGTATTTATGCCATCACCAAAAAAAAAAAACAAAAAACAAAAACCTTTGAAAATAAAACCCCTCGCCTCATTTTCCTGGCTTATTCACTCAAAAGAAGCATTCTGTTTTCTTGCAGAGGACCAACAATTCCAGTATAACATCCGACTTCCTGATGAAAACCCAGTCTAACAACTTGGTAACAAGATTTCCCCTACTAGGTGTAATCACAAACAAAGTTAGACATCAGTTGAAAAAGCACACTTGTGCATTTTTAGTGCACAAATATCAAACTCCATGAAATTAACACTAAATCTGATAATCAACATCTGATCTTATTTAATATTTTAATAGAGAAATTATCAATGGGATCTTTATACTGAAGGTAATACAAGGTAATTCTGAAGATGATGACTTTCCACTTTAGTAACTAAATTTTGTGGGACATTCAAATGCTGATTTGGATCATTTTACTGTTGTTTGACAGGACTAGGGAAAGGCTATTATTTGCTCTGATTTGTGGGAGTAGAAGAGGGGGATATAGCCAATTCATATATATATATACACCCCCAGGGCACATTAAATGTGGACAATTTATCTATAGGAGTCAGTAAATACTAATATGAGTGACTCTCATTCATTTGCACACATTATAAACTTTAAGAAATATACTATGTATAAATAACATTCTCAATTTACATTGGTCAAATGTGCCCTTAAATCCTAATGTAAAAGTTATGCGACATACAAATTCTACTTTTTGTTTGAAGAAAAATGATATTTCTAAGTAGGAAAATAGAAAAAAAGTTTTTTTCATGAAAAATTTTATACCAGAACTTCAACGTAGAATGTTTTTACTGATCCTATCTTAAAAACTGCATCAAAATTAGTCCAAAAGAGGGGGAAAAAGTAAAATTCATTAATTAAATGCATGGGAAAAAGTAATGAAAACAATTACTTTTAAATGTTTTGTCAATGGAAACATCTGCTAATAATTTGGAATTTTTCTGTGCATGTTTTACCAGAATAAGAGGTTTATATAAAAAAAACTTAAGGCAGCCAGTGGCTTTAAAATGGAAAATGAAACACCTGATTTAACCACCCACCCATACAATAAAAAGATATGCTAAACTTACAATACCAACAATACTGAAAACGATATGTAAAAGACATGTAAAGCCATTATTTTTCAAAAATCGTTAGACCTCCAAATGTCTACTAACTCAATCTATACTTAATGGCAATTATCCTCCATCCTGAAGTTACCTTACTGCTTCCTAAATTACTGAGCTAAAAGAATCCAGCAAACAATACAAGCTACCAAGCACCCCAGACACCATACTAAATGGGAAAAGAAAGGCAGAGCATATTGAACTTTCTTAATATCTATACACTAATTTTCTTTGAAACAATATAAAGTCTTTTAGAGCACTGTTTAACTTCACTATGTGATCTAGTTTTTACATTAAAATACATTTTTGTTTGTTTTTTACATGTATAGTAGTCCCTTCTTAGTCATGCTTTCCACAGTTTCAGTTATCCGCAGTCAACCACATTCTGGAAGCAGGTGATCCTCTTTCTGATGTACTGCCAGAAGGTCAACAGTAGCCTAATGCTATGTATGTCACAGTGCCTATGCCATTCACCTCATTTCATCTCAGGACATAGGCATTTTATAAACTCATGTCATCATAAGAAAGGTGAGCACAGTACAACTGAGATATTTTCAGAGAGAGAAGGAGAGATCACATTCAAAAAACTTTTATTACAGTATATTGTTATAATTGTTCTATTTTATTATTATTGTTAATCCCTTACTGTGTCGAATTTATAAATTAAGTTTTATCATAGGTTATGTATGAATAGGAAAAAAACATAGCATATATAAGGTTCAATGCTATCTACCATTTCAGGTACTCACTGGGGGTCCTGGAACAAAGACCTTGCAGATAAAGGTGGGGAGGTGGGGAACTACAGTATAAGGTAACTGTATGAAATTCAGCAAACCACTCTATAATCCTAATAAACTACTTAAATGAACACATGAGCAACATATATCACTCTAACTAAAATTCACTACAGCTTACTAAAATGTGAATTCATGCAAAATAACTAAGAAATTACTAATCAGGCCTCTCAAAATTTAGTCTTCAAAAACTTCTGTCAAATTTTCAGAAAACAAAGATAAAAAGACTTATCATCAAATTATTAAATATGCCCTGAAGGTTGTTAAAATTACAGTCTGCTTTTAATTTTAATCTCACTACAACAGTATTATAGGACAGGTTTTTAAAAAATCAACTGGAAAGAATTCCCAAAAAGAAAATTCATGCTATATGTAAAGATGTCATTCTAGTCACTATCTACTCATCACAAAGTTAGCGTGAGAACTAAAAAAGGCCCTTCTTGTGAGGGCTGTATTTCATCTAAGATATTTCAGTACAAATCCTTATTAGTAAATGTTCACTGAACAAGAACCATGAAGTTGATGAAACACAATACAAATCAATTCTTTAGTATTATCAGATGTACTTTCAAAATGCAATACAAAAGTTTATTATGTGACACAGTGTTGGTTCAATGTAATTCTTATACAAAACTCACGATTTAGTATTTGACTTTTGTTAGCAAAAGAAAAACAACACAAGGAAAAAGAAAATTGGTCTCAAAAATTCCTGTCCTCACTCTCAACACTCCCACCTTTCTGAGCAACACACGTGCTGCCTAACCAACAGGCTGAAATTACACGAGGGAAGTACTGTGTTTCACGGTTTCCTTTATCTGTAAAATGAGTAGGACAAAAATGTTGATTTCCCTGGAAAGCTTTGCATAACAGTAATAAGAGTAAGATTTCTAGTACTGTAGGCCAAAGCTTTTGGAAAAGTAAGATTCAAGTTCTAACAGGACTGGATAGATTATTGGTTTTGAAACTTTAGTGACCATCAGAATCACCTGGAGTTGGTTAAAACATAGACTGCTGGGTCTGCTGAATTTCTGATTCAGTAGGTCTGGAATGGGGTCCGAGAATCTGCATTCCTAACAAGGAGATGCAGATGTTGCTGAGCAGCGACCATACTTTGAGAATCAATAAATCAGATCCTAAACCTCTCTACAGATTGCACTGCTTAACAGCTCAATATTCAATACACATAAATTCCATTTCAAATTTTCATGAAACGAACAAAGCATGTGACACCCTTAAGTAAAATAATTGAGCTATATGATAGCCTATGCTAACTATCTGGCATCTTCAGAAGAATCAGATTGACTTTTTCCAGTAATGCACACTCTTCAGTAGAAAGCATGTGGTGCTGGTGGTGGTGGTGGCGGCGGGGGGCGGGGGGCACCTGAAATTCTATTTGGGAACTAAAGGAACCGAAGCAAAGAAATAGAAAGGCAGCAGCGCTGTGATATTTTTGTTCTTGTTTTTGTTTTAAAGATTTTATTTGACAGACAGAGATTACAAGTAGACAGAGAGGCAGGAAGAGAGAAGAAGGGAAGCAGGCACCCTGCTGAGCAGAGAGCCCCATGCAGGGCTCGATCCCAGGACCCTGGGATCATGACCTGAGAGGAAGGCAGAGGCTTTAACCCACTGAGCCACCCAGGCACCCCATACTTTTTGAAAGGTATTTAACTATATTTTTAAAATTTAAACAACATTAATAGAGGCTCTGCAGTCAACAATAACAACAAATAAAAATTGTGTATGAACTCTTTCTCAATGCAGTCCATCATTGTTTTTCTAAGGCAGAAAAGAGTATATATGCTAGGGTAGCCTCTGATACGGCCTCTAATGATCCCTGATAGCAGACATTTATGTTTTTTCTTCCCCCCAAAGATTTTACTTATTTATTTGACAGGAAGACACATAGCGAGAGAGGGAACACAAACAGGGGGAGTGGGAGGGGGAAGCAGGCTTCCTGCCGAGCAGGGATCCTGATGTGGGGCTCGATCCCAGGACCCTGGGATCATGATCTGAGCAGAAGGCAGACGCTTAATGACTGAGCCATCCAGGTGCCCCCATTTATGCCTTTTTATACCTTTGGTATTTATACCCTCCCCGAATATGGGCTGGATATAATGACTTATTTCTAACAAACAAAATCCAGCAAAATGATGGGATGTCACTTCTGTGACTAGACTAAAGACAGTGACTTCTATTTTGTTGGAGTCCTCTACAGTTTTCTTGGCATGCATGCTTTCCTGAAGCAAGCTGCCATATAGGAGAGGAAGTGAATCCTGACTGTAACAAAGACGTCAGTAATCTTGAAAGAGTATTTCCTCAGTCAGGTCTTTGAGATGACCATCCCAAAGTCTGTGGCAGACTGAAGCAGAGGACCCAGCTAAGCCTTCCCCACATTCCTAACTCACGAAAACTGTTCAATAAATACATCTTGTTTTAAGTCACTACATTCTGGAGTGATTTGTTACTCCACAACAACTAACAAATATATAGAATAACTACCTATCATTTCTTTATTAAGTTCAAGTGAAAGAAAACATGGCCGAATTATGCAAATTATGCTTCCAATTTCTCACTGGTAACTTCTAAATTTCATCAGCGCTATTATGTCACAAATCAAAGCTTGCTCATTTTAATTCTAACTGATTTCTACTTCTAAATCAAGCCTGTAAGTAAATTCTGCACAAAGAAATTGAGTACATAAAGTCAAGGTTTATAAAAATCTTTAAGTATTACCTTCCACTACATGCTTTTCTGTGCATCAATCTTACACATACACACACACACACAGACAGTCTAACATCTGCCCTTTAAAAATAACAGCCTATTTTGAGATTACTGAGAATACTGATAGGCTACTGGGTTTTGTTTTTTTTTTATATATATTAAAAAAAAAAGAGAGAAGATAAGTACAGTTCTTAAAAATCTCAAGGAATTCAGGACACCTGGGTGATTCAGTTGGTTAAGCAGCTGCCTTTTGCTCAGGTCGGAATCCCAGGGGTCCCAGGATCAAGTCCTACATCGGTCTCCTTGCTCAGCGGGGAGCCTGCTTCTCCCCTTGCTTGTACACACGCTCACTCTCTCTCTCTCCCCCTCTCTGTGACAAACACATAAGTAAAACCTTAGAAAAATTTTTTTCAAGGAATTCTTTTTTAAAGGTACTTCTGGAAAATATATTTTTGGCAAAAAGCAACAGTTAATAAGCAGATTTGCTGAGTAAGACCAAAAATCTTATAGGACTATAAAAATTAGCTTAATAAATATTATATTCAAAGTAACTTCTCAAAATTGTACTTTCTCAAGGGTGCGGATAATATTCATCCAGAATAGGCCAAACTTCTGCGAAAGCAGCAGTTCTTAAAGTGTCACCTGGAGATTCCAGGCAGTCTCTAAGATCCTTTTAAGGAATCTGCAAGGTTAAAACTACTTTCATAAAAATACTAAGATGTTATTTGCTATTTTCATGCTCATTCTCTTACAAGTGTCCAATAAAGTCTTCTAGAGGCTACATGACATGTAAAATCACAAAAGATTTTAATGCAGGAACAAAATGGGAGAATCCATTTTTTTTTTGCTATTAAGCCACACAGTTATATATAAAAAAAAAGTTTGCAAAAGTGTAAAACAAGACCACTCTTTACACTAAATGTTAATGCTGATACGTAATGGGTTTATTATGAGTATTTTTTACATAACATTTTAACCTCACAGTTTTCTAATACAAAAAATATATGTATTATGCATAAATAAAAGCTCTTTGGGAGACTGTAGTAATTTTTTTTTAGTGTATAAAGTGCTCTCTGACCAAAAAGTTTAAGAGCCACTGTGCTGGAACTAGACTGCTAACAGAAAACTAATCCACAATGTAGGCTTTAGAGGAAATGCAAAAGACTACAGATGTGAGCTGCCTTTCTCCCAAACCCCATGTGCGTCACTGCTATAACCCTAAATCATCAAGATATTTAAGGAATGAACACAATTTTTAAGTTCATATAACTCAAAGTACTACATGACTAGTGAGACACTAATGTACTTGGTAAAAGTTTTTAGGAATGAATTTAGGAATTCCTTCTAAAATGCAGAATTGCACCCATTTTAAGCTCTAGATAAACAGCTAAACCCTATATCCACCTTTAAAAGCAGGGATCATTGTTCTCTGTGGTCTGCACTAATTGGACTATAGTATCTCAGTAAGGCAAAGAGCCTTCCTCAACTTAACGGAATCCTGAGCTAGATTTTAACTGTTCTGAAGACTTACGGAACCATAGCCATATGAGCCTTGATTTTTATTAGTATAACGAGAAATGAGCTAAAATAAATCTAGTCTTCTCTCTTTCAATAAACTCTATTATAAAAAATGAAGATAAATAGGATGACACTATAAAGGAAATTAACATTTGAAAATCTAAAGGAAAGGTTTATATTTAGTTTGTACATAGTTTAAAAAAAATAGTTTACAAACATTACTTTAAAAAACAATTAAGATAAGCCAGACACAGGACAAATACTATAATGATTTCACTTACACGAAGTACCTACAATCGGCAAATTCACAGAGAAAGAAAGAATAGAGGCCACGGGAGCTGGGGGATGGGGTAAAGGTTACTGTTTAATAAGTACAATTTCATTATGGATAATGAAAAAGTTTTAGGTATACATCATAGTGATGGTTATACAACTTTGTCAATGTATTTAATGTCAATGAACTGGAGACTTACTGATGGTTAGAATAATTAAGTATTATGTATATTTTTACCACATAAAAAAATACCATAAAATCAACTGCACTATAACATGAATCTTTTTTTTTTTTTAAGATTTTATTTATTTATTTGACAGAGATCACAAGTAGGCAGAGAGGCAGGCGGGGGGCGGCGGGGGGAGTAGGCTTCCCGCTGAGCAGAGAGCCCGATGTGGGGCTCGATCCCAGGACCTTGTGATCATGACCTGAGCTGAAGACAGAGGCTTTAACCCACTGAGCCATCCAGGCGCCCCTAACATGAATCTTTTAATTTTACAATTCTTCTTCCAATAAACAAGTATATCACAACTGGTTTATTCAGTAAACAGACTTAACACAAATCAGGCAAACAGCAAAATCTCAGCTAACTGGATAAAAAAAAAAAAAAAATCTGGTTCCTGCTCTTTACAAGCTCCATATACTTCTCTACCCAGAAATACAGATGCATGCACTTCAATATGAGGGTAAAAGTTAAAAGGAAAAAAACAAACAACTTTTAACAGACACGTTATTGGGGGTGAATATACACATGATGCCATGATCCAATTCAAAACAGTTAACAAAACAGGCTTTTGGACAAAACTGCCTGCTAGTTCTGCTATTTTCTAGCTACTGCTTAAACTCGTTTGAGTCCTGGTTTCTATTCTGTAAAATCAGAATAAAATCTATTTCAGTTGTTGTCAAGGATTATACTGCATTAATACATGAAAGGTGCTCAGAACAGTACCTTCAATAATAAATAAGCATTCAATAAATATTAGCTGCTATTAGCTACTACAAGTGACCCTTGAACAACAGGCTTTGAACTGCACAGATCCACTTATATGTGGATTTTTTTTTTTAAGATTTTTAAATTTATTCATTTGAGAGAGAGAGAGAAAGAAAGAGGCAGAGGGAAAGGGAGAGGCAGACTCCCCGCTGAGCCAGAAGCCTGACATGGGGCTCCATCCCAAGACCTGGAGATCATGACCTGAGCTGAAGGCAGATGCTTAACCATCTGAGCCACCCAGGCACCCCATATGTTGATTTTTTTATAGTATAGACCTATAAATGCATTTTTTCTTCTTTGTGATATTAACATTTTCTTTACTCTGCCTACCTTTATTATAAGAATACAGGCTATAATACACATAACATAAAAAATGTGTGTTAACTAACTGTTTGTTATTAGTAAAGCTTCCAGTCAACAATGGGCTATCAGTAATGTAGATTTTTGACCAGGGTTGGTGGCCCAAGGGTCAATTAAATTTCTACTATTACTCTACTATTACACTGAAAGCATGAAGCCCCAAATAGGGGTGTAATAGATCATTTCTGTATTTGTCTTATCATATACAGGCCTATAGCCTTGAAAGCATATGCATTTGAAACACATTTTTTTTTTAAATCAGTTAATGTTCTTTTTTTTTTTTTTTTAAGATTTTTATTTATTTATTTGAGAGACAGTGAGAGGGAGCATGAGCGAGGAGAAGGTCAGAGGGAGAAGCAGACTCCCCATGGAGCTGGGAGCCCGGTGCGGGACTCGATCCTGGGACTCCGGGATCATGACCTGAGCCAAAGGCAGTCGTCCAACCAACTGAGCCACCCAGGCGTCCCTGAAACATATTTTAATGTTTAAATTCTCAAAGGATTTTTTTTCCTTTTTGCACTTAGTGTTTCTCAAGAAAGCAAAAGAAAACCCAAGATTTCTCTAAGAAAAATGGAGCACTTTTTAAGGCAAACTTATAAAAAAACTCCTCAACCACAGCTTTCTTTCATTAGTGGCTTATGATTCTTATGGTGATCTAAATCACAGTGACCTCTATAAAATATATTGTAATCACGTGGTTCTGTGGTAAATTGTCACTGAAAATATGGCTTTAATCTCAAGGCCTATAGTCCATGGGTAAGGATCTATGTAGCCATACTGTTATGGAAAAGCTCGGAACCACTCTGGTTTTAAGTGTCTGGGTGACTGTACTAACTGTCAATCTGAAAGTCTCTCTGGTGTTATGGATACAGATATATGTCACCTCAAACAGCTACCCTATTTAGGGAACGTCAAGCATACAAAAGATCTTTGTGACTAGCACTGTTGGGAAACATTGATGGAAATGCAAACCACCTTCTCTCCCAACAGCTCACAATCTAGTAAAAGTAAGGAGTAATTCAGATAGTCTCAATCTCCAGATACTTGGGTTTTTGTATGAACTGGTATCTCCCTGCCACCAGCAAATATACCACAGTTAGATACTGCTTTTAAACCAGCATCAAAATTCATTTCAATCAGTATCCTTAAATGCTGACAGAACAGCATGGAAACTCTAAGAATAAGCAATCAAAGGAAATGTGGGTAGGTATTTAAAATATGGAAAGCATGTAGTTGAAAATTAACATTACCGGCATACCTCATTCTATTGTGCCCTCTTTACTGCGTTCCGTAGTTACTGTGTTTTTAACAAACTGAAGGTTTGTGGCAACACTATTTCAGCAAGTCCGCTGTAGTCATTTCCCAGAAGGGTTTGTAATATCATGTCTTTGTATCACATTTAAGGTAACTGTCACAGTATTTCAAACTTTTATACTATTTTATTTGTTATGGTGCTTTGTGATCAGTGATCTTTTGATGGTACTACTGTAACTGTTTTGGGACACCACAAACTCTAATCATATATAAGATGGCCATCAACGTATGTTGTTTGTGTTCTGACTGCTTGACTAATCGGCCATTGTCTTATCTCTTTCCTTCTCCAGAGACACTATAACAAAATTAGGCCAGTTAATAACCCTACACTGGCCTCTAAGTGTTCAAGTGAAAGGAAGAGTCACACATCTCTCTCTTTAAATCAAAAGCTAGAAATGACTAAGTTTAGGGAGGAAGGCATGTCAAATCAGACTGGCTAAAAGCTAGGCCTCTTGCAACATACAGTCAAACCGTGATGCAAAGGAAAAGTTCTTGAAGGAAATTAAAAGTGCTACTCCAGTGAACACACAACCGTTAAGAAAGCAAAATAGCCTTACTGTAAATACAGAGAAAGTCTGAGTGGTCTGGAGAGGAGACCAAACCAGCCACAGTATTCCCTTAAGCCAAAGGCTAATCCAGAGCAAGGCCCTTATAACCCTCTTCAATTCTATGAAGGCTGACAGAGGTGAGTTAGCTGTAGAAAAATAGTGTGAAGCCATCAGAGGCTGGTGCATGAGGTCTGAGGAAAGAAGCCATCTCCAGAACACAAAGTGCAGGG
Organism: Enhydra lutris kenyoni; assembly: GCF_002288905.1. Lineage (NCBI taxonomy): Eukaryota > Metazoa > Chordata > Mammalia > Carnivora > Mustelidae > Enhydra > Enhydra lutris. The sequence goes on from NW_019154105.1 coordinate 26,209,439, forward strand.
TGGGTGAAGCAGCACGTGCTGATGGAGAAGGGGGAGCAAGTTCCCCAGAAGACCCAGCTAAGGGAATTCAGAAAGGCGGCCACACTAAACAGCAGATTTTCATGGAGACAAAATAGCCTTCTGTTGGAAGGAGATGCCATTGCGGACTTTCACAGCTGGAAAGAAGTCAAGGCCTGGCTTCAAAGTTTCAAAGGAGAGGCTGACTCTCTAGTGAGGGGCTAATGCAGCTGGTGACTTTAAGCTCAAGCAAATGCTCACCATTCTGAAAGTCCTAGGGCCCTTAAGAATTAACCTAACTCCACTCTGCCTGTGCTGTACAAATGGAACAACAAAGCCTGACGACAGCACATCTGTTGACAACATGGCTTACTGAACATTTCAAGCGCACCGATGAGTCTACTGCTCAGAAAAAAAGATTCCTTTCCAAATATTACTGCCCATCCACAATGCACCCGGTCACCTAAGAGCTCTCTCTCTGTTGAGACATACAGTAATAAGATTAATATTTTCATGCCTCATAACAAAATATTCATTCTGCAGCCCATGGATCAAGGACTCATTTAGACTTTCAAGTCTTACTACTGAAGAAAAACATTTCATAGGACTATAGCTGCCACAGACAGAGCGATTCCTCTGACGGATATGGGCAAAGTAAGTTGAAAACCTTCTGGAAAGGATGCATCATCTTCATCATTTGAGATGCCATTAAGAACATTCATGATTCATGGAGAAAGATCCAAACAGCCACATGAACAGGAGTTTGGAAGAAGTGGATTCCAAACCTCATGGAAGACTTTAGGGGTTCCAGACTTCAGCAGAGAAAGGAAGTGCAGGTGTGGTGGAAATAACAAGAGAACAAGAATGAGAAGTGGAGCCTGAAGACGAGACTGCATTGTTGCAGGCTCATGATAAAACTAGAACAGATGAAGCGTTGCTTCTCATGGGTGAGCAAAAAAAAAAAAAGTGGTTTCTTGACATGGAACCTACTCCTGGTAAAGATACGGTGAAGACTGTTGAAATGGCCAAAGAAGGATTCAGAATATTACCTAAACTTAGTTGATAAATCAGCAGCAGAGTTTGGGAGGACTGACTTCAATTCAGAAGGAGGGTCTACTGTGAGTAAAATGCTATCAAACAGCATCACTGCTACAGAAAAACCAACTGTTCATTAAAGGAAGAGTCAATGGATGTGGCAAACTTCACTGCTGTCTTATAAGAAATTGCCACCCCAACCCTCAGCAACCACCACTCTGATCAGTCAGCAGCCACCAACATCAAGGCAAGGCCCTAACATCAGCAAAAAGATTATGACTCACTTAAAGCTCAGATGGTGGTTAGCATTTTTCAGCAACAAAGTTCTTTTTAATTAATGTATTATTTTTTAGACATAATGCTACTGCACCACTCAACAGACTACCGAAGAATATGAACATAACTTTTATATGCACCGAGAAACCAAAATTTCATTTTGATTCTTTTTATTGTGGTGGTGTAGGACTGTAAGATCTCCAAGGTAAGCCTGTAAATAAATAACTTAAAAAAAAAAAATAAGGAGTGTTACTCTACAGTATAATGCCATAGATAATCTGAACATTATTAAAAGATATTATCTTTATAAACAGAAGTTATATGGTAAAGAAATGGAGTAGTCTTGTCATTTTGGAAAAAAGCGTGCTTCCAGATAATGCCAGCACCTATAAGCAATATCCTATAGAGCGTCTAAATATTCTTATACCAAAAATGTCTTTATTTTTTCACCATTTTTCATACCCTCTCTCTCTCTCACTCATATCACTTACTCTCTCATAATAGCTAGTGCTGACTATATAAACTGTTAGCAATCTGGGGATATACTACGTTAGCTAGCAATAAAAAAAATTATTTTTAATCACCTTTAATACCTAGTAAAGTTAAAATAAGATTACCAAGCAATCCAGCATAACACTATTATTGAATACATTGATTATCTTTTAGTGTCATTAGATCAAATATGTTCAGAATTAACTATTTCTACATTTTATCATGTTCAGTAGACAAAGGACTCGTTTATGAATCACGAAGTTTTCATTCCATACCCTTTTCCTTTGGTTAGTTCTCATCATATGGAAGACCCAAGAGTCATGGGTCCAATTACAACTTCTGAAATGGTTTATGCTCCAGAATAATAAACTCGTTAAATTTTAGAAATAAAGTTGTCTGGAGTAAGCACCTCCAACTTATTCAGTCTTCTCTTTCCTCTTTCTGAGACAACAAAGTCTCTAAAACCAGTCGTTTTTCATAATAATTCTTATCCATTTTGAGATAAAATTGACAATGGAAGAGAATCAAAGGTGCTGTGGCTGTGGGGCCAATGCAACAGTTGACATTTAGAGACCAAGGATGAAGACTAGAGGGAGACTACTCAGACCCCTTATTTGCATAGGTACTCTGATCATAACTGGCACCTTAAAACAAGCATGGCTCTCTCAAAATGACTATGTGGACATGGCTCTGCAGTATGAACTGATATTACCAAAAGAAAGCAAATTTTAGCATTTCTCACATGTGTAGTTATAATCAGAAGCAGGAGATAGTTGTTATGATTTACTATTGGCATTCTCTGTAGGAGGAAAGGAGTTACTATCTCAATCAGTCTTGTTAGTTTCATTAAAAACTGATTAAAGGGAATAAATAACGGAAGCTTATTGGGAATAAAGTAACAAAGGCCACTGGATATAAGGTTGAAAATATAAAATTTAGGGTTTACTTGTGAATTTTTCTAGTGCCATCAATAAAATAATAATCAAAAGTGGCTCAAAATACGATAGAAATTTAATTTTCTGTCTTGTTTAAAAGCAGTTAAATACCAGGTACCTGGCACCCAGAAGCACTCTCCTAAAAGGAAATCAGTATACAAAGATGAACAGACTGAGATTTTCACTTCACAGGATATATTTTTTTTAAACCTACTCCAATTCTAACTAAAACTTTTTTCAAAACAAGTTAACACATGGTTTATAATTCAATATGGATTTATACATAAAATTAGCATCTTTAAGTGTTCACAATCATACTCTTAGATCACAATTTTAGTATCTATCCATTCTTCTCTATTTTAGTATATTCTCTTTGCTATGCTGAAATAGCACATATAGATCTGTTTCACTGTGAATCTACTGAAGATTTAACATAGTAAATTTCCTATCAATTTTAATGCAGTATAATCAATAAAGATTTTTCATGTATTTTAATTGTTAGAATTAAAAATAAAAGAAACACTCATGATTTTTTTTTCCCCAAAATCAGATGTCTTATTTACTATTTACCTGGTGGTGGAATCAGAGGTGGAGCAGTGCTGACAGTTGGAGGAGGTGGAAGAAATGGAGGAGGTGGAAGGTGGGTGGGAGGAGCTCCTGGGGGGAAAAATGGAGGTGGTTTGCTAAAATTGTTGTCTACTTCAGTAGCAGATCTTTCAGAAAGGACCTAAAATTAAGCATAGTTAATTTAAAAAGTGAATAAGTGTTCTTATCTAAGATTAAAAACTCAGTAAATTCATTTTATTTAAGAAATAAAGTAAAAAGTTTTATTCATATACACATATTTTGGGGAGGCAGACGTAATTTTTTCCATGTGTGTGATATGTGTGTGTATATACAGATGTGAGTATACACGCACTCACACTTTTTAAAATGTCCATATACAAAGCCTAGAAAAAAAATGACTAAATCATTACTCAAAAGAAGAACTAAAAACATTCTAAACAAGAGTACTTCTAAATTTAACCACTTTATAAATATAATATAATGAGTATTACCTTTGTTACCCAACCAAGCTACAGTACTCAAATTAAGTCAATGTAATCATTAGTTACAAATACCAGCATTAGGAAATAAACATGGATGCAGAAATAAATATCCACTGTACTAGGGCTTCTTATCATCAGGTTGCACGCATTAACAGGGTGCAAGTAAACAGGTAGCCAAATATATAAATAACTTTTTCATGTGAATCTTGTAACTTTAAGAACAAGAGTTTATACTTGAGAAGTAAATGTGTTTACAAAATACTGATCTGTATAAACAGGTTAAGGGGCAGGTAGGAAATCTACAGGAGTGACACATAGAAATCTGGATTTTTAAGGCTCCCTGAGGGATTCTGATGTGCAAACACATTTGGGAAACAGCAGAAATAGGCAACATAATGTTGTGCATTTAATTTATACTTCTAAAATCTTTGCGGGCTAAAGGTTATCATTTAAACATATAATCCCTCTTTTCATTAACTATTCCTGCATTTAAATACAATAATTTCTGTAATGCTTATGCTGATAAGCTATTTTTCAAAGTAGGGAACAGAATTATTTTAAGAAATCCCAGCATTTTAATGGTGGGAGAAAGAAAAGAGGACTATCTTCCAGTTTAGAAATGTTTACACTTAAACATGCTAAAAAGAAAAGAAGATGAATTTACTAAAAGTAATGAGAATCAAAACACTTTGAAATTTTTTTAAGGTACTCAGGAAAAGGTAATAATAAAAAACAGTAATGATCAAACTAACAGCTGAAAGTCTCAGTTACTAAAATTCTAACTTGAATCCAAGTTACTAGTATCGCCTTCATTCTTTCCCTTGAAAACAAAGGAAATCTACTCCCCCCCCAAAATTATACGTTAAGCTATGATATATCCATATAATGAAACTATCATGAAGGAATTTTCAATATTTTTAAAAATATGGACAATGCCAATGATAATTTTAAAAAAAGATACACAAGAAGTAACCATAAAGTATATCCTAATCTTGTCTGGTGACGAGAGATGTACCAGAGTGTTAAAAGTGGTTATCTTTATATGCTAGAATTATTGGTGGTTTTACGGTCTTCTTTACACTTTTCCCATATTTTCCCTTTTTTTGGTCCAATTAACCTACATATTGTGTTTATAGCAAAGGAAAAGAAATCTTACCAAAAAAGATCCAAAGGCAATAAATTCTAATGGGAATAGCTTTTATAATAAAAGGGTAATTAGCTCCGTATTTTAAATCTCTTGGCATACCTAAAATAACAAACACATAGCATAGCACTAGAAATGTATATGGAATAAATTAAATTAGAATACGGATGTAATCCTTCAGTTTAAAAATTAATAATTTTTAAAATACAAAACCTGTATGTTGCTGTTTTCATTTGCCCGTCGCCTTCCTTCAACTCGGCTAATTGTTATAGTCTGACCAATAACATCAATTGCCCCAGGTAATCTCCTGTAACACAGAAATTAAATCGATTCAGTTTCACCTAATTAGATGTTTGAAAAATAACACAAATATTAGGTGAGAAATGAAATTTTAAGACCTTTTGCAATGTACTTTAAAATAAAACCAGATCACAACACACACTTGAAAAAAAAAAAAACTTCACTAAAGTTAGATCTCATTACTTGGTACTGTCATAAAAACTAAGCTTTATTAATAAGCTGGAACCAATGTATCTAAAGATGATAATGTTAAAGTATTTTTATAGGTTTTCTTTTAAATTTACTATTTTTTAATAGTCTCCAACTAAATTTATCTTTGTGAAATTCTATCAGGTAGCAAATGCAAAGCGAATGGAAATAACATGTTTTGGCTCTACAATTATAAAACATATTATAGTTCTAGTACAGAAACTCCCCCCTAAAATTCCCCCAAAAGACCTGAAAAGAAATAATGCTCATTTTGATATACACTGTATTTTTCTTAGTGATTTATTCCAAGCATTAGAAAGCATAAAAGGGATCCAATATTCCATTTCTGATAACTTGCCTTTAAATAGAAAATTTTAAATACTTAAATGCCTGCCCCACTCCAATTGTATTTATAATCAATTAAAGTTTAAGTATATGAGTAGATGGAAAAATAGTCTATCACAAAATAATGCTGCAAATTGCATTAGGAGAGGCTAGTAAGTTAAATTTTTAAAAATACTGTTAAAAGTCAGTAGTTAAGGATTTTATTTAAAATATATATGCTTGGGGCGCCTGGGTGGCTCAGTGGGTTAAAGCCTCTGCCTTCGGCTCCGGTCATGATCTCAGGGTCCTGGGATCAAGCCCCGCATGGGGCTCTCTGCTCAGCGGCGAGCCTGCTTTCCCCTCTCTCTCTGCCTGCCTCTCTGCCTACTTGTGATCTCTATCTGATAAATAAATAAAAATCTTAAAAAAAAAAAAGTATATATGCTTAACAAGATACAGAAGTCACTTGAAGGAAGAAGCAATGAAAAATGGATGCAAATTAGATCAATTTCTCTTCATTTCTGTTTTAGTTCTGAACAGTTCTAACTTTAAAAACTTTAAACCAAAGTACCATGGATCCTTCCATAGTCAGCAAAGATAGGTTCCTAAAACAACTAGTAACAGTGACTATTTGTAGAATGTCTACACATTATACCTAAACCTCACAATAAGCCTTCACTTAACAAATTACTGTACACTTGTTAGAGATGTTAAAGCTAGGGCTCACAGTGACGTCACTGACTTCAGTAATAATTAAATGGCAAAACTAACTTTCAAATCTTAGTCCTTCTGATTCCAAAGCCTTCCCTTGATCTATGCTCCCTCCTTGCAAGATAACTGGCTTTTGAGACATTTGAGACTTCTGAAAATCAAGAACTGGTGAAAGTCTGCCTCAAGTGAACCTTGAAAAGCCTCATAAATAATTTTATGCTCACAAAAACAAAATGAAGACAGCCCTATAAGAGTATATAATAGCATTTGAAAGGTCTTCAACTACACAGTCCATTCCTACTTATCACCCTGCCCACTTTCAACTTCTGTTCTATATAATTCTAATAGAATTTTTTAAAAAGTTCATGTTTTTCTGATTTTATGTCAATGTCACTGACTTCCCAGATTTCCTCATGAACTCAAAGAGAAAAAGTGATTTTTAACTCATACCCTTCGATATAGGTGGAAACTATCCTAACAGTCACACATGAGAAAAATCCAAATACCTCAGACATAAAACCAATATAGCTTCGATTTTTCCCCTAAAAATTAAAGATTAATAGCTATGCCCACTGTAACTTGCTATCAAAAGCAATGCCATCACCTCTTAGATATCGACACACATCTCTGACTCCAACATCCTGACAGGGAGAGGTGTATATCCGGAGGCCACAATTTCCCTCATCCTTTATTGCTACCTACACTTCATTATAAAAATCTACCTCTTACTATTTCTTTTTATTCTCTTCCTGATTGCTGCATTCTCCCCTCTCCATCCTTTAAAACGTATTCCCCTCAAGAACAAATTCTCACAAATATATCTGGGTTTACAATTTCTCCAAACTGTTAAAGTAGCAAAACTTAAATCCAGACCTAACAGTCTAATGTCTGTGTCCAAATGAAAGATTTCTATATACCATGGTTTTCTAAAGACCTCTGCTTTCAAATATTCTGGGACACATGAGAGTACTCATTCCTTAAAGTTTATTTTAAGGAAGTCTAATTTTTCAGCTTTAAATGGATTAATCACTGAAGATTCAAAGTGGTAAATAATAAGCTTCTAAAAATATACACATGGAAAATCAGCCTTAAAAAATGTGCACCAGTAGAAGGAATCCAGAAAATTGCAATTTCTTACATTTCCACAATAATAACACCTCTTTGTCCAGGGATTTTTACCACACAAACGGATTTACCTTAAATTAATCAGAAATGTGAAGTTTGCCATTTTGTTCAGAAATAGTTTAGGAAAAGATACATAAGCATATACCAAAGTAACAAAAAGTACATAATATTTAACAGAGATGAGTAACAATCTGTGTTATTCTGATGCCACATTATGAAAAATGATGTTGAGCCATATTCTGAAAATTTTTAATGAACCACTTTTTATTTCAATGCATAAAAATATTTAGTGGAGCTTCACTATGAGGATCTACTGCACCTTGAGTTTCCACATAGGACAAGTTTACCTGGACTTGCTTACACACTTGTTGAATAAGGCAGATAGCTAATGTAGTTATCAAGATTCTCTTCTCTATATTGAAATAATAACAAGTTGAAGAGAGACAGAAACGAACTACAAAGGATATGTGAAGTCTCACTAATCTACAGGCTTAATACAGGCAGTGGATTTCACAAGAGCCTCTACCTTTCATGAATATAAAAATATCTCTGAAATTATAATGGAATTAAATTAAAAGGACATGTTTTGGTGATTCTGATGTAAGTGCTTACAAAGATACAACAAAAACTTTAAAAGTGACAAAATTAGGGCCAAGGGAAGACAAAGAATTAGTTACTAATTTTCTGTCCCAAATTTATCTCTGAGCTTATTTTTTTTTAACAGCCAAACTAAAGGACACTATTAATAACAAGTCTTTTGATGTGTGTGTCAGATAAAAACAAAGCATTTCCTGGTAATAATAGCTAGTGTTTACTGAGCACCTAATATGTGCTAGGAAAGCACTGTTCCAAGCACTTTATATAAATTCATTCTTCATGACCTTATGAAGTAGCAACTATCATTCCCATTTTACAGATGAAAATAAAGAGAAAAGAATTTCTCCTGAGTCCAGGTTAAGAGAAAATACGAAAGAGTAAAATAGTTTTCAAACACTTCTGACCCCAAAATATAGTTATTAGAAGAAACACATTTTGCACAGCAATCCAGTGCCCACATATAAAAACTGAGTTTCATGAAACAATACTCACTTACACTTATTATAAAGGAAAGAGTAACATTAAAATCAAACATGATTTATTAGTATTAAACATCACACACAAAAAAGCAAAACAAACAATACAAAACCACGAAATATTTGGTGGTTAAGATCATGAAACTGATTTCTTACCCATCACTAATGGACTGCCATCTTATGCTATGAAAAACACTGAAATAGGGACAAAGTCTCCAATACTACTACAATGGAAACATAAATGAATTTCACAAAGCTGTTTCTCGAAATGTTCCTCAATACTGGATGAAGCGTAACAATGCACAATTCAATAAAAGCAATTTAATCAGGTGGACCAAAACGATGTTGTCTGAGTACATGCCCTCTTGATGAAGACTTGCTCTAAGGATTTAACTGTACTTTCTTTCTTTTTTTTTTTTTTAAGATTTTATTTATTTTTGAGAGAGAGAGAGAGCATGAGTGGGGGAAGAGGTAGAGGGAAAAGCAGACTCCCCAATGAGCAGGGAGTCCCACTCAAGACTCAATCCCAGGACCCTGAGGATCATGCCCTGAGCCGAAGGCAGACACTTAACCAACTGAGCTACCCAGGCACCCAGATTTAACTGTACTTTTGAGGAAGAAACCTCAACTAGCATACATGGGATACTGAGGCATCAGGAAGTTCCTCAACTTAAATATATGCATGTGTATAAATGTATTCTTCAGGCAGAAGAGTCCACAGTTTGCAGCAAATTTTCAAAGGGTTACTGCTTCAAAGTTCAGAACCACTATTATAAAAGAATGAATGAATCACATATCCTTGAAGAAATCTATGAATGTTTTTTCCTCATAGCAGAGCTCCTAATAAGAACTATGCACTGACAGCAATAGTTCAAGGATTCATTCTCTGGGAAAAAAACCTAGACGGGACTATTAAATATGCCCAAGTGAAGACAGATCCAGTAGTATCACTGTCTAACTCAGGTCATACAGCTAAACAGATGCCAGTAACAATTCTCCATGGAAACTGGTGCAACATCTTTTAAGCTACCTTAGCAAAGAGGTAAGCCTTGAAAGACATGTAGAATGGATTTAGCCACGTAAGATGGGGAGGGAGTACATTTTAAATGGAGGAAAGAACATGAGCAGAGAAAGTATGTAAGGAAAATAGTATGTGTAGGATTTCAATTTCCAGTTTGATAAATATACTATCTACCTACCAGTCTGCAACAGAACAGCACGATACACCTTTGATACTGGCTACCAACCAAAAGCAGCAGAAAATATAAATCAAATGAGACTCACACAAAATGAGACTCTATAAAGTTGTAAAATGCTATGCAAACATCAGTTCCACCCAACTAATCTTTCATTTTTACCTCAAATTCCAAGGTGGTCACTAAACCTTTGATTAATAACTAATTAATATCCTCTCTCTCAATCAGTGGTTCTCAGTGCTTCCTACACATCAGAATTATCTGGGGGCTTTTAAGACTCCCAATGACAAGAGTGCACTATTTAATAGAAACTATTTAATTCAGTCTCTAGGGCCTAAGCATCCACAATTTTTTAAAGCTCCCAGGTAATTCCAATACATAGCCAAAGTTGAGGACTACAACTAGAGGTATTCCCAAGAAAGACAGTTAATATTGTATTTTCTTCTAAAAACATTTAAAGTAGTTGATAAAAATTAAAACGTAACTCCTTAATTCTCAATAAATATAAAGTCATACCTACCAAGGCCTGATAATTAAGGTAAGGCTGTCATTCGTTGCATATATATTATACTGATATTTTGAGTTTTGTGGAGTCACATAGTACTGCCTCTATACTTTTTCTTTTAACTTCAAAAGCACAAGAATAATTTTTCTACAATGTATAGTTTATAAAGAAATCTTAATGTATTCTATTTTTCAGTGAGGATTAATAAAAAAGGCTATCTTGAAAAATAATGTATGTACAAAATAAAAATCACAGAATTTAAAACTGCTTTCAGAGTATGTCATGTATTGTCTATCACTACTACCATTAAAGAGACTGTGGTGGGAGCAGAGATCCCAAGGGAACTAACACTTATTGGGTACCCTGCAATAGGTGCTTCTGCAGCCATAGAAGCCGTTTAATCCATGCGTACTTGGTTTAAGTCCAATTAAGTCCAATTTAAGTCCAATTAAGTCATTTTCACAGATACGGAAAAAGGCTCATTTGTGAAGTAAAGTGCCAGTACCAAGATTCAGGCTCAGGTCTGACTAACTCCAAAGTCTACGTCTACAAAATGTTTTTGATGCTAACTTCTGGGGTGTGAATTTTTAAAATGTTGTTACTTTTATAAAATGTCCTAAAAACAAACACAAAACCCTGAAGGCTTAAAGGTGATCTACGCTAAAACTGGGCTCATAAACATGTTCATTAGGGAAGCCAAATTTACTCACTTTTGTGCAGAGCTTGAAATAAAGGTTTACCTGACATATTTATGTTTAATTTCATTTTTTAAATTTGGAAAAGATATCACTCTACAGAGAATCTTTTAAAATAAAGGCCTTCAAATGTCCAACCATGTAAATTCTTACAAGGTACGAAATACACATGCTCAGTCATGAGTGCTCAGTCAAATGACATGAAGGTACATGTACATCTTTTCAGTATATTATGTCATCAAGACATAAGCTGTACTGCAAGAACAAATGAAGAAGCCAATCTGAGACGGAATGTCCATTTAACATCCAGTTTTATTGTACGTTTTATGTCTAAGAAATGCAAGCAGGTTTAAATATTTTAGTGATTCTACATTAAGCAATTTTTACTATTCAAGAGTCTCAGATAAAAAAGCATTAATATTAAAAAACAAGACACTGTTAATAAGACAATTATTAGTAAGACAACCTAGAATTTGAAACTACCTGACAAAATCTGATATTATAAAATGGAAACAGAACACACAAATAAACTGCACATTAGGATAAGATTACAGCAGTCATCCATATTGCCAATTACAATTTTCTGTGTTCATTAAAACTGCTTTATTCTTCTTACTAATTGGCTTAATGTCACAAATCTGAATTTATAAAAGAAACTCATATCAATAAAATGTCCTTGCTACATACATCTAGTTAGCTTGAAGAGTGCTATTAACCAAAGTTGGAAGAACACCAGGTTACATAAATTAATAGGAACACACATGAGATAAGAAGTCTGAGTCTCCAAATAAGTTATAGGATCGCAACCACTGTTTAATTGCTCTTTACAAAGAGATATAAGCCGCGTTTCAAAAAAATCCCTACATTTCTCCGTTATGTTAACTACAGGAGCTAGCACTTCAGTTTTTATTAAGGGTGTGTGTCCACATATATACATACACGTACACCACCCAAAAGGAGATTAGCTTTAATAGCTTTTACTTAAATTTTTCTTCTTTTGAATTTCTCAAAAGCAAAAAATACATACTGAAAATAGTGTCCAATTTCCTACTATGTACATTCCCTGAGACTAATCACAAAGTCAGAATGGGGGCTTTCTGTATTTCCAAAGCACCTTTTTTAAGGGGTGGGGAGTGGGGGAGTAATAGTATCAACTTCAACATGTACCATTTTCAGTTATGAGAACTAATACCTTCTCTGTAAACTAATTATCTTACTTCAAGAAATAAACTATTGTATCAAAAGCACAACTATTTTAAGTAAAAAATTCTAATGATTGATATAAAAAGGAATTTCAGATATTGAAACAGTAGCAAAAGAAAATATACATAAAGTTTTTAATTGTATTAAAAATTAGTGACTTAAGTATTTTTATGCCTTTGCTTAAGAAAATCAACCTGCTTTAACTGCAGGTACTGAAAGGCAGAAAACCAGGAATTCTAGCCCTGACTTTGCCTCTATCAGCCATAAATTTGGGCAAATTCTCTACTTTCTCAGATCTCCTCTTCCATGTATACCAGGGACTAGGCAGAAAATAAAGAATTTCATGATTAAAAGGGCCTTCCTGATAACACAGTCCAGCCTATCATGTTAAAAATGTAGAAACAGAGGCCCAGAGATTTTAGGGAACTAAATTCACACAGGCACAAAACCAAACTTAATGTTCAAATCCAGGACTTGTGCCATGAAACTGCTGTAAGTTTAAGAAGGTAGTTATTTTTTATCTATAGAATGGCTACTGATTCATCTCCACAATAGAACAAAGAAAATGAAAGCTCTTATCGTCTGGCCCTTTGGGGATCAATAGACAGGCTGTTCAGAACTGCTGGCCTGGTTAAATGTAAATCTGAGTTTCTCTATGTATTTATGTTGTAATAACTAAGTTAAATATTATACAGAAATTATATTATTAGCACTCATGCTAAACTCTGGGGTTTCACAGAAATATTAAATGTGAAATGTGAACTATTAAATGTGAAAAGATTCACATTCACTCTCCACACTTACCAGATCTAACTATTTAAAGTAACTCTTGAAATTTCTACTGGTACTTCAAGAATTCTAGTTTTAAAAACTACGATCAATATCACGTAATACTATGAAAAATGTCAATGGGTATACTTTTAAAATGTAAGATATGCAAATTTTCATTCTATACCCTGTTAAAGCACACATGCCATGGAGACTAGTCTAGGAATATAGATAATATTATTTCTCTCTGCATCAATTACTATAGTTCTAGTTTGGATATTCTTTAGAAAGTCAAGATATTTTTGACTTTGAGATGAATAGCCACTTTTGAGAATGACTAAGCTATTCTCTCCTAACAAGAGATGCTATCAGAGTCAAGCAGACTAGAAATTCTGACTATTCATGGAGAACATATAATAAAGACCCCAAAGAAAAGGAAATATAAGAAAATAAAATTCTGATAGTGTTTCCTCTCTTTGCTTTTCTTTTAGTTGTTAGAATCAAAGATATCTAATCATAACATACATACCTAAATGAAAATATTTAAAAGAACATTAATAGAGCATAAACCTGCCCAGGAAGAAAGCTTAAAATGCTATAATGAACACAAACAAAATACCACTCCCATACCATCATTGTTTAAAACTTTAAATGGCAAACTAGGGAGGTGCCTAAGTCTACATTTCCAAGTCAAGCAAACTGTTAATTGCTCAGACTCATTATTATTTGCAATGTACTGTCATATTTAACACATCTGCTTCTCACTATATCCCTTGGGGTAGAAATTATTATTCCCATGTTATAGGCTCAGAGAATATATAGTTCCCACCCAAGGCTGCATACTTCCTAACTCTAAGATTTAGAACACAAACCAGAATTCTGCAGAGGGGTATCAGGAGTAAAAGCACAGTAACAACAAAGGTGATGGTACCTCCCAAGACAGCTGGCAGACTCAATGAAATGGCTGCTTTACGCACTGTAGTTATTATAAAACATTTGGAAAGATTCAGTGCAGTTCAATTTTATAGGTTCTAAATACCAGCTCAGAAGGCTAAATTTTATTCAATAAATAATGAGAAACACCCAGGGATTTAATAGGGTGTGATATGAGAAAGAAGAATTAAACCTGCAGTAGTAGGGACAAAAAAACACTTACTGAGGTCCCATTAGCATGGTTCCATGCAATTTATAATGCAGTATAAAAAGCCAGAGAGATGACAGGCAATGAGTGAGGTGACAGGGCCTGACTCCTGATTTTTAAAACCCTCAATTTCTATAACAAAAAAGCATAATTGAGGGGGTAAAAAATATGGCACAATCTAATCAAGATTATTATCTTATTACTAGACAAAACAACACTGATGATCTAAACATCAGGGAGTAGCCAATGTTTAAAAACAGCCTTACCTTAGGTCAGGTGATTCGGCCCTCCCATACCGGTCCTGCCACTTTCCAACGCTGGAATTGGCTTTTCTGGAGGCAGTACTTGTCTGAGACTGAGAAGAGGTGCTGTTTCTGGTGAGATAAATTTTCTATGTTTTTTCTTACATATTGTTGTCTCTGACCCCCCTTGTTCTATCTTTTTTTTTTTCTTTGACATGCTTTGTCTAAAGTCCTTTAGCATGTTCCTATTGTAGCATTCTGTCCAAGGCTCTGTGGTACTGAAACTGCTAACAGGTATTTAAATATAAATGTGCTATCAACATTTTATTAACTCTAGAATATTTTTAGAAATATTTTTCGAAATAATATGATGTCAAAATGCAAAATAAGAACCAAGGGCTTGTCAGGTTATAATGTATTTATCAAGAAATAACTTTCTGTGCTTTTATGAATAACATTAACTTCTGTGGTTCCACAAAACCTTACTCAAAACTTTGGTTTTTCTTTCCCTATGTTCTTTCAATAACAGGTACAAATAGTGTACCAGATAACAGTAACACTCTGATGTGTTTTATAAAAACCTACACTTTATATATTTCATAAAAATTCCATTTCAAAATAACTAAAAATAAAATTTGGAAGTTAATTTTACCCATAATGACATATTCCATAAAAAGTTCAGGATTTACACTCTTGCCAGTCCTTTAAAGGACTCATAAGACACTCTTTCGAGAAAAATTTTCTATAGGAAAAATATGTATGTTTATGTATCTGCTTATTTATGTAAAAAGAAACACAGGAAGAATAAATCAGAAACTAGATGAAATGAAGTTAGTTATTAACAGGAATGAAAGAAATTGGGGAAAGTGAAAAATCTGAGTATGCATGGAACTCCTAAACGTTTTATATTTGCAAAAAATAAATCAATAAACATGGAGGAAAAGAAAAGCTGAATACAAACAGAAACAATGGATCAAATTATACTTTAAATGATTAATACAACCACTCTGAAGGAAATTTTCTGAGTATTTTAACTATATACCCTCAGCCTGGAAAAAAAAAAAGAAAAAGAAAAAAAGAATTCCAAAGAAATCTTGAACTCTACTTAATAGATTTGGTTTTCATAATGGCAGGTGAAGTCCTAATCTATTCTGTCTGTATTTTAGGATTAAAGTAAGAACAACGAAGTTGGTGGGAACTAGGTTCTCAATGCAGTAAAACAGTAAAAGCTGCAAGATGGAAAAAACGAAAGGGAAGGAGAAACCTGTGGTATGAAATGTGAAATAAAAGACACATGATGACTGCATGATTAAAATTATACATTATTTATTCTCCCAGCTGAAAAAGTCTAGAAACCATGACACTCCAGCACCAATGAGCATACCTGGTGCCAAGACCTTGGTTTCTAATCATCATTTCCCACTAAAAGGCATCAAGGTGCTTTCAAGAAATGGTTGTTTCCAGGGAGGGGGCAGAGAAAGCACAAGATAAGCCTGGAACATCTGGTAAAGCTAGAAACTAAAAAAATCCTCAAAAAAAAAAAAAAAAGATGGGTAAAAATCAAAAGGTCACAAGAACCACTCTGAAGAGTCTGCGACAGAGCAAGTCTAGACTAATTGGAGCGTCAATATGAATTACAGTATATGTAAGCTGTATATATAGCTTACATACTACATATACAAATAAATCATACAAACACACTCTCTCACACATAAAATAAAAACTAGTGAATCTAGTTGATAATAAGTGGAGATGGGAAAGCTCATTTTTAAAGGAGAATGCCAACTAATAAATATAAGAAAAATAATAGTTAGATAATCACTATTTTACAGCCATTACAGTATAATGGGAGAAAGCAAAAATCACCAATGGATATTAGAATTTGGGGGAAGTTTAAAAAGAAATAGGATAGATACATCTCCTCACAGATTATTTACTAAATACAAAGAGCAAAAATAGTAACTTTGCAGTGCAGAATCCCAAAGAACACCATCACAACGAAATGATTAAAGCTCTCATCACTAATAATAGGGCAAAATGACATCATGTACCTCCAGGCTGTTGCACTGAGGACATAACATCACTTATGCAGTTTCCTGCCTAAAAAGCAAAACCTAATCCAATAAAGAGGAAACATCAGGCAAACTCAGACTCAAGGATGATTTACAAAACAACTGGACTGTACTCATCAAAATCTAATCAACAAATACAAAGAAGTCTGAGAAACTGCCTCAGATTAAAGAATAAAGAGAAAAAAGACTTAATTATAGTAGATGATACTGGACTGAATCCTAAATCAAGATAAGAACTTCCATGAAAGACATTATTGAAATAATTAGCTAAATTTATGGTTTGCATATTAATATACTGGCTCATTATTAGATTTTCTCACTTTGATAACCATGTCCTAGGATTACATAACAGAGTGTGCTTGTTCTTACATTCTGAAGTATTTAGAGGTTGATGGGGTATGATGTTCATAATTAATAAATAGTTCAAAAAGGAAAATATTTTGGGGAAATTATAAAGCAAATATGGCCAAATGTTAACAAGTGGAGAACTGGACGAACAATAAGTGAGTGTTCAGCTTGTGAAAACTTATCAAGCTGTACTTCTTGACATATACGAAAACTTTTAAAGATTAAGCAAAACATTCTGATATATTAAATATTAACATCTTACTTAAGTATG
This sequence comes from Enhydra lutris kenyoni, assembly GCF_002288905.1. Taxonomy (NCBI): domain Eukaryota; kingdom Metazoa; phylum Chordata; class Mammalia; order Carnivora; family Mustelidae; genus Enhydra; species Enhydra lutris. The sequence continues at coordinate 26,226,530 of NW_019154105.1, forward strand.
CCATTTTGCTGGGCAATACAGAATGTTAGAAACCTAGCATTTCTACCTATAAAGTACAAAGAACCAATAAAAACAGTTCTGTGCAAACATACCAACAATCACCTACACATTAATAAGGCAATCTAAGATTTTTAACAAAGGAAATACAGTGGTAAGGTCAGTAGTACAGCTCATTACTATTTGTTGTATAGTCTCTATTATGTCTTAAGTGACATTCCTGTTTTCTCCCTAAAGTCAAAAAATTTCACTTTAACGCATGTCTCTCCAATCTCCATTAACACAAAGACTAAAACAGAAAAAAACCACAAATATTTATTTAGGGAAATACTTCACAATGAACCCAGAAAACGACTTTCCTAATGAGCAATGGGTACTGTTCTGTGTATCAAAAAGTGACAATGCTGACATGTTAGGTATGTTTCTATATAGGTTGTGGTGGCAATTACCCACTTTTTTGGCACTAGTGATAGATCTGTTAACGTTTCTATCATTTCTTTACTTCCTTTTTACTGTCTCCTTGATTCTAGTAATCTCCATCTCTCCTTTAATCCACGGTCATCCATCATTTTAATCACTTCAAGGACCCTCTCACCTTTCTTGCCCCTTTGTCATATCTGCCTGGTATAAATGCAACCTCTGTTACATCCAGCTCTAGCTAATCTTCACGAACATATGAACACCTGACAAGGACGAGAGAAACATACCCAAGCAAGCTGACTGGTGTCATTTTAAACACACAGTGATTAACCTCCAGAAAAGGTGGTAATATACTGTCTCCCTCTCTGTGTCAATTTTTCACTCTACTAATTCATTCCCATCAATATACAAAAATGCTGTAGTATTTTCCATTTTGGGAAAAAAAAAAAAAAAAAAAGACTTCTCTTGGTGGTACATTTCCCTCCACGTGGTGCCTAGCAATCCTACTCCTTTCCCCTAGTTCACTCACACACCTCTAAATGACTGTTTCAGAATTTCTCTTCTCTCCTCAAATATTCAACACCCACTTCCACATGTCCTCATGTTCACCAGTAAGTCTGTATCCTTTGTGCTGGGAAAAACTGAAGCCAAAAGAAGAGAGCTTTCAGTTGCTTCCATCAGTATTCTCTTACCCATCACCCTTCACCATGTCCCGTCTTCTCTCCTGTTACTATGAGTGAACCATCCATCTCCTTCTTAAGACTAACCCCCCAGCCTTGCATATTACATCCTGTCCCTCTGACTTTCTTAAAGACATTGTTCTCACAACTGTTCTTTCTTCCTTCTTGAATCATCAATACTCCCTGTAGTAATTCATTCTCCCAAGTCTACAAACATACTGTAATTTCTAACATTTTAGAAAAAACATTCCCTGATCCCACATTTCCCTTCAGATACTATTTCTTTGCTCCCTCAAAAGAAAAAAAAAAAAAAATCCTCAAAAAAGTTGTCCATATGTTCTTATTCTAATTCCTTTCCTTCCATTCTCTCTTGAATTCATTCCAAAAAGTTTTTTTTTCAAACTTCACCTTATCCCACTAAAAATGATCCTGGTCAGGATCACCAGCAACCTTTACATTTTAAAATCCAAAAGTCAGGGCACCTGGATGCCTCAGTCAGCAGAGCATATGACTATTGATCTTAGGGTTATGAGTTCAAGCCCCATGCTGGGTACAGAAATTACTTTAAAAAAAATCTTAAAAATAAATAAATAAATCTAAGTCATTCTCAGATCTCTTCTTGCCTATCAGTATTATCTGGTAGTTAACTATTCCTCTACTTCGAAATACATCTTTTTTAAGACATACACTGGGTGTTCTTCCTATGTCAGTAGTCATTCTTTTCTATGAATCTCCTCCTTCTCCTCTTCATCCTTATTTTTCTGACCTTGAAGGAAGCACCCGAAGGCTCTGTCCCTCTTGCCACTTCTCTATCACTACTTATCTCCTTAATAAATCGAATTCACTTCCACTACTTCATTTAAATACTACTTAAACACTGATCGGTCCCAAATTTCTATCGCCAGCCCATATCTTTCTGCTCAACTCCAGATCCATATATCCCCTTCCTATGCAAATTTTCCACTTACAGGTCTAACAGACATCTCAATTTCACTATCCTAAACTGAACTCTTGGTCTTCTCCCCCCTGAGAAGCACTCCTCCTGCAGTCTCTTCTCTCTCAGATGTAAAAGATCCTCACCATCTGCACCAGAAGCAGTTTGGTCCAAGTGATCTCTTGCCTAAGGTAACTGTTACAACCTCCTAACTGTCCTCCCAGTTTCTGCCCCTCACCTCTCTGTAGTCTGATTTTAATAAAGCAATCAAGACTTTAAAAACCTACAGTAGATTATTTCATTCCTCTACATAAACTGACAGTGACACCCCTTTTATTTCACTTACAAGAAAGCCAAATTCCTTATAGTGGTACAATGCCCTACATAACCTGGCCCAAGGTTTTTTTTTTTAAAAGGGAGGGGGCAGGCAAAATTAAAGAAAAGCTGCTACTGATTTTTAAATAGTTTAATTAGCAAACATCTATAGAGTATTATCTATGTACGTACTACTGTTATAAAACATTTCACATAAATTAAATCATTTAACATACATAACTACCCTGTGAGGGATGGATGATTATTACTACATTTTACAGATCAGGAAATGAAAGAAGATGATTAGGGGATGTGCTCAAGGACACACAGCTAGTACATAACATAGCCAGAACTGCAACCCCAGAAGTCTAGCTGCAGAGTCAAAGCTCTTCACATCATTCTAAACTGCAGAACATGATAAACTGAAAGAATGAAAGTGACCTCTTTTAAAATACAAAAAAACCCAAAAGACTACATATTAAAAGGATCAGTATTCCTCCACTATCATACCTTCTTAGCCAAACATTTGATGAGGTTTCATTTAGTTTAAATAATATATGGACATGACCATGACTAGTAATTGTTAGGATGGGAAGAGACAGTCAAAAATCCAAGATGACTTTGTGACATTTAATTCTGGCTGAAAGTTTTAAGAATCTTCATCTTAGGGCTAAACTGTATGCTCCCATACTGTCTCTTCCTGCATTTGTATATTATGAAATATTATCTTTTACAGCAATTCAAAATTGCAGAATAAGAAAACCAGAAAACTGTAAAATAAACTTAAGCAAATAGCACAAAAGGTAAAGGATCTGGCTGAGAACCAGTAACAGTTGGGTTACTGACTTGTTTCTGGCCCAGAGGAATAATTGGTAAGTCATCTTTATCTAACTGAAAATTAATCTGCTAACATCCAACTTCCCTACTTTTAGCTTACCCTTGACCATTTTCCTAGTAACAGGCTAACCATTTGCCGGCACATCTGCCTCTTAAAACTGGTACCTTGTGGAACTCAAAGTTAGGTATTATCAAAACCAAAGAAAGAAAAGAAAATGGTTTTAATCTGAAAGATTGCCCAGGCCCAAATCTCTATAATCTCTTATTAAAGTTAGTAAAATATATAAAATTCAATAGATCTAGATTTAGAAAGTCCAATAATTCTTAATGTAAGAATAATAATAAGTACAGAAAACAGTAAGATTGTTGTCATCACCATCTCTCCTAAATGTAAGATTATCTTTTTGATATACATGTAACTATATACCATGCTTCATTTATTGCTTACCTAGATTTTTTTTTTAATGGGAAGGCACCCAGAAGAGTTTTTCACAGAGAATTCATTTTGTATTAAAACAACATGGAATGTTCCAGTTTTTTTGCAGAACATTAAGCACTTTTATAGCACTAATACAAGATGAAGGTACCAATGCCTTCAGTAATGGGAGTTATAATTGTCTAACTAACCTGCTTGGTGGGAGTCCAGTCTTGAACAAAGAAGGAGGAGAAGTAAACTCAGCTTTTGTAGATGGAAGTGCTGCTTCCTTCTCTGAATTTCCAGTTCTTCCCTGCTGTACCTTAAAAAAAAGGGTTATTAGCTTATTTAATAGAACACTCAAAAATACTATACTAAACATGTTAAAATTTGTAACATCTGATCTGAATTTAAATATGAAGAAAGTTTTGTTGCTGAATATTAAATAAAATTACCCTATTTGAGAACAGCACTAGGTGAAAGGCACCAAAGAGGATCAAAATGTTCCCAACTATTAAGAAAGTCCATACTAATAATGTCACTTAAAAGTCCAATAAGCTATAACTCTTTAGTCCTTTCATAAATTCCCTTAAATCATCACAGCTAAGTCCAAGATACTTGGTTATGACTCCATGTTTCGGAGTTCAAGAAAGGCCTTGAAGAATTTTCCCCTTTTATGTTTACTACCATTTGGAAAAAACTACCAACGGCCATTTTAGCCATTCAGACCATGTTCTATTCAGACTGTGATTTGCTCCAACATGAGTATCAATAATCTATTCCTGTGCTTCCATACCATTTGTTTTCCCCTCATTATGAACAGTACCACCGTCCTGTCCGTCAGTACATCTAGAAGCTTGAAGGTAGTAATCGGTCTCCTTAATAACCTCTTTCCCCTCTTTATATTCACCTTCAAACAGTTATCTACTTACTCTATAATTTCTCCCAGATTTAGCCACCCTTTCTGCTCCTAGCAGAGCTTTTCAGAATGGTCCAGTCATACTCCTTTACACTGGTGAAATTATTCTTTGTGCTCTTTTGCTTTTATACTCACCTTCTGATCTTAAATCATTCATTTATTAAATTTAAGCTAAGTTGCCCAGCACTTGAATAATATCACACCATATTTTACGTCCTACTTATATTGTACTGTTCAATCTAAATTCAAGTTCATTCTCTTTCATCATGAGGCAAAGGCCAAGAAAATCTCAGACACCTTGACTCTGTTACATTCAAATCACTGACTGAATTCCAAAAACCATCTACTTCTCACATTATCAGTGTGAGAGAAAAATAATATATTTGAGCCATTGAAGTCAGATCTCTCATTAGTACTGCTGAACCCAATCCCTAATGGGAGTCTTCATATAATTAAGGCTCAATATTGACATTTTAGAGCACTACTCCTTAAAAAAAAATTCACTTAAAAGGCCCAGATCCCAGTGAGGAATAACAGAAGATCAGCACAAAGAAAATGAGGATAGAAGGTAAGAAATGGATCTGATAAACACTTGAAAGGTAAACTGACAGAACGTGATGACAGGGAAAATAAACATGGTTCACTCATCAAACATTAAATATCTATCATCTAAAAAAACTATTAATAGAGACTGAGACTAGAGAGAGAAATACAACAAAATCTCAGACCATGGGACAAGACACACCAACTATCAGAGCAATACGATAAATGCTAAGAAGAAAAGTAACTGTGGGATAAAAGATGCTACGAGAACACAGAAAAAGAAATGCAATATTCTTCCTGCAAATGTCTGGAATATCGAGAGTTGACAGTACGATCTCAACTGTGCTGAGCTTCAGTAATTTATATCCGATGTCTTACGTATCTAATAAGCAACTCAAACTTACCGTGGCCTAAACAAAGCTACTGATTCTCCACAGATGATCCCTCAAACTGATCCTATCCAAGTCTTCCCCATAAGTAAAGAGCACCATCATCTACTGAACTGCTTAAAGAAAAAAAAAAAAGAAATCCTAACAATTATCCAATAGATGACTATCCTACATCAACTTTATCTTTATGAAATATACCAAACTCAACCACTGATTATATCCACACTGAAAACCCAGGTTATACCTACTACCACTTCTCAACTGTTCTGCTAAATTTTCGGCTTTAGTCTCACCTCTGGAAAACCCATCCTCTGTATATAGCCAAGCAATCTTACTAAAAGTGTAAATCAACTCATATCTCTCCCCTGCTCAAAATTCCCCAATGGCTTCCCAATGCAAACAGAATAAAACCTTTTTTTCTGATAAAAAATTTATCATGGCCTACAAGTATTTACACTGAATTTAGGTTTTATTCAAATCTGTATCCCAAGTACCTAAAAACAGTGCCAGGCATGCAATAATTGCTCAATATATATATTTTATTTGATTGAATTTGGGACTCAGCTTAAATGTCACATCAAAGCCTTTCATAGGATTTAAGAGTTTATAGCTATAAAATTTTTTGGCCCAGTTATCTAATTAATTACTACTTTTCCTCTTAGTTCAGGAAAACTCTAAGATTACAAAGTCGACGTCTATAATGCTCACCTCCTCTCCCTACTTAAGCCTGAGATGCTTCCTGGCATAGTCAACACTCAATTAAAAACTGGGAAGGGGAAAGGGAGAAGAGCTGAAGAAGAGAAGCACAAGGGGGAAAAGAGAGAGAGAAGAGAGCACAAATGAAAAATTATTTTTAATAGGGGGAAAGCAAGAAAATGCATCAGGAAAACAGCACAATTTTAAACATGTAATTTCTTTTCTCCCTAATTTTTTTGTAAAATCTAATTATGAAAATCTTGCCATTTTAGCAACTCTCCTAATCAACTTGCATCCACTTGTCTTCAGATGTTACACTCAGAATTACAGACTCAAAACCTGTTTAACTAGAATGAGACTTTTTTTTTTTTTTAAACATAATCTAGAATTTTGAGAAGTAACTATAAGGTACCACACAGATTTTTTTTTTAAAACATTTTATTTATTTGTCAGAGAGAGCACGAGCACAAGCAGGAGGAGCAGCAGGTAGAGGGAGAGGGAGAAGCAGGCTCTCTGCTGAACAGTGAGCCCGATGTGGGGCTCAATCCTAGGACCCCAGCATCATATCCTGAGCCAAAGGCAGACGCTTAATCGACTGAGCCACCAAGGTGCCCCACCGTGACAGATTTCCTAAAAACAAAATCATGTCAGGTCTTACATAACCAAACAAAAGCTGAATGAAGTTTGTAACCTTGAGAAACTAAATATTTACCCAAATTACGCTACCAGTGATACCAAAACTTAGTTTGTGAAATTTCCTTTAGCTGCCCTTCATAGCATTATTTATAAAAGGTTAACCTTACAAACAAAATAATGCCTAAAAAGAAATTTAAGTGTGGTACACCCAAATAATACATTATGCAACTACTTAAAATGTTATTTGTCAAAAAACTTTAATAAACTAGGAAAACATTTGCCACATAATGTTAAGGTAAGAAAAGGAAAAGTAGCAAACCACATAAATTATAATTTTGTTTCAACCCACAAAAACAAAAAGACTGACAAAGCAATAAAATTTGGGACTCTGAAAGCATATTAAAAAACAGTAACTGACTGAGCAAACCAAAGAACTTGAATCACAAGTCAGCAACAAGAAAACAAAGATACTATTATTTTCATGGCAGGACCCCAAAAGGTTGAGGAATTGACAACTCTAGTTCCCAGAACATTTGAATCACCCAAGTATAAACTCTCTCAGGCCACTGGAATCTAGTCCCTGAAAAATCAAATCGCCACAAAAAGAAAAAAAAAAGTAACCCAATGACATGGACACGTGGAACTGTTAAAAGCTTAGCTCTACAGTAAAAACTGTATCAAATTTCATTTATATTCAGAGCTTCCAATCACCTTTTTAGAGGCCCATTCCCCTATGACCAAGGATCAACAAACATTCAAGGAGAGTCAGTCAGAAGCCAAAACAACAAACATACTATGCAAGAAAATAAAATCGAAATGAAATGAACAATCTATCATTAATAAAAATATCTTCTGAGAGACAGATGAGAAAAAAAAAAATACTCCAATACTGCATGCATGAACAACAGGATGCTACTGTTAAATACCAAAGAAAAACCTTCTTGGATATTCACAATATAACCACAGAAATGAACAGAAGAGTTTTAAAGCCGAAGAAATCTCCCAGATAACAGAAGACAAACAGGTAGAAAATATGACAGAAAAGAAAATTGAAGGACTAGCATAAGAGGTCCAATATGTGAACTGGAGGTCCAGAAGACATTAAAAAGCAGAGAAAAAGTAAAAACATAATAGAGGAAAATACCCCAGAAATGGGAGGATATGTGCTCCCAGACTGAAAGAGTACAAATGAATGCTTGGTACAATAGATAATAGACCAAGACACAGGGTTGTGAAATTTCAAAACATAGTGACAAAGCTTATACTTATCCACGGAGGAAAACAAAATCATCTATGCATGTGTGTGCAGGTATAGACATAAAAATATTTTCACAGAAGGTTGTGGGTCAGTTTTTTCTTACACATTACCCCTTCCCACTAGTCACTCTTTCCTTGCCCCTCCCTCCAAATTATATAATTACACAATTGTTTTTACATCCAAATAGGTGATTTTTATTTTTAAACCTATTAAACTACATCTCCCTTCATTTCACTAAAAACAAACAAAACAAAACAAAACAAAAAAAAACCCTTATTTATATTGAAGTATATAGAAAACTATAAGAATGTCAAAATGTAGACAATCATTGAGGCATTATAGTAAACACACAGGGGTTCATTTATACTATTTTATCTACTGGTTAGTATGTTTGAAAATTTACTTAACAAAAAGTAAAAAATGGTTATTTTAAAGAGGCTGGTAGGTGGCTTGTCTCTCAGTTGATTAAGGAGTTTAAAAAGTATACTTGGAGCAGACATGACAAGAACTTAAATTACAAATCTTAAATCTGTTCCTTTTTCCATTCACTAGCTTAAGATGGGTTCCTCATTCCTTTCATCCCTACAGTGCTGCAACAGCTCTTTATCTGGTCTTACTTCCCTTTCTCTTCCTTATATTCTAAAGCCTACCCTTCTAAAGAACACTTGTCAGTTTTCTAAAAATCAAGTCTGCTCATGCCTATCCTTCTACTCAAGAACTTTCAAATGGCTTCCTATGGCCGATACAAATGTCTATAGACTAGTTTAAGATTAAGGTCTTTCCCATCATGGCCCCACATCTACCATTTCCAGGCTTCTCTCCTCTAATATCTCTCATCCGCCCCAACTCTCCTTTCATGATATCTGGTTTTGCTCACATTGCTCCTTCTACTACAAAGTTCTATACTCCCCTCTTTTCTACTAATGAAAACTGTCTTTCAGTTAGCATGTCTGAATCCTTCTAGACTCTGCACGTTAGGATAACCCACTCTGTCTTCTGAACTCCCTACTGCACTTTAATAACAGCACTAACATAACAATTCTCAAAATATAACATGACTAGTCCTTCTAATACATCACTCAGATCATGAGCTCCCTGAATACAGAGATCCTGGTCTTACTACAGTATCTGGTACAGTGCCATGCACATTAGAGGTGCTCAGACATAACAGGAAAATTGGGGAAGTCCTTTTCCTTCTTTCTGTCTCACCAATCCTAGTAATTGTAATTCAAACAGCGGATTGGTAGATAAGATCTTAGACTTTTTTACACCTTACACTGATGCCAGAATTATATTACTTAAAAGCCACATCCAGAATTATGTTACTTATTCAGCACAAATAGGCACAAATAGGCAATAACTCCTCCAACTTGCCCTTGTTTCTAAGGCTTTCTAGTACTGAACCCTGCAAAGCCACCTCTCTTCCACTCCTTTCCAAAAGAACTCTTCCGATAAGGCTAATTTCTATTTTTTTAAATTCATGGAGATTTTTTTTTTAAGATTTTATTTATTTATTTGACAGACAGAGATCACAAGTAGGCAGAGAGGCAGGCAGAGAGAGAAGGGGAAGCAGGCTCCCCGCTGAGCAGAGAGCCCGATGCAGGGCTCGATCCCAGGACCCTGGGATCATAACCTGAGCCGAAGGTAGAGGTTTTAACCCACTGAGCCACCCAGGCGCCCCCATGGAGATATTTTGAAGATTTATTTAGTTATGAGACTGAGAGCATGTGTGTGCGAGCACAAGCAAAGGGAGCAAGGGGAGCAGCAGGCAGAGGGAGCAGTAGGCTCCTCGCTGAGCAGGGAGCCCGATTTGGGGCTTGAGTCCAGGACACTGGGATCACGACTGAGCCAAAGGCAGAAGCTTACCTGACTGAGCCACCCAGGCATCCTGATAAGGCTAATTTCTTAAATACTCTCATCTACTATCTACTCAATTAAGTTGAGTTTCTTTCTTTGCCCAAGCTACTTCCTAATCCAGAATACTTTTTCTTCTGTTCTCCATACTCAAGATTCTGATTAAAATGGCATATGTTTCTCTAATATCCCATCTTTAGACTCTTATTTATTTTATTTACTTATGTAACACACAGAGAGAACAGGGGGAATGGCAGGCAGGCACAGGGAAGACTCAGCAGGGAGCCCCACACGGAGCTCGATCCCAGGACCCTGGGATCATGACCTGAGCCAAAGGCAGCAGCTCAACCAACTGAGCCACCCAAGTGCCCCCAACTTTAGACTTCTAAAAAAATACAGAAATATAAAGAAATTATATATGACACTCAAAGTTATTTCTAATCCCAGAGTAATTCTTTTTGCCTTTTTAAAATTTTAAAATCAATTAACATATAATCTATTATTAGTTTCAGAGGTAGAGGTCAGTGATTCATCAGTCCTATATAATGCCCAGTGTTCATTACATCACATGATCTCCTTAAAGTCCGTCACCCAGTTACCCCATCCCCCACCCACTCCCCTAAAGCAACCCTGTTTCCTATAATTAAGTCTCTTATGGTTTGCCTCCCTCTGATTTTGCCTTGTTTTATTTTTCTCCCCCTTCTCCTAGGATCCTGTTTTGTTTCTTAAATTCCATGAATGAAATCGTAATTGTCTTTCTCTGACTTATTTTGGTCAGCACAATATCCTCTAATTCCATCCACACTATCGCAAATGGCAAGATTTCATTTCAATGGCTGAGTAATATTCCATTGTATACACATTCACCTCTTCTTGATCCAGTCATCTGTCAACGGACATCTGGGCTCTTTCCACAGTTTGGCTATTGTGGGTATTGCTGCATAAACATTGGTGTGCAGGTGCCCCTTCAGATCACTACATTCCTATCTTTGGGGTAAATAACCAACAGTGCAGTTGCTGGGTCATAGGGTAGCCCTATTTTCAACTTCTTGAGGAACCTCCATACTGTTTTCCAGAGTGGCTGCACTAGCTTGCATTCCTGCCAAAAGTGCACGAGGGTTCCCTTTTCTCCACATCCCTGTCAACATCTTTTGTTTCCTCACTTATTCAATTTAGCCATTCTGACCAGTGTAAGGTGGTATCTCATTGTGGGTTTGATTTATATTTCTCCCAGGGTAATTTCTCATCACTCAATTCTCCAATTTCTGTAGCATTTTGTCTAAAATAAACATCTTGGTACCTAATACTACCTAAGAAAATTACCTCTGCATATTTGGGATACCCATTACATTCTTAAAATATTTTTTGTATTCTCCAGAGTTGCAGGAAAGATATTAAGAGACAACTCGGGACTTTTTAAAAGAATAATAGCCCTAGAGAAATTTGAACAAGGAAATTTTAAGGTAACAGAAACTTGTCTGAAATTTAATGTCAACGGCAACCTGAAAATGCCAAGCACTCCCATACAACCAGTAGTTGCAGATTTTGAGCAACATCAATAAAATATATCCTACAGATCACAATATACATAAAAAGTTTGAGCCTCACACATTATTAAAATATACACCCTAGGGGCATGTGGGTGGCTCAGTCAAACATCCAATTCATGATTTTAGTTCAGCTCATGATCTCATCAGTCAAGAGGTTAAGCTCCCCGACCCAGGGAATCTGCTTGAGGTTTTCCTCCTTTATTCCTCCCCGCTCCGACTCATATATACTCTCTCAAATAAATATTAAAAAAATACACACCCTGTTTCCAAATCAGTATTTGTAACAGATGAGTAATATTTAATGTGCATTATCAAGGCAAGAAAAAGCATTAGACTATACCCATTAAATTCAAATCCTTATTCATTCAGAACCAAATAAATGAGAATAGAACAATAACCTCCTCTCATGTAGCCAAAAGAAACTTCAAAATAATTTTGATACACAGTATGCATATAAAAAATGCATTCATGGTGACCACTTTCAGTAAGAGACCAGCCCCTGGGAGTTTTTTATTCTTTAGTTTCAGAAGTCGACTGCAAAAAGACAAAATACACAGAACCTGGCAGTTCACAAGGTCATTTTGTTTTCATTTGTTAGAAGAAATAAGAAGGACCACTGCAAATGAACTATTTCATCATAAAGACAACTTTTCTACCTATTTGTTGTAATCAAGTGTAACAATATATTTACTCCTTAAATAAGAAGATAGCACCAAAAAGCACCTGACGACCATTTAAAATAAAACAGACATCATTAAACACTTTCAAAAGATTGACAGCAGAACAAGAACCAAATACTTACCCAAAGTAGGATGCAAATTAAAATTAAATTCTCTACCCACAACTGTGTCCAGCAGAGCGGCTACATCTGCGGCTATAGCACAGGTATTGCATAAGGCAGTATTGCGGTGGACAGGGCTGCAGTCCCAAAAGGGTCACAGGAAAAGTGCCTGCCCGCAGAAGTTCCCTGAGTACATAACCCAATCTAAAAGCCACTCCCAGTCTTCATTCCAGTGTCGTTCAATACAAGAATTAAGAACTAAGAAGTAATAAGGTAAAGGAAAAGAGTACACAATCAGGTTTTGAGAAAAGTTTGCAGGTTGCAGTGTATTGCAGAAGTATGAAAATATGACATTACTCTTTGGATTGGGCCTGTGATCATATGGGATGGAGAAGCCAGAAGTCAGACTTTATGTCCAAGTGAGATTATCAATCTGTAAGTCCCTATAAAGCCTAATCCTTTTAAGCTACGAATTTTAAAATCAACGGCTTTATCCTCTTCTGTTGAGTCTTTGTTAGAGACTCCTAAAAATGCGTAAGCTTTTTGAGACATCTTGAACTGTAAGACACATTACACCAACGATTTTAGTGTCATACAGATAATAAGCAGTATGCCATCTTCTTTACCACTTTTTTAAAAGAAAACTGAGAAAAATAAATCTCCAGTTCTGGTAAGAATGATAGCACGATCTAAAATGAGAGCTTAGCCTATTGGTGTGAACATGTCCTACAAACAAACATAGACTATAATTTAAAATAAAATAACGACATATAGCAAGAATAGTTTTACTTGGCATTTGTTAGTATAATAGGCTATAAATTCACATGCTTGCAAAAGTGGAGATAAAACAATAATCAGCAAATGTGTAAGTCACCAGGAAGCTGAAGGTTTGGAAAAAAGGTAGCTGTTTCCACTTTAATCTCATCCTTTGAGTAGTGGTACGGGAGCAGACTCAAGAACAAAAAATGAGAGCAACCAAGGATAATTTACTAAAATTCACCTTAAAAAGATTGAATCTGCCATCTTGGATCTCTGCACCTGGTGTAACTTCCATAGTACAGTCTTCGGCCTAAGTTAAATAACATATTCCCCATTAAGATACCACATAATTTTTAATTGATAGGCCATATAAAGAAAAACTAGCTGTGGCTAGTCTGTGACTTGAAACTAAGAACATCAGATAATCATTAATACGAAATTGAAAGGGAAGGAAGGGCAAAAAACAAACATGGTAAACAGAATGAAAATTTTAAACTATCTTAGAGCATTTAACCACCTTAACAGGGAAAAAGTGATTTATCTGGGGAGTAAAATTTGGGACTGTAGAAAAGCCTGGGGTATTCTGGAATATTTACTAATTACCGTAATTTTATTTGTAGTAGAGGTAACTGGTATAACTTCAAGTCCCATTCGTATCCTCTTTTGTTTTTCACAGTAAGCTTTCCAAGTATCTTCATTAAACCCATAATTAAAATAATCAGAAAGATCAGCACCTAAAGATAAAACACAGTGTTAGTGTACAAATATTTCAATCCTATTTTTATGCAGTATATAAAAGAAACTATAATATAAATTTAGTGTTCTATCAGTTTTATCACCCCTTCTAATTTTTCCCAATTACTGCCATAAAGGAATGGTACTATAAAAATTTTTGATCAAAAGTATTTCCTTCAAGCCAGAGTACTATGCTAAGCAAAATAAGTCAGAGAAAGACAAACACCATATGATTGCACTCGTGGAATTTAAGAAACAAAACAAACGAACATAGGGGGTAAAAAAGTATTTCCTTTAGAAATGGCATTACAATAAAAACAATATTCAAGTCCACTTTGGTATGATGCAGTCAGATTTAATTATACAGGCCATTCTTATTCTTCATCTACTTAAAACAAGAAAAATTACATTAAAAATAATATTCTAAATGGGTTCTAAAAAAAAAAAAACTTTTCTAATGACCATCTGTACTAAAAATCTTTTCAAACAGATATAATCCACAATAATCTTACCCGGTTTACGCCATGGTTTATCTTCAAAGGAATCCAAATCTACCTCCAAGAGTGGAACTCCATTAATGCTTCCAGGTGCATCAAGGTCTACCCCTTTGACTTTTGTTCCTATTTTATAAAATTACAAAATGGTGAAGGAGCTGTTATTAGCAAAAAGCTGAGAGATATCACAGAAAACAGAAACCATTAACACCTTTTTACTACCGATAGCACTAAATACAGCAAAGGTTCCAAACAATGCATTAGAGTTATTTTTAACTTAAATAAAAGGTGAGATCAAACTTTATGGAACAGCTGTAAAATTAACTGGACTGAGAGTTTAGGTGCTAGCTGCTTATAAGGAATTCCTGTACCAACAGTGATTGTTTTAAATCACTTTTTTGTACAGCCTGTGAGCTTAGTCTTTACCTTTTCAAAGGGCTGTAAAACAAACAAGAAAGCCAACCATGTGACTGGAACCCTGTGACCCACACAGCCTAAAATATTACAGAAAATTTGTCCAGGGGTACCTGGTTGGCTCAGCCAGTTAAGCATCTGCTCTCAGCTCAGGTCATGATCCTAGGGTCCTGAGATCGAGCCTCACATCAAGCCCCCAGCTCAGCAAGGGTCTGCTTCTCCCTCTCTCTCTGTGTGCTCATATATGTGCTCTCTCTTTCTAGTAAATAAATAAAATCTTAAAAAAAAAATTTTGTCTGTCTCTGTCATGTATGGTCAAAACCACTCTTTTTAACTGAGCTGTAAGAATTCTACGTATTTATGACCTTCATATATATGCCTTATTTTCCTATTTATACAGTTACAAGTTTTACCTGTAGTTCCATAAACTCTTCCCCCTGTTTTAATGTTAAGATTTACAGGTGCTGTACCGTAACTCCTAAAAACAAAATAAAAATTATACTGAGAAACTTAAAACAGCAATATACTCAATGTGTACAAATAAATTATATGCCCACATAGTTAACTACATGAATTAACAATGACTCACACATTTCAGAAAATGTTCTAAACTAATTAAAAAATATATTTTTTAAAAGTCTACCATTTTTTCCATCTAAAAAACCTACCTGCTACTAAGTCAGTATCTCACTGTACCAAACTTCGTTTAAGAAATTTGGCTAAGAGGAAAAAAGTCTATATACCTTGTCTTCATTTTCTCACCTCCTAGTTATTCAATATGCAGCAATCCTGCAATAAAGAAATTTCTCCATCTTGTTTCCAAGTCCAGTGACCTCCCTGTAGTCCTCCCTGCACTGGTTACTATTGATAAATCCCTCTTTCAAATACCCATAGGGTATTTTTACCCATAAAAATGAATTCATTTATATTAAATCTAAAAATAAATCTAGGGTGATAAAGTAGAAAAGTGTTTGGAAGTGGTCTGTGGTTAATGACTAAAGAAATAAGAAAGAAATTCCTAGAGTGCTAGTAAAGTTCTGTATTTTGATCTGGGTGATGTTTATATGAATGTACACATATGAAAAAATTATTGAGCTATACTTTTTTAATGTAATATAATATACACATGACAAAGGAAAAAAAATAGAAAATCTGAAGTCAGACCCAGGTTCAAATACAAGTTTTGTCAATTACTACTTGTATAACCCTGGCTAAGTCACTTAAGACCTCATGGATTTTGTATAAATTTTCTGTAACATGGGTTTACAGAAAGTTCTCTACTTCTGCATACAATGCATTCTCGTATATGAAGAGGAAAATCAAATACACTAACCAAAACAGACTAAAACATAGTAAGATCTCAATGTTTTCAATGATATATTTCTCACATTATAATCATGTTATTTAATTTGCTCCTTTATTCTCACAATTTCAGGTAATTGGACTTGTAAAGATTCACTATTTCTGATCTGCCTAATAATTTCCATTTTTTATCTACAATGTACTAAAATTATGAGACTTAAGTTATTCACTTACATTAGCACCATCATTTTTCAGTTTTCTGCTTAAAAATGATATATAAAAAGTGAAAAATAAGTGTAATAAAATATCCAAATAATTGTATAAAGATCCACTGCTATAAATGCAGAAACTATGAAATAACCCAAATTAAACTGTCACTGTCAGGTAGTACTACCATACAATCCTGAAGTGTTTAAATCATTTCAAGGACATTAATTCATCGGTAAATGCTTAAATACAACGAATGCATCAGATATAGTTCTAAGCTAAGGAAGGAGAATGACGACCTGAACAAATATAGCTCCTGTCCCACAATGCTTACATTTCAACAATCTAAATTCAGCACAGCAAAAACACTTTTGGGTTATCTATATCTGAGTTCTAGCTGTTTAAAAGTCAAATGTATAGGGGCGCCTGGGCAGCTCGGTCAAGGTTAAGTGTCTGCCCTCAGCTCAGGTCATGATCTCAGGGTCCTGAAATTGAGCCCTGGGTAGGGCTCCCTGCTCAGAGGAAGTCTGCTTTTCCCTCTCCCTCTCTCCCTCCCCCTGCTTGCTCTTGCTCTCTCTGAGATAATAAAATTAAAATGTGTTTTTTAAAAAGCCAAATGTACAAAAATCAAGTAGTCTCTAAATGGTCCTCTTACAGAACTGCTAAGGATAAAACAAAATAGTATTCATAAAAGTCTTAATGATAAGTTCAATAAATGAACCTCTTGATTCCCACCCAGCTATTTTCCCTTCCATGTTTTGCCTTTAAAACACCACTTTTCAGGGCGCCTGCGTGGCTCAGTCAGCTAAGTGTCCGACTCTTGATTTCAGCTCAGGTCATGAATCTCACATGAGCTTAACCTATGAAGGGCTCCATACTCAGTGCAGGCTGCTTAGGACATTCTCTCCTCCCCCTCCCCCTCTGCTGCTCCTCCCCCTGCTCACTCATTCTCTGTCTCTAATAAATAAATAAAATGTAAAAAAATAACACCATCACTTTTCTTTTTTAAAACAACTAAGGCTTTGGTATTCATGTGTGTAGAGAAGCTTAGCTGTTTGGAAAATTGCACTTAAGCTGATCTGATGCCTTCCATCAGACCCCCATGAGGTCTCAGGATTCTCTAGGTGCCAGACCTTACATATTTGGGTTTTTAAGAAACTTCAAAATAAATGCATCAAAAAAATGTATTTTAACCTACTCCTTCTACATTACCCATACATGCTAATATACTTTTAGTTACTCAATTAACTGCTCTAGAAAGCTCTAAGTCATTGAGTCCTTTATCTCACTCTGCATCCACAACTAGTCATCCATGTTCCCGCTATTATGCACCCCAATGCGTCGTTTTCCATCCATCCCTATACTGCTGCCACAGGCTTAGTCTGGCTTATCATCTCATGTGCACAATTCAAATGTATTCATTTCTTCCTATTCAGTCCACCTCAACTACTGCTGCAAGTTATCTTTTCAAATAAACTAACCTACTTAAAAACCTTTAAAGGTACTAACTCCCTCAAGTGGTTTCAATCACCTTTTCCCATCTTCCATATTCTCCAGCCCTGTAGTCTCTCTAAGCCAATGCTTCAACTACAGCTCAGTAGTGTCCTCTGCTAAATCATCAGTCCTCTTCCTCCTGACTCAAGAATTATTCAAACAAGTTCATATATTATCTCTTCTAGGACCTTTTCCTCAACAGGTGTAGGCTTTTAGCAACTCTCCTCCCAAAGTTTTCAATTCACTATTCTATTTCTATTCCAGCACTTAAACCCCACTGGAAGTATTTGCTCACATGTCTATCTTCCTCACTACTTCCAGTAAATAAGGATGACTTTATTACTTTTCATAGTCTCATCATCAACTAATGTAGTGCCAACAAACATTTTTAAGTGTTTAGCAAAGGGGAATCCCAAAGGTAAGAAACCACTTCTCTGTACAAGCTTACAGATAAAATGAACTTTGTAACAGAAGTATGTTGCCTGAAAAAAATGCTATTTTGTACTTTCTAACCGCTAAACCCATTTAGTATTGTTCCTGGAATACAATTTGCTCTTTAAATTTGCTTCTGAAAATTCTGTGCACAAAGTTAAATATTCATCAAATTTTATTTTCTCATAGACTCTTTCAGTTTTCAAGAGATATATCTTGAAATATCAAGGTTAAGTTTTACACCCTTCAGAAAGACCTATAAGTTACTCTGAAATGCAAAAAGAAAAAAAAAAACATAAAAAGTAGATCAACTGAAGGGTAGAAGCATGGACAGAGATACATACATTCACACGTATATTTGGTAAAGCAAACCCAGCAAAATGTGAATTGTGTAATCTAAATGATGGATAAAATGGGTGTTCACACAATTCTTTCAACTTTCTTAGATAATTTGAAATTTTTCATGTTGAAATACTGAGGAAATAATACTGAGGAAAAGCTGTTTAGTCAACAAACATTTACTGAATATTTACTACCTGTAAAGCACTTTGAGGAAAAGGGAAATACATAAACAATGGTTTCTACTCAAGGACTTTAGTGTCTAAAGTGATAAACATGAACCAACATAACTACATTTCATGAATCTGGAAACTGCTGTAAGAAATAAAGTTCAGGACTGCAGTGGCTGCAGGGATGACAAAAAAATACTAAACAACCTATGGAAGTAAAGTAGAATTTCATAAAAACCTAATGGTGGCTGTGAAGGCCCTGATGCCATGAATGTCAAATTGGTATCTTTGGATGGTCATGAATTTATTGTAAAAAGAGAACATACACTAACATCCAGAACAATAAAAGCCATGTTGAGTGGCCCAGGTCGGTTTGCTGAGAACAAAACTAATGAAGTCAATTTTAGAGAGATCTCTTCACATGGGCTATCGAAAGTATGCATGTATTTTACCTACAAGGTTCACTACACTAACCACTCCACAGAGATTCCTGAATTCCCAGTTGCACCTAAAATTGCAATGAAACTGCTAATGGCTGCAAACTTCCTAGATTGGTAAAAAATTATAATAAACTGTTAGCTTTTTTCAGAAAAAAAAAAAAAAAAAAAAAAAAAGAAAGTTCAGAAAATGTACCATGGGAGTCTATGTACATTCAATATTTGAATGCAATTTCTACCAAAAATTTGGTCATATTAATAAAATAAACACTATTTGCTTTAACTGTTAAGTAAAATTATTTGTATTTGGGGCACCTGGGTGGCTCAGTGGGTTAAGCCTCTGCCTTCGGCTCAGGTCATGATCTTAGGGTCCTGGGATCGAGCCCCGCATTGGGCTCTCTGCTCAGCAGGGAGCCTGCTTTTCCCTCTCTCTCTGCCTGCCTCTCTGCCTACTTGTGATCCCTCTCTGTCAAATAAAATAAAATCTTTAAAAAATAAACAAATAAATAAAAATAAAATTTGTATTTGCAACTACAGAAGAGTATTTACTACGTACACAATGACTACAGTGTTCCTTTTGCATAATGCAGATGGCAAAGGCCTATTAACATAAAGGTCTACTTCATTATATGTAAGCCCAACATTAATTTTTTTTTCTTGTAAGTATTTTGTTTTTGTTTTTTATTTTTTATAAACATTTATTTTTATCCCCAGGGGTACAGGTCTGTGAATCTCCAGGTTTACACACTTCACAGCACTCACCATAGCACATACCCTCCCCAATGTCCATAACCCCACCCCCCTCAACCCCCCTCCCCACATCAACCCTCAGTTTATTTTGTGAGATTAAGAGTCACTTATGGTTTGTCTCCCTCCCAATCCCATCTTGTTTCATTTACTCTTCTCCTACCCCCTTAACCCCCCATGTTGCATCCCCTCTCCCTCATTTCAGGGAGATCATATGATAGTTGTCTTTCTCTGATTGACTTATTTCGCTAAGCATGATCCCTCTAGTTCCATCCACGTCATCGCAAATGGCAAGATTTCATTTCTTTTGATGGCTGCATAGTATTCCATTGTGTATATATACCACATCTTCTTTATCCATTCATCTCCAACATTAATTTTTTAAGTGGAGATGAGAATACTGAGAGTTATCTACCCCTAACATTACTGTCTCTTCTCAACCCTGATCTCTAGAGTTATAAAATTATAGAGAGTCCTTATTATAGTGTGAAATGGACCATGACAATAACTGAATTACCTTTAAGCTCCTAAAATAACTTTAAAAAAAAAATAGCTCTAGTATAGAAATAAAATATTCAAAAATATTTATCTATATATTGCTTGATTCCAGATAAGGCTGCATAATGAATTATAGTGCAACTGATGAAAAGTTTATGCTCCCAATGCACAAGCACTACATTATGTATCTAATCTGATAAACCACAGAAAAATACTGACTCTTATTCTGCCACCATAACAAAATCACATTCTGTACTTTAATATATTCCCTTCTAGCCTTTCTCTACGATTCTTTATGTGCTCAATGAGCTAATGACAGTTGATTCACTAGATTCAGTTTTACAGACTATAAAACTTGAGACAACATATTATCTTAAAATGCCAACAGAATAATTAACAACTTCAAAAACACACTATGAAGAGCAAAAAAAAAATTTTTTTTTGATACTGTTTTTATTGGACAAAAAAATTTTAAAAACCTAAACTCAGTTTTGGATAATACAATGGAAGAACAATGCAGATGAAATCTGTAATTTAAGGTTTTCTCACTTTAACTAAAGAATGTGTACTCCTCAATTATGAAAACATCTTAATTTCAGAAATCAAAAACAGCTGCTTCCATGGCATTTTATCTAATAAACTATCTTTAAGAAAGAAATATTTTTATGGTGAAATTCCTTTTTGTCATGAGACAGAACTGAAACAACACTACTGATTTTAGGTGTACAACATAATGATCTAAGTATACACTGAAAAATGATTAGTTACTTATCACCCATCACCACACAGTTCTGTATTTTTTCTTGTGATGAGAACTTTCAAGATCTACTCTTCCAGAAACTCACAGTGAAATTTTAAGACTTCTTTCACATCATGGTAAGATGGAAATACGTAAAAACAATGGAATCAACCACCACTGGTTTGATATAAGCATGCTACCCTTAATTTAGGCACACAACTGTTAGTTAAAAATAACTTACCACCTGGGTGGCTCAGTCAGTTGAGTATCCAACTCTTGGTTTCAGCTCAGGTCACAATCTCAGGGTCATGAGGTTGAGCCCCACGCAGGGCTCCACACTCAGCAGGGAGTCTCCTTGAGATTGTCTCCCCTCTCTCTGCCCCTCCCGCCTATATGCACGGGCGTTCTCTCTCTCTCTCTCTCTCTCAAATAAATAAATCTTAAAACAAACAAAAAAACAACAAAAAAACCAAACTTACCCATACTGTGGTGCTCCTGTTTTAATGTCTCCTATGGTGACATGAACATCATCCTCATCATCATCACTGTCACTATCACTATCATCTTCAGTCTCGGTCACTTTCTACACCAACAAACAATTATAAAATACATTCAGTAATTCATCTCAACATCTAATATGAGTAACTGAAAAGGTAATCATTTTGTGTTTTTTGAAGTACAGTTTTAGAGAAAAATTACAATTTCATAGCACTGTTACCTCATGTATAACTATTATACATGATAAATAAGGATAAGAATGTAAAATCTTTTCTCAGCATCATCTTTTTGTAAATAACACCTCACGTATTTTTTCCTATGATTTGCAACTGCTTCTCTGAAAAAAAAAAAAAAAATCTAAGGCATTGTACTAAGATATTTAGAACAGAAATTATAAAAAGTAAGTATCTGAGGAATTTTTATCAAGAATATGAAGAGGAAAACAATTAACTTTAAGAGTCATGGTTAAAAGACACCAAACAGTTAAGGAGCAGTTCAGTTATTCTTGTCATTCATTTACAGTTAGAAGAGTCCCTGGATGCAGATGATTGAGGGATTACTTTGTTTCTAGGAGCATAAAGTGGGACTATTTACAAAGGCTTTATTTTGGCTCTAAAAGGCAATTTTGTGCTTAGTCACAGAATAGTAAACAAAAAAGTAGGTCACCTAGGCAAACTATTTTTTTGTATACAAGTTCAAACCTGTAGAATAATGATTTCCTTCTTTTCATAGGATCAGAATGTTAAAATATTCGTAAAACCAATAATACGTGTTCACCCCCCCCAAAACAACACTTTTAACAGGCATGACTGAAGTTAGAGAATATCACATATTTATGTAAAAATATATTATTCCAATAATCAAATTTGGGCTATGGGACTTAATGTTTTCCTTGAAAATGAGGTTCACTATGATCTCTTTAGTTGAGCTACAATCACTCAGTTCCTTGATAGCAGTCAGCTTCAAGCCTTCGCACATGCTCCTCTTACTTCATGGAAAGTCTCTTCCCACTACTGCCTCTCACCACTGTGCTTCTGATGGCACCAGATGAGGTGGAATATAAGAGCAGTCCAGATCACGCCGGACACTGAAAGTCATGTTCAATTTGTGGCTTTCTTCCTAAGTGAAGGGGAAACTACTATAAAGACTTTAAACAGAGAAGTAACTAAATTTCAAAGCCTTATGTTACCGGTTTAGGCACGCCATTTTCAGCAGTTTCGTCTTCAATTCCAGATGGAGGATTAGCACTACAAACAACAGAAATAAGCGCACAATCTGGTATTACTTTTCAGAAGTACAGACAGAGTATACTAGTATTTTTTAAAAGCTCTCATAGTTTCCTAAAATTATTATCTCCACTGGAAAAGAAAAAGGATGGCAAAAGCTTTGTGTGCTATTCTGCTATTCCTACTGCTCTGCATAACACCCATATTCAACATTCAAAGTAGAACAGAACTGCCAAAGGATGTCAAATTGCAAATCTGACAATGGGCTATAATTCAAGTTTTTTATTATTTTAAAAATATGCATCACACTTAATTTTATTTAGCCTAACTATTGGATATACGTTATTTCATAAAAGATACATTTTTTTTTTTAAAGATTTTATTTATTTATTTGACAGAGAGAAATCACAAGTAAGCAGAGAGGCAGGCAGAGAGAGAGGAGGAAGCAGGCTCCCTGCTGAGCAGAGAGCCCGATGTGGGGCTCGAACCCAGGACCTGGGATCATGACCTGAGCCGAAGGCAGCGGCTTAACCCACTGAGCCACCCAGGCGCCCCCATAAAAGATACATTTTAAGATTTAAAAAAAAAGTTTATCTTCACGTAAGACTGCCTTTCCATTTGATGCCAATTAGTAGCTCCAGGCCTAATTTTGATGCATTAAAAAACAAATTACTTTTTGAAGGCCAATCAATACCTGAATTTGCCATATTAAAGCAAAAGTGATATAAAATAATAAACCCCTCTTTTCTCATGAGACTCAAGCATATGGTCAATAATTACCAAATAAAACTTGTAGTACTGTAGTATAATTGGCTTCTTATATTTTAATAATTATGTTTCTATAGTGGCAACTAGCCATTAACCTCACTTTATAGTAAAGAAACCCAAGGGCAAAGCAACTAACTCATATTTAGTAGGTTTTCTACGAAAAACCTCCAGATCTTGATATAGTTCAAACATCTTTTCATTAGATTTCTGCTTATCTCTTCTACACCCTACTTTGTGCCAAGCAGTTTCTATATACATCAATTTAATCCCTACGTGGTATTTTACAATACAATCCTCATGTAAAGCAAAAATGAAAGATTAAAAACTGAAAATTTAATCGGGCGCCTGGGTGGTTCAGTTGATGAAGCAACTGCCTTCAGCCCAAGTCATGATCCTGAAGTCCTGGGATCAAGTGCCACAATGGCTCCCTGCTCGGCAAGGAGTCTGCTTCTCCCTCTGACCCTCTCCCCGTCATGCTCTCTCTTTCTCTCTCTCTCAAATAAAATCTTTAAAACAAAACAAACTGAAAATTTAAATGTTAAGTTTTACTTGTGATACTTCTTGACCCAAGAAAACAAATATACAACTATAATTCTTTAGTACACTTAGCTCCTGCTTAATTAAGTTTCTAGGTAGCCAGAAACAAGTTCAGTTTGCCACGAAACAGTATATTTAGCCAAAACTTGGGACAAATAAAACATGACAAAATTGGAGACAGCACAATGCGATGGTTAGGATGTTTTAACAATGAACCAGACACCAAAAAGCTGGGGAGAACTCTCATAGCAAGGACTCTGCTCAGTTAGGGCAAGGTGATGATGTACCAAGCTAAATACTAGAACACAGGTTTGGTGAACATGCCTTCCCCAGTACTTTCTGAAGTTTTAATTCCCTATCACCATTAAAATGCTAGAAATACAAAATTATAAGCTTTCCCTAGAAAAATTAAGCTTTATGGGTTGAAATTTTCCATAGGATAAAATAAACGTATAAGCTCTTCAAATAAAATTTTAGTAAAGAATACAGAGACATTTGACAGTAATACTCAGGGAAGATAGAAGACTTCCCTCCAATACATTTAAACAAGCTGAATATAGAAAAATTAAAAAATGTGCAATCAGAAAATAAGCCTTAAGAATTACAACCAAGAACTTATACCAACAAAATTAAGGGAATAGATTAGCTCACAAAAAAACTGCATTTAACTGTGAATCTGTAACACTACCCAGTGATTCCTGAACAATTAAAAAACAGGGTATGAAAAAACTGTAATGACTTTTATAACTATAAGCTACACAAATTACAACTTTGTGAGTAAGATTAGGGTTAGGAACTGGGTTGTATACACAGATTTTAATGATAAAATTTCACAATATAGCAATGAGTGAAAAAAAACTTCCAAATCAGGGGATATTTTTAAGTGAAGAAGAATCCCTTTCAGCATCCCTTAAGTTAATTCTATTTCCATGTCTCACTTCTTCCCTCCATTTACTTTTTTAAAAATGCAGACATACCTCACGTTGTCATGCTTTGCTCTATTATACTTCCCAGCTAAGTTTTTCAAATTGAAGTTTGTGATAACAGCATATCACCTATCAGTGCCATTTTTCCAACAGTGTTTGCTCACTTTGTGTCTGTCACATTTTGGTACTCTTGCAATATTTCAAACTTTTTCAATATTGTATTTGTTATGGCGATCTGCTTGATGTTACTATTGTACCTGTTCTGGTAGCTATGAATCGCAAACATTTAAGACGGTGAACTTAATCACTGAATACTGTGTGTGTTCTGACTGCTCCACTGACCAACCATCACCTGTCTCCCTCCCTCTCCTTAGGCTCCCTAGTCCCTGAAGCACAATAATGAAATTAGTTCAATTTATAACACTCTAAGGTGTCTAAGAGTTCAAGGGTAAGAGTCCACACGCCTCTCACTTTAATTAAGTTTAGGGAGGAAGGCATGTCGAAGGCAGGCACCAGTTGGCAAATGTGTAAATGCAGAGAAAAGTTCTTAGAGAAGATTAAAAGTGCTAAACTCTAGTGAACACATGAATGGCAAGAAAGTAAAAACACCTTACTGCTAATACGGAGAAAGTCTGAGTGGTCTGGAGAGAAGACCGAATCAGCCACGGTATTCCCTTAAGCCAAAGGCTAATCCAGAGCAAGGCCCTTACAACCCTCTTCAATTCTATGAAGGCTGACAGAGGTGAGTTAGCTGTAGAAAAATAGTGTGAAGTCATCAGAGGCTGGTGCATGAGGTCTGAGGAAAGAAGCCATCTCCAGAACACAAAGTGCAGGGTGGGTGAAGCAGCACGTGCTGATGGAGAAGGGGGAGCAAGTTCCCCAGAAGACCCAGCTAAGGGAATTCAGAAAGGCGGCCACACTAAACAGCAGATTTTCATGGAGACAAAATAGCCTTCTGTTGGAAGGAGATGCCATTGCGGACTTTCACAGCTGGAAAGAAGTCAAGGCCCGGTTTCAAAGTTTCAAAGGAGAGGCTGACTCTCTGGTGAGGGGCTAATGCAGCTGGTGACTTTAAGCTCAAGCAAATGCTCACCATTCTGAAAGTCCTAGGGCCCTTAAGAATTAACCTAACTCCACTCTGCCTGTGCTGTACAAATGGAACAACAAAGCCTGACGACAGCACGTCTGCTGACAACATAATTTACTGAACATTTCAAGCGCACCGATGAGTCTACTGCTCAGAAAAAAGGATTCCTTTCCAAATATTACTGCCCATCCACAATGCACCCAGTCACCTAAGAGCTCTCTCTCTGTTGAGACATACAGTAATAAGATTAATGTTTTCATGCCTCATAACAAAATATTCATTCTGCAGCCCATGGATCAAGGACTCATTTAGACTTTCAAGTCTTACTACTGAAGAAAAACATTTCATAGGACTACAGTTGCCACAGACAGAGCGATTCCTCTGACGGATATGGGCAAAGTAAGTTGAAAACCTTCTGGAAAGGATGCATCATCTTCATCATTCGAGATGCCATTAAGAACATTCATGATTCATGGAGAAAGATCCAAATAGCCACATGAACAGGAGTTTGGAAGAAGTGGATTCCAAACCTCATGGAGGACTTTAGGGGTTCCAGACTTCAGCAGAGGAAGGAAGTGCAGGTGTGATGGAAATAACAAGAGAACAAGAATGAGAAGTGGAGCCTGAAGACGAGACTGCATTGTTGCAGGCTCATGATAAAACCAGAACAGATGAGTGGTTGCATCTTCTGGGTGAGCAAAAAAAAAAAAAGTGGTTTCTTGACATGGAACCTACTCCTGGTAAAGATGCGGTGAAGACTGTTGAAATGGCCAAAAAAGGATTCAAAATATTACCTAAACTTAGTTGATAAAACAGCAGCGGAGTTTGGGAGGACTGACTTCAATTCGGAAGGAGGGTCTACTGTGAGTAAAATGCTATCAAACAGCATCACTGCTACAGAAAAACCAACTGTTCATAAAAGGAAGAGTCAATGGATGTGGCAAACTTCACTGTTGTCTTATAAGAAATTGCCACCCCAACCTTCAGCAACAACCACCCTGATCATCAGCAATTTCAAAGCAAGACCCTGTAACCAGCAAAAACAGGACTTGCTGAAAGCTCAGACAATGGTTGGGATTTTTTTTTAGTGTGAAAATACTTTTTAATTAAGGTATGTACATTGTTTTTTCGACATAATACTATCACACTTAAGAGATTCCACTATAAACAAAACTTTGATATGCACCTGGAAACCAAAAAATTCATCTGACTCACTTTATTGCTGTGGAACTGAACCCACAGTATCTGTAAGGTATACCCCTACCAGCTTTGAAGTAGATTTCATATACCACAAAACCCACCAATTTGAAACATTCAACTGAATGGCTTTTCACATTTATAGAATATACAGAATAGTGCAACCATTACAACTGCCTAACTTCAGGACATTTTCATCACCTGAATAAGAAACCTTGTATGTATCAGTAATCACTCCCCATTTTCCCGTGACCTCAGTCCTGGCAACCACTCTGTCTCTACAGATTTGCCTATTCTGTACATTTATTTTAATTGAACCATACAATATTCAGTTCTTTGGGACTGGCTTCTTCAGCTTAGCATAATGTTTTCAAGGTTCACCCACATTGTAACAGGTATCAATACTTCATTTCTTTTTACTGCCACATAGTATTCCATGATATGGATATACCATATTTTATCTATCCATTCAACATTTGATGGACTTTTATTTCCATTTTTTTGGCTATTATAGACAATGCTGCTAGGAATATTCATGTGTAAGTTTTTGTGTAAATATGTATCAATTTTCCAAGGCATATCTGTAGAAGTGAAATTCCTGCGTCATATAGTAACTATGTTTAACCTTCTGATGAACTGTTTTCTAAAACAGCTGCACCTTTTCGCAATTCTGCCATCAGTGATGATAGTTCTAACTTCTGCATATCTTCACCAACACCTGTTACTTTCTTTTTGATGGTAGCCATCCTATTCTGAGGGATGCAGAGTGATACTTCCTCCACTTTCTAAACCCAAATATTCTTTAAAAGATCTTTTTTTAACCATCCCTTCCCCATTAGGTGACATTAAGTCATTGATATTAGATTTGATGAGTAATGTCAGCATATCCCTGTACTTGTCTGTGTGAGTTGTTCTGAAATCTAGATGTTTCAAGCTGTTTACATGTTCTGTAAATGATACTCAAATCTTTCTAGCAGTCTAACAAAAGGAATCAATCTTATAACAGATTCATTAATTCCACTTTGAATTTAAATACAAAATGTTGAAATTATAACCAAAGTGCACTACCACCTTACTAATAAGTTGCAAAAAGTTATTTAAAGGATTCTTTTAATCAAAAAATTTTTTTTTGAAATTTTTTTATTAGTCTAACGGTTATGTTGATACTCCACTACTATGCTCACTTAAGAGTACAAAGTTACTTAATAGTGAAGAGTATTCAAACCCTTACTTCAAAAATTCTGTCCCCTAAGCTACTAGCAAATAAACAGAACTGATTAGGTCCTGAAATAGAAATCAACTCTAAAGGATTCAATGTCTTTGAACCTTCAGTCAATATGCTGTATTCAAGCTAATGATTACAATGAAACAATTCTGACAATTTGTTGCAGAATCACTGTATCATACAATCTGTATAAACATCAACAACAAATTCCACTAACCTGGCATTTTCTTCTTCTGGCCTTTCAACTTCATTTTCATCTACCAAAAAAAATACATAAATAAATAAATAAAATTAACAAACAAACCACTATTAAAGAAACCAGTATTATGAAAATCTGAAGTGATCATCACAAGCACTAACCTAGGTCCTTTGCCAAATCACTGTGCACATGCACGTCCCATGGGCCTATAAGCACATCCAAAGTTAGATCACCTTATAATGACTTAACAAAATATGTCTTTTATGAAAAAAAAAAAATCAGACTGTACTTGTATAAAATTAAGCTTAATTTAAGAGGCATTAACTATTTCTAGATCTTTGTTAAGGAAACCCTACACATTTACATTTCAAAGAATATGACTAATGTTAAATCTTGCCACCAAAAGTAATGAATTTTACAAGTCTGTCAAAATCAAAGTTTGTCAAAGTCACAGCATCAAGGAGCTGCATGATGCCCAAACGTGCACTTTTACTAAAGAATATACATTTTAGGCAAGGAACACATATTAACTTTCAAATCTAGTTATCATTAACAGACAAGAAGAGACTGTGACTTAATGAAAAGTTAAAAACCAGATACCAAGTCCCTTTCAAGAGGGCAGTACAAAGTGCACCGAACTTATTTTGGGGAAAAAAGATACATACGAAATAAGTGAAAACTATAAGCCTAAGGGACATGAAATACTTTTAATGATGTGGGTTAAAGAGCACTCTCTTAAAAATGAAAAACTTCACCTTAATACAGGAGACATTCGGGGTTTTCTTTATGGGCCATAATGTATTCCATCTCTTTCTCTCTCTCTCTTAATTAATTATTTTTAAAGCACGACTTTCAGACAAGGAGGTACCCTTGCAGGTGCATTCCATACAAACTGACCATCAAGAAACAAGACGTTAGTTTTACAGCATCAACTTTATTTAGCTATTATTACAGAAAGACTGTTTCTGAACGAAAGGGACGGGGAGGGTATCCTACAGCCAAGGGGCAAGAAGAGACACACCAACAGAGCTCAGAATGGAGGTAAACAGTAGGGGAAAGAGCGCGGAGACCAGGCGGCCGGGAAGCCCTCGCGGGGAGGAGGGCGAGGCAGAGGCCTGGCCCCGCGCCCAGCCCGACCGCCCCGGGGTGGCTGCGCAGTGGGGGCGCGGGCTGCGCGTAAGGGGAGGGCGAGGGGAGGCCAGGGAACGTGCACGCATCGCTCGGCCTAAGTCAGGCCGGAGGAGGCTCCGTACAAGAGGCCCCAGCGGCGGCGTGAGGGGCCCGGGACGCCGGCCGTTTGCGGGCCGCGAGGGAAGGCCTGAGAGAACCCGGGAGTGAGAGAAGGGACAGGAAGTTCCGTACCGCCATAGAGCCACTCTTCCTCCTCATCCCCTCCGGTCCCGCCGCTCAGCTCCGACACTAGGCGCTCGACCTCGCCGGCCGACATGGCCGTCCCGAGCACAACTTAAAGGCGGCGATCAACAGCCCCCTCCAACCCCTTCCCAGCCTCGCTGCCCAGGGGCGCGAGAGGGGCGCGAACCCGCCGGCGAGCGAACGAAGAAAGCGCGAGACTCAAATCTCAGAAAGGCGGCCGCGGCGTAGGAGGCTGCAAACAAGACGGCTCCAGCGGCGCTCCGCCTGCGCACGCGCAGCAGCAGCCCAGCGCCGCGGCGTCTTTAGGAGGCTTCGCTTCCGCGGCGCCGTCCACCTGGGCCCGGTTGCGCTTGCGCGCCGTAGTTGGCTCCGCCCCTGTGGAAGCGCGCTTTGCCTTTTTAGCGTGGTTTTCTCCCTTGGCGGCGTCCAGAATCGGCAAGGGTTCCCCTCCCCCAACCTTTCCTCTAATAATCCTATTGCCTTTGCCTAGTGCACCATTGTTTCCTTATCCCCTTGATGCTTTCTTTCTCTTCTCAACTGTTTTTCCGTTTTTTAATCTTATGAAAGCTCTTGTTTTCGTTCTTCATGGATTGTGTCAGCCTTAATACAGAATTATTACCTTATCGCTCCCGTTTCTCATTAGAGAAAGCATAATTCATGTCTACTTTGTTGAAAATTCAGTTTTAAGGGCAAACGAAAGTCAAGCTAATGAAAAACGCATTCTCTTTGGTAAAATAAAACATTACAGTTAAGGTCGAAGACCCCCTCATCCACTACCCTTCCTTGCAGAAGTATCCCTTGTTGACTGTTTGGTGTGAATCCTCAGATAATCTATACATTTACGTTATGTGCTTTTGGTGGAAGAACTTGAGATTAAAGAGTCTTAAAGGGTACAATACTGTATATCATTATGCGGATTGTTGTGTTTTTTTTTTTTTAACAGTGTTTTGGAGAGCCTTTCCATGTTAATATATTCAAACTATATTCATTTTAAATGCTTCTCAATATTCCTATAGCATGGCTATCACAAAATGAATATGGTTATTTCCCTAGTGATGTACATTTAGATTG
Source organism: Enhydra lutris kenyoni (assembly GCF_002288905.1). Lineage (NCBI taxonomy): Eukaryota > Metazoa > Chordata > Mammalia > Carnivora > Mustelidae > Enhydra > Enhydra lutris. The sequence goes on from NW_019154105.1 coordinate 26,257,629, forward strand.
CTTTCAACGTTTCACTTTAACCAAAAAACCAAAACACTACAATGAATAACCTTGTAAATGACTTCTTGCAGGTCTATACAAGTATTTCTCCAAGATCATAGAGTATGTGCAATTTTTATTTTAGTAGATAATGCCACATTTTCAGGCTACTTTTGAACACATTTTTCAGGGAGAAGACGATAGATGGGTCAAAATTGGTGTTCTAGTTCTTAACTGTGACTACCTAGTTGCATGATCTCAGGTAATTAACTTCTCTTTGCTTCAGTTTTCTCATCCTTAAAATGGAAAAGCTGAATTTGATGATCTCTAAAGTTTCTTTTGGTCCAAAAGTTTTCAAACAGGACTCTCACTTTTCAACAGAGAGAAATTCATTCTAGTTTACAAATCAATCAATGGATTTACTTGCTGTCCCGTCACTAAATATTGTTCTTCATATAACAATTGTTGAATATCTGCTGTTTAAGAACTCGGAAAGTAAAGATAGGAGTAAAGCATAGTCCTTGCCCTTGAAGAGCTCTCACTTTATTGAGAAAGTCTGAAGGGTCTTAATTCACTCCCCTATAAGAGTAAAATGTGGATATGCTTTAATAGAAACACAAAGGAAATGTTTACATCCCCAAAATGGCACATCATCTCCCATTATTTAAACAAATCCTGTGGTTTTAATACCCACCCCCAACACCACCTTCCTTTGAAGATTCAATTGCTAGGCCCAGTCTCACCTGATTAGGATAATCCTTTCCATAGTTCTAAACTCTAATGAGGTATGGCCAACATTGTGATATCTTTCCTGAATTCCACTTTATCTCCTGCCATTTCTTTGTACTATAAATATTTATGAAGAGTCTACCATGTGCCAGGGGCTCTTCTAGGCTATGTAGATTCAGCAGTGAGTAAATAAAAGTCCTTCCTCTTGTGAAGCTTTCACTCCAATGAGGAAAGGCAGAAAATAAACACATAAATGTACAGTATGCCAAGCTGTGATAAGGATTATAAATAAGAGTAGGATGGGGGACCTAGGAAAGAATGATAAATAAGGATTAGGTGCAATTTCATGTCAAGAGGTCAGGGGAAAACTATTCTAATAAGGTGACCTAAGGGTAGAGAGCTAAATGGAGAAAAGAAGTAAGCCATCGTAGATTTCTGGGTGAAGCCCTATCAGACAGAAAGAATAGAAGTGCAGAGGCCCTAAGGCAGAAACATACTTCGTGCATTCAAGGAACCCCAAATGAACTGGGGTGGAAGGAGTGAGAAAGAGGATATAGAAGAAATCAGAGTGATTGGAGGGTAGGCAGGGTAGTACACTCTTTTACACCCTGTTGCTTCTATGGCCTGTGCCTATCACGTCCTATAGTGATTATTTGACTACATATCTGTTTCCCTAGGACTTTTTTTTTTTTTAAAAGATTTTATTTATTTATTTGACAGAGAGAGATCACAAGTAGAGAGGCAGGCAGAGAGAGAGGGGGAAGCAGGCTCCCTGCTGAGCAGAGAGAACCCGATGTGGGGCTCGATCCCAGAACCCTGAGATCATGACCCGAGCTGAAGGCAGAGGCTTTAACCCACTGAGCCACCCAGGAGCCCCTCCCTAGGACTTTCACTAGATGAAGTCCTCCTTCAAACAGGGCAACTTCTTATATGTCACTTATTTGTGATATGGCACCTAACACTCAGTAGATCTTGGCCTGGACTGACAGTAATGGAATGAGGATTTTACATTCTGCTTCGGAGTATCATAACGCAAGCTCATAGTCCTGTCTATTTGTGAATCCATGAGTCTATAATGAACTTTGGTGGTTTCGTGGAAAAGACAACTGCCTTCTGCTGAGAATCATCTTGCTCCGTTCAGCTACCCAAAATAAGCTTGTCTTTCAAGACTCTACTCAAACGGAAGAGTTGATGAATATTTACTGAAGCATCAGAATCACCTTTATGGTGGAGGTAGCATTGAAGCTAAGCTTTGAAAATAAAGATTTTCACAAGCAGAGAAGCCCATAAATCACTAATAGCCACTCTGAAAAGGCCTCTTCCTTCCTTGCTTTTAAACTGAGTTCTTTGCCTGGATAAGCTTCCTTAGTTAAAGATGTCTTTTTCTCTCTATTCACCAGGGAAGAATTAAAAGATAGATAGTTTGAAGATATTATATAAACTTATGAACTTATCAAACTACAATATTCCATAGATTCTGACTATATTTATTTGTTTTCCATTTTATCAGTGGGTGTGTGTGTGTGTTGGTTCTCAGCAAAAAAAAAAAAAAAAAAAAAGGGAGGCGCCTGTGTGGCTCAGTTGTTAAGCCTCTGCCTTAGGCTCAGGTCAGGATCCCAGGGTCCTGGGATGGAGCCCTGCATTGGGCTCTCTGCTCAGTGGGGAGCCTGCTTCTCTCTTCCACTCCCCAGGCTTGTGTTCCCTCTCTTGCTGTGTCTCTCTCTGTCAAATAAGCAAACAAAATCTTAAAAGAAAAAAAAAAAGCAAAACCAAAAACAACAAGGCATCAGTTTTAATGTATCTATCTCCGGGAAGTACGAAAAGGGGTTGCTTAATAGGTGATGATTAAAATGATGGCAAGACGTGAAGATCAAATAAAAGTGCCTTGCTCAGTAGCTATTAGATGGTGAGTACTCATAAATGTGTTTTGCATGAATGTGGCATTTGGCCCAACTATGTTCTTTACTGACAACTTTAGTTATGCCACTTAAATCTCAATGTTCTTCAGTTTCTTCATCAGTAAATTGACATGTTAAAATAACATATTACACCTGCTTCCTGGAAGGATAACAAAGCTAAATGAGGTTTCAAATGTCAAAGCATTTAACATATTAGAGGCAAAATGGTGCTATGCTATGGTTTAGGCCTTTCGTCCATTGAACGACCTGAACGTAGAGTTTTTTCCTTCCTTTCTAGATACTTCAATGGGGAATTAAGCCCCAATTATCCATCTTCCTCTACATTCTGACATATTTTAATACAAAATCTTATATTCCTAGTTCATTCTGGAAAATTGTGTCATCTACTTGCATGTATACTATCATATAAACTGTACTTTCTTTAAAGGTGAGAACAAATTTATTCCTGTATTCACCAGCTAAGTGCTCAGTAAATCCTTAACCCAAATATTGAATATGAAGGACTTAGAAATTAGGTGAAGGGAGATGTGCTTGATTTTATGAGGAATAGGAAATAATTGTTATTTATTTTGAGCAAAGAAGTACAAATCACATTGAAATAAGGTAAATCTGATTATCTTAAGCAAGCAATTTCAGCAGAAATCCATTTGACCCCACCATAATGTCTGACAGCAAGAAATGGGTTTTTCCTGGATTCTCTTCTCTACCCTGTCTGCCAGATTTTTAAGATTAACTTATTTAATTGGGAGAGAGAGAGAGAAGGAGAACATGAGCAGAGGGAGGGACCAGCGGAGAGGTAGAGAATCTCAGGCAGACTCCCCACTGAGCATGGATCCTGACATAGTCTCCTCATGGGGCTCGATCGTAATACCCTGAGATCAGTGGGGTACCTGGGTGGCTCAGTGGGTTAAAAACTCTGCCTCCAGCTCAGGTCATGATCCTAGGGTCCTGGGATCAAGCCCCGCACTGGGCTCTCTGCTCAGCAGGGAGCCTGCTTCACCACCCCCCCTCTGCCTGCTGTTCTTCCTGCTTGTGATCTTTGTCTGTCAAATAAATAAATACAATCTTTAAAAAAAAAAAAAGACCCTGAGATCACAACCTGAGCTAAAATCAAGAGCCAGGTGCTTAAGAGACTGTGCCAGCCAGACACCCCTAATCCCATGACTTTTAATACTACCTATGTGATATGTGTCATTGACAGTCAATGACTTCCAGCTTTCTATCTGCAGTCTCAACTTTTCCTTGAGCTTACCCCAATTCTTCACTGATGTCTCCCTTGGATATTTAATAGGCATGGGAAATTTATCCCCAAACAGAACTTGTGAATTGCCCTCTGAAACCTGTCCTATCCCCCTCCCATACTCCCTCTTAGTATCAATAACCATCATCCAACATTGTTCCAGCCAAAACCCGAAGAATGACCCTTGATTCCTCTCTTTCCCTTATGAGTCCTTCTCACACTGAAGAAAGCCTACTAGCCAGACTCATAGTTCTTCTCTCTGTAAAATATATTCCAAATCTGTCTAATTCCTTCCATTTCTACTGCCTCACTGTCTTTCAAGTAACACAAACATTTCAGTGGCTTCCTATTACACATAAACTAAAACTCAGACATCCTACCATGTGACCTATGAGTCCCTTCATGATCTGGTAGCCCTGGGATTCCATGTGGCCATACGGGTCATGCAGTACACAACCTTCCAGGGTCTTCCACATCTCCTCATTCTTAGTCACTCTTTGTCAACACTTTTAGTATCATTCCCTCACATTCTCTGTGCTTATTCCCTCCCCATGTCTTCAGGCCTACATCCCAACTCTACGTTCACCTCTTGGTGCCTACCTTTGTCCATTACATGTACATGTCCAATATTCTCAATATTTTAGCAGAAGGATGTCTTTACTCATTCACTGAAGCTGAAATCTAACTTCCTTCCAAGGGCAGCACTTCTCCTACTCTTTCTATACCAGATGCCCACCATTTCCCTTCATTCTATTCTACTGTAGAACTGGGAGGCAGCATTGTCATATTCTTGGTTCTTGTGGGTCACCCCTGGAACATTATGGTTCCACTTTCCTGTAAATATCCTCCTTCTTGCCAGTACTTAGCACCGTCATTTACTACTTCTACCTTTTCCTTTTCAGGTCCCCTCATTCACATATATAATGTTGGAGTCTAATCCACAACCTTATTTTTCTCTACTACTTGGCATCATGAGTGACTTGCACATCCTGCTTGTTTGATATTTTTTGACCTTCTAGAATCCAATTATTCAGCAACCTCCAATTACTCCACTTTGTCAGTCCACATTCAAGGCTATGCTCTGGATCTTATTATATCATAAAACTGTTCCTTCCTTGAATTTTAGGGGCCAGGCTATTTTCTTTGACCCCAATTTCATGTTCTTCCTCCCCCCTCTTTTAGATTCCATCTCATTTTTCACTTTTCTGACACTTGCCACTGTCAATTACTCTGTTCTCTTTCAAACTTGTTTCCCCCATAGGTCTACTCACTGGTTTCACTTCTTTAGCAGACCTGGAAATGTTGCTCAGAGATCTGTCCATCCCTCTCTTTGTCTTTCTTTTTTGTACTGTCTTTAAGCAATCTCAAGCACCCCCGTTTGCTGTTAATTCCTAAATTATCAGACTTCTCTTCTGCAATCCACAATCATACAATCAACTGCTTACTAGATGTTTCCACCTGGAGTCCCACAGTACCTTCAAAACAATGAATTCCCACACTGGCTAGGATGGCTAGTATCAAAACAACAACAGAAAATAACAAATGTTGGTGCAAATGTAGAGAAATTAGAATCTAATTTGTGCCTTGTTGCTGGGAATCTAAAATGGTACAGCAGCTATGGAAAACAGAGGGTCCTCAAAAAATTAAAACTAGAATTACTATATGATCTAGCAATTCTGCTTCTGGGTACATATCTAACAAAACTGAAAGCAAGGTCTCAAAGAGTTATTTGTATACCCATGTAACCAGCAGCACTATTCACAATAGACAAAATGTGAAAGCATTCCAAATGTCCATTGACAGATGACTGGATAAAGAAAATGTGGTACACAAAATGATATATACAACGGAATATAACTCAGCCTTAAAAAGGAAGAAAATTCTGACACATATGTTAGGCAAATCTTGCTGTTATTATTCTAAGTGAAAAAGCCAACCAGCGGGAAGGGGAAATGGGGAGTTGTTGTTTAATGGATATAAAGTTTCAGTTTTGCAAGATGAAAATTCTGGAGATTGGTCATACAATGTTGTGCAAATACTTTACCTAACTGTGCACTTAAAAAATGATTAAGATGGTAAATTTTACATATTTTGCCACAATTAAAAACAAAACAAAAACCTGTGTCTTAACTGAACTCAGTACATTTATTCCTCAACCTGCTTCTCTTCTGGTTTTCCACATCTCAGGGACAGCCACTGACCAGTCAACTAGGCAGCAAACTGGGTATAAACTGAAATTCTCCCTCTGCCTCATCCTTCTTTGTCAATCCAGTCACCAGGCTTTTGAGTCCATTTTCTTAACATCTCTTTATATACTCCATGCTGTCTAGCCCCACTGTGGGTATCCTTATCTGTTCTCACCCAGAGTTGTTGCCGTGACTACTTTCTAAATACTCTCTCTACCCTAAATCTTGCTCATTTAAGCCATTTTCCATTTTGAATAATTTCCTCCCCCAAAACCCCAGATGTGAACAAATTATATTTACTCCTAATAATACTTTAACTATACTCCATAGGCTGCTACTACTTAGAATTAAAAGTAAGACTCACTCTGATCTAGTCCCTTTTTTCCAGTTCAGAGCTCCTGTTGCAGTTTGGGCCTCTTTTCACACAACACAGTCCAGCTGTACTCAACTGTTAGTAGTTCAGAGAATGTGTTGTGTGCCTCTACACCTTTGTCCATGATGCACCCTCTATTTGAGTTGCCAGGAATGTGCCTCCCCATCCTGTCCACCTGGTGAACACCTGGTTTTCTTGGAAGACAAGACAAAACTCATATCTTATATGAAACTTCTTCTGACCATTTCCCTTTTTCCTTCACTCAATCAGAATTTATTTTTCCTCCTTTGTAACTCTTATCCATTAAACAAATTATTGCTTCTGTAACATTGTATTATTACATTTACTTTCTTTACCTGTGTGGGTTCTTTATTTCGGATCTTTTTAGAGGCAAGACTGTGCCTTGTTTCTATTTATATTCTCAATGCCAAACACAGTGTCTACATTATTGTGCATGTATATTAAAAGTTGGTTGAATATATCACTTATTATACGGATATAAATTGAAGATTTATTGATCATTTAGTCAACAAACACTTATTGAATACTTGTGTATTTTCTAGTGTTGGAGAGACCAGACATCTAGTGCACAATCTTGTAGGAAAACAGGTATGCTAAAACTTATCTCATGATATGGCAAGTACTTAGCAGAGGTGAAAATTCTTCAGGGATCAGGGAATTTATTAACCATTGTGCCTTTGGAGCCTACATCAGTGATGATACTCAATGTTTAATAAAGAGTGCTTGAATTGAACTAAACCTGTGAAACATTCTGGGCTCAATGTAGACTTAATTATTCAGGTATATAATGTTCCAGGCAGGCAGGGAGTAGGTGGAGAGAAATTGAGAAATCCTGAAGGATTTTGGTGCCATTATAAGGAGTCTGGCTGTAACCTGCAGGCAACCAGGCAAGGAGAGGCTTTTAAGCGGGAAAATGGTAGGGCCAGCTTAGTTCATTAGAAAACTGAATCGGAAGGAGAAGAGATGCATACTGGTAAATGATAGGGGATCATTGCTATTGTACAGTTGAGTGATGATGGTAGAGTAAGCCATTGACGGCAAGGACGGATGGGCCTAAGGGGCTGGATTCTAGGATTTCTGAAATAGATCGAGGTCTGGTGCCAATGAGATGAGGGAAGATGGAGAAAGTGAAAACGAGATCAGTCGGGTTTTCATGAGACTTGAGCGCTATAACGTATGAGATAGCCATCTATAAACTACGAAACATTACACATCACTTGGTTGTTTTTATCTTCTCTGGCGTTTTTTAGTTTAGATGGGCAAAGCCACTTTTAGAGATCCAAGGAAAATGTCAAATTTCAGATTAGCTTTTATCATTTCCGAGATTTTTCAAGATGCAGGGAAAGATAATCCGAGCACAGGAAGAGGAAAAAACACACACACACAAACAAACAACAGTTGAGCCGTTCACAGACCTTTCCTCTCAGTCCTGAGCCCGGAGCCCCGCCCACTTCTTCCCAGCCCCACAGTCCTTCCGCGGTTCTCCTCCCTAGCCAATCACGCTCCGTCTACGTCATCAATATGCGCTGCCGACACCGGACAAGTCAGAGGCAGCACCACGTGTACTGTGTTGACTGTTAAAGCGTCAAGGAACCCAATTCCCGGAAGCTGTGAGTTCTAAAAGAAGTTCCTGTACTCGAGTGCCCCGAGTCTGCGAACCCCCAATCATGAGCGCCCCGGGAGTGCTCTCCTTTACCCAGCAAGGCTGGGAGCAGGTGCTGGCCAAAGTGAAACGGGCTCTGGTCTATTTAGACGCCCCCTGCGCGGAAAGCCTGCACTGGGGCTGCGGCTCCACGCGGCTTCTGGAGGCGGTGGGAGGTCCTGCGTGTCACCTGCGGGAGTTCGAGCCCGCAGCTGTCGGTGGTGGAGCCGAGCAGCCTAAAGCGGTGTTTGTGCTGAGCTGCCTGCTGAAAGGCCGGACCGTGGAGACTCTGCGGGATATCATCTGCCGCAGTCACTTCCAGTATTGTGTGGTGGTCACAGCGGTGAACCACGCTGTCCACCTCACCGCTAATCATGTGCCCGCGCCTGCAGCGGCGGAGCTGGAAGGGCAGCCGGTGTTCGAGCAACTGGAGGAGAAACTGTGCGAGTGGATGGGCAATATGAACTATACCGCCGAGGTGCTGCACGTCCCGTTGTTGCTCGCACCTGTTGCTCCCCACCTTGCCTTGACTCCAGGCTTTGCTTCCCTTTTTCCACTGCTACCCCAGGATGTGCATCTCCTTAACAGTGCCCGACCAGACAAGAGGAGGCTAGGAAGCCTGAGTGAGGTGGATGCCACCGTCCTGCCTCCTGAGCTGCTTCTGCAGATCAGGTGCCTGGTGTCAGGCCTCAGTTCTTTGTGTGAGCATTTAGGGGTGCGGGAGGAGTGCTTTGCTGTAGGTTCCCTCAGTCGTATCATCGCTGCAGATCTGGCTAATTATGGCCCTGCCAAGAACAGGAGGAAGACTGCGGCAGGCAGGGCATCCGTGGTCTTTGTGGACAGAACTCTGGATCTAACGGGTAAGTGAGATTGCTATGGGTCTTCCTAACCACTCTCCAAGGTTCTGGGACGTTCACTGATTCAGCATATATTTTATTGACACTAACTATATGCAAAGTTGAGGATACAGAGATGAGTTAGATGGACACAGTCCCTGATCTCACAGAGTTTGTTATCTAGAGGGGAATACAGACAAGCAAATTTGCAATTAGAGTCAATTCGTTAAATGCTGTACTGGGTAAATCCATCTTGAACATGCACTGTTTTGTTAAACAACTACATCTAGCCAAAGATATTGGAGAAATTATGCTGACACTGAAGAGAACTGTACACCTGGGAAATTTTTAGAAATGTGCAGATGACAGTATTCACAGTAATCCTTCATAAGGGGGCTCTAATTTGTTGGAGAGATGTTGACATATGAACCAGTGGAAGGAAAACTGTACAACAATACATGAAATTATCATAGACAGTTTAGTTTTAGGCTTCTATAAATGAGGTTAATAAATAAACTTGAAGTATTACCAATACTGAGATTAAATACTATTGTAGAAAATATTTTCGAGGGTTCATTGATTTATTCTTAGCTGTTATTCTATTTAAGGTTAGGTAGATCATCTCAAATTTTAATAATGTATCATTTATATGCATAGAGAACAAACATAACCCTTAAGATAGATGAAGAAAAAACACTTTCTGATAGTGACATGTGTGTATTTTCAAAGGTCAATTTTATTGTTCTCTAATTAGGTAGATATAATGCTGCTAGGAGTATAGCCCGGCCACACCTAAATTCAGGGAGAATGATCAGGACACTGACATAGGTAATCACTCCCTTTAGTAGGTCAGGGAAAAAAATAGAATGAAGTTATAAAAACTACATAGCTGTATTTGAGTTTTTGAACTTATATATTAATTTTCAGATCATAAAATAGAAAGTAAGGTAAGTAGTAATACTGTGATGTAAGCTTAATTATGTGACTGGAGAAACAGGTGTCTAGTCTGTCATTGTGATTTAGGTATAAGTAAAAATTGTAACATCCCAGAACTCTTGGAGGATTAAAAATCACTTGAGTAGTTTATGCTTGCTGAATTTTTGAGTGTGTGGTATATACTGCTTATACTTCTATTTTTATATATTTCTACTTTATTTTCCAAATATGATATTGTTTAATAATTAATCAAGGTCACATAGTGTTGTGCCCTGTGACTTCAGTTAGGCAGACATTAATGTCCGGGTCCTCCAGCATCATGGTAACAGCTCTCTAAAGTCTTAGGTATGACTTCTTTGTATATGACTCTTGAAAGTATAAGTCATCAGAAAACTTTCATAATTGAATTACCAGCCTTTGTACATCTGTACCCACACTTTTTCTTTCCTTGCTTTGTATTAAAAAGGGATATACAGTCCCTGCTATATCTAATGCCAACTTCTTCACCTTTGCAGACTAGGTCCTTGCCCTTTTTACTTCTCTCACAGATTTACCTCTGTCGTATACCCTCCCCTGTTCCTAGATCATCATTTGAAAAAAATCTTTTTTACTGGATTTTCCTGGTCAGCATACAAACAGAATGTAACATCTCCTTCCTTAACACCTCATGCTCCTCCAGCTTGTTTTACTTTTTGCTCCATTTTACAGCAAACTTGAAAGAGTTGTCCATATTTGCTGTCTCTGCCATAATCTGCTCCAATTTTCCCCCTGCCCCACTTCAGTTAGGATTTCCCCTCCGCAGTACTTCCCAGCAATTTCCTCTGTCAAGATCATGAATGACCATCATATTGCCAAGTCCAGTGTTCAGTTAGCAGGATTCATTTTGCTCAGGCTCAAAGCAGCATCTGACACAGCAGAGTAGAGGATGCAAAGAGTTGAAAAAAATAATCTTAAAAGATGCAAAAAAGATATACAGATACACAGTTTCTTCTGTAACCCCATCAGAATGTAAATCTGACATGTCATTTGTTCGCTCACAGCCCTCCCACAGCTTTCCATCACACCTACTATCAAATCCAGATTCCTTACCATTGTTTTCAAGGCCATACGTGACCTGCCTGTATGTAGCTTTCCTACCTTGTCTCCTACTGATCTCCCCTCACACATTACTGTCCCACCACACTACTCACCTGGCCGTCCCTCAACACGCCAATATGTCCCAGCCTCTGAGCCTTTGGAGTTTTTCTGCAGCTCACCTTGGAATGTTCTTCCTTCAGCTTTCTCTATGGCTTTCTCTTTCACTTCCTTTGAATCTCTGCTCATATTTCCGCTTCTCAGACCAGCCTTCCCTGACCACCTTCTTTAGCTATTCTGTAACCCTAATTGGGATTAGTTTGTTCCTGTGGTCCTAGTAACATATCAATGGAAGTCTTTTTAATGGATACCTTTTGAATAACCACTCAAACTATCTTCAAGATGAAAAGATTAATAATTCATTTATGTCAAAGATGTTTCAACGTGGTATTATCATCCCATGTTGGAAATATTCAGGGCTGATGTTCAGTTGGTACATTGCTATTGTAAAGCCTGTTTTTCAAACATTTAAATTCTTCTGTATTAGTGAGTAAAGAGAACTCCTCTTTCTTGGGACTACAAGTCACCCAATACTGTTGCCTGGTGGAGAAGAGTGCTAGGGCCCTGGAGAGTACTAGGGTGGACACAGCTGAGCTGCTGAGGGTACTGAGGCAGCGAGGGTGGGTCGTGATAGTTGTGGAGATGCAGCACTTGCCCTTTGCTCCAAAGTGGCCCCAAACTGAATCAGGTGGTAGGTAGGTGGTTTGGTGGCCTTAATTGTGGTCATGGGTGCTCTCTGTCCTTGGTCCAGATTCTGGTGTCCAGGAACATACCTAATCACCATGCTCAATTTTTTTTTCTGATCTGTCTTGAATGTAACAAGCATAAGGAGCTGGCGAGTCATAACAATGAATTTAATGGAGGAACTGTTACAAGAGTTTGGTGTGGATTCTCTCTCTCTTTTTTTTTTAAGATTTTATTTATTTATTTGACAGAGAGAGACACAGCGAGAGAGAGAACACAAGCGGGGGGAGTGGGAGAGAGAGAAGCAGGCTTCCCATCGAGCAGGGAGCCTGATATGGGGCTCGATCCCTGGGCTCTGGGATGATGACCTCAGCTAAAGGCAGATGCTTAACATCTAAGCCATCCAGGCGCCCCATTGGTGTAGATTCTTACCTCAAACTGTGACTTAGATTAGTGCATTGTTTAGCCGGTGATAACTGCAGCATACAAAAGATTACACCACCAATTTCTAAAAATGAAAAGCTGATTTGGAAATTATTGGAATGATTTGAATGGTCTGAATTTCAACTTTACAGCAGTTTTAATATAGAGATAAAAAAGAAATACATTTTTAGGTTTTGATTTAGGTATGAATATCAATAAACACATTATTTTATTTAGTTTATTATTAGTTGTTAAATATTTTGGATACATCCTTGATAATTTACCATTAGAAGATTTATATGCTGATATATCTTCTTAGATGTAAAATTAGCACTATGAAAAATAACCTCCAACAATTCATAAATATCCAACATTCTTAACATCCTCCTACGGTACAGATAAGCTTCTTTCTCATCTTTTTGTCATCATCTTTGCAGGAAGTAATATTAATTTGTCTAATATTTGGTTTATTTTTTTCAGCGAACATTTATTGAAGGCTTGCTGTGTGCCAAGTATTGTTTCAGATCTAGGGAAACAAGATAGACAATTTCCTTGCTCTCCTGAAGCAGTTGATACGCTCTCAGCACTTAAAAACATAGAAAGTTTGTTGTAATTATTTGAGAAGTAAATGGTCGCTGATGTCTGTGGGCTTACTTTTACCATGTGTAGACCACCCAGAAGCTTCTCTCTCTGCAGACAGAGTACGTTAGGCATGTTTGCATAGGGGATTTAAGTACAACATTGTATGGACTGTTCTGCCTTCTGATTTGTTTCAGGAGAGAATTAAAAGGTAGATGTGATTTATGAATCTCTGAAAGGTTTGAGTCTGGTTTCCTTTCCATTCTCTTTTGGCTCTTAGGATTGACTAGAGTGAGTGAAGTCCAAAATAAAAAGGTAGGAGGCGGCAGTAACTCTGGGAATTAAATTTCTTCTCCTGGTTCAGTTCTTCTGAATTTTAGTTCCGTGTAAACTTTTAAGTTAAATCAATTCAATTAAAGTGTGCTGTGAAATGTGTAAGCCGATGATTCACAGACCTGTACCCCAGGACAAATAATACATTATATGTTAATAAGAAAAAAATTGACTTACAATACAAAGGTTCACTCCTATTCCTGGGATTATGATACACTGATGCATTTATATTTGTTTTAAGATGTTTATATTATTTGTTAAAGTATTGAAATTTGAGACTACTAATACTAAATGTTTGAGAGCATGTTACTTTTCTCAGCACTCTACCTATCTAAGCTCTTTTAATTTTCACAGTTGATCTTTGAAGTATTATAATTATCCCCATTTTACATGAGGAAACAGAGAAATTGAGGAGTTAAGTAACTTGCCCAAGATCACGCAGCTAGTAAGTGGCAGTTAGGATTTGAACCTTGGCAGAGTACTCCAGAGCTTATGCTCAGAACCCATCTTATATAAATTACTACCGAGAAATGTTTGAGAAGCCTTGTCTTAAATAGCATAGATGCTGCTGGTAGGGTGTCCAGAAGCTAGCAGCTTCACAGACTAAACACAGTAGTTGGGCCCTGGTGCTCCTGTAGTGTTCAGAAAAATGACTTATTCTTCCCCCAATCTGATTTTCCACAAAATACAAAGTAATTAACTAATATCTTCATTTTAGAGTTCAGTGGATACTGTTTCAAGTAAACATTAAGTGTGAGACATGATTTAGAAGCCCTTCAAGACTCTTATTAGATGGCTGGTGTTAGATCCAGGCCAGTATAATAATTTCAAGTCCTGGCTTAGCAACTTAGTTGTTGTTTAATCTTCCTTGAGCCTTTTGAGGGTTTGCTCATTTGTGAACAGGGTAAAATAGTGACCTTCAAGTGCTGTTTTAAGGATATGAAATCATTCCTTCATTCCTTCATTCATTCAACATATAACTAATACAGTGGGTAAGATTAAGAAGTGATAGGGTTTCCATTTTGGATAGCATAGTTGCTGAAGGCCTTTCTGTGGACGTGACATTTGAGCAGAGATGGAAAAAAAAGAGGAAGCAGGCTGTATAGTTGTCTTGGTGCAGACCATAGAGACCCAGCAGCAGGTGCAAATATCTGAGGTGGGAATATGTTTGACATGTTTGAGGAATAGTAGGAGGCCATCATGGGTCCCTTCAGCTTGCCCCGGGAGGAGATGAAGTTAGAGAGATAGGCAGAGGCAGTGCACTGTAGGGCCAAGTAAGAACTTATGTAAAAGCCAAAGTATGATAGACAGCTTGAGGAGTCTGGAGCTGTGATGTGACATGATCAGACTCATGTTATATGGGATCATACATGGACGGAGTGAGGGGATTGAGGTAGATACTGATAGTAGCTGCTACTACTATGTCGGTTGTATAATAGGCACAAGTGGTTAGTTATGGGAGGCTTAGCTCTGCCCCTTTCTAGTCGTAAGTCCTTGGTCAAGTACCTACTTTAAATCAGTTTCCCAACCTGTGAAAATCAAGATACCCATTCACAGGGTTGTTGAGGGGGTAATGTAAGTTAACACATCTAGCTTCTAAAACACTGCCTGGTATGTAATGGGCACTGGGAAATGTTTCTTACTTTTATTAATTAATGACATGCATTTAAAATTAAAATTATCATAGGGTTTCACTTATGTGTGGAACATAAGGAATAGCATAGAGGACATTAGGAGAAGAAAGGGAAAAATGAAGATGGGGGAATCAGAGCAGGAGATGAACCAGGAGAAACTGTGGACTCTGGAAGCCAACTTTCAGAGGGGAGGGAAGTGGGGGATGGCTGAGCCCGATGATGGATGTTAAGGAGGGCTCATATTGCAATGAGCACTGGGTGTTATATACAAACAATGAATAATGGAACACTACATCAAAAACTAACGAAGTACTGTATAGTGACTAACATAACATAATAAAAAAACAAAATTACTTAAGTTTTATTACTTCAAATATATGTTTTCTCCCTAAGTATAAGACTAAGAGCATAAATATGAGAATGATTTGCCATACATATAACCCACAAGAATTCTCTTACATGACCTCTTACCTGCCACTAAAGGAAATGAGAGCTGGTTAGAGTGAACCATTTGTCAGGAACTATATTCTGTCATACCCAGAGAAAAAAAAGCAGAATAAGTGAGATTCCTCCCATCTGATCCTATAAGATCACTACAATTTTGGTTACTTAGGAAAGTGTGAAGAATTGTATGGATGATACCTATTGATTTCGTAAATGTTTTTTGAGCAACTTTGATGTGCAGGTTCTGTGCTAGGTGATAGTGACATAAAACCTCACTACTCAGTTTGTCCTGGGGACTAGAAGTGTTAGCTCAGCTGAAGCTGATTAAAAATACAGAGTCTCAGGCCTCACCACAGACTTATGGATCAGAATCTGTATTTTAACAACATCTTTAGGTGATTTGTGTGTACAATAACATGTGAGAAGTGCTGATGGAAAGAGCAGTTAAGGCTCTTGTCCATGAGGAACTCAGATTCAAATGAAGAAGCACAAAGCACAGCAAATGATATGTACCCTCATAGGGTTTAGGTACAAAATTCTCCTTTAAAGGGTGGCCATTTCTAGACCAGTGGTTCTCAACCTGGCTTCACATTAGAACCATCCCAGAAAGTCTGATTCTTAAAAATGGGTCCGGGCAGATGCTAGAATCAGAATTCTTTTTAAAGCTCCCCGAATGTGCAAAGATGTAAGAAAGAGCATAGGTTGTTCTGAGAATTCTTTTTAGATCATTTTTTAAAAGGATTTTATTTTATTTATTTGATAGAGAGTGTGTGAGAGAGAGAGAGCATGAGAAGGAGAAGGGTCAGAAGGAGTAGCAGGCT
Source organism: Enhydra lutris kenyoni (assembly GCF_002288905.1). Classification (NCBI taxonomy): domain Eukaryota; kingdom Metazoa; phylum Chordata; class Mammalia; order Carnivora; family Mustelidae; genus Enhydra; species Enhydra lutris. Next base: position 26,273,542 of record NW_019154105.1, read on the forward strand.
CCCTGCTGAGCAGGGAGCCTGATGTGGGACCTGATTCTGGACTCTAGGATCATGTCCTGAGCCAAAGGCAGTTGCTTAACCAACTGAGCTACCCAGGCACCCTTGGATCATTTTTTTTATTAGGACTTACCATGAATGAGGGTTGGGTTGCATGAAGGAGTGGTAAGAGATGAGGAAGCCTGATGGGGATGATGAGGAAGGAGGTTGGGGCCATGTTCCAAAAGCCTTGAATTTCATGCTTAGTGAGGAGTCTTAACAAATTTTTAGGCAGGCAAAGTACATGAACACATTTCCTGTTGAATGAGTTCTCTGGTGGACAGTGTGGTGCATAGATGTATTGATTCCAAAGTGGGACCCAAGAAGTGAGTCAGACTCTGGCGGGATGGATTTTTGTTGTTGTTGTTGTTGTTGTAGTTTTGCTTGCTTTTGTTCCCTCTAGTCCAGTTTATTAAAGCATAATTTACATACAGTAATATTCATCATTTTTTTTTTAAGATTTTATTTATTTATTTGTCAGAGAGAGAGAGAGGGAGAGAGAGCAAGCACAGGCAGACAGAATGGCAGGCAGAGGCAGAGGGAGAAGCAGGCTCCCTGATGAGCAAGGAGCCCGATGTGGGACTCGATCCCAGGACACTGGGATCATGACCTGAGCCGAAGGCAGCTGCTTAACCAACTGAGCCACCCAGGCGTCCCATATTCATCATTTTTAGTGCATACTTCTGTCAAATAACATACAGCTGTGAAACGAACACCCACAATCAAGACTTCGTGAAGATTGATCAGAAGGCTACTGTAATATCTAAGTGAGAGATGATAGAGTTTAAATTGAGTCAATAATAGAAAGAATGAAGAAAGGAGTAGTTGAGTACTTATGTGAGAGAATTAACTGATATAATGGTAGAGGGTTAAGAGAAGACATGCCAAGTTTTCTACCTTGGGCAATTTCAGAATCTATGCCCTGTGATGGGGAAGGTAGGTGTAGATTCAAGTTAGGAGCAATATAATGAATGTTATGTGGTTCTCTTATCTAAAATTTCTGTGTAGGAAAAGGTTTTTATTGAGTAAACTCATGTATTTAGTGTCTTATGATTATTCTACCCCAGGGCCCCCCCACCCCCTGCATAGTCCTACCTGGTAAATGGCATTCTTAAGCAGGCATTTGTCTAGTATGCAATATCTGATATACACTCTTTGTACTAGATTTAACTGATGTGAGGCAGCCATAGGTGGTTTTAGAAATGGTAGTGTTAATAGTACTAGTAAGAGTAGTGTTAGAGATCTAATAACTAACACTCCTTTCCCCATCCAGAGTCTGAATCAATTGAATATGAGATAAAAAAAAATTTGTCAGGTGGAGGCCAAAATACTTGATATATTATGGATACAGTGAACATTAAGGAATGCGGCTTACATCTATGGACAAGTGAGCTTCCTAATACCGAATCCTGGAGTTGAAAGGTTTACCCACACAGCAGGAAGACTGAACCAGAGCAAGTCTTTTTCCCTCTTCCCAACGGCAGAATCTATTTTAGGAAAAATAAGTAGAGAAGAAGCTGATAGTCCAGGGAAGAAGTGATTTATTGAAGGAGGTAAAGCAATTTCAGGAGTGCTATACTAATTGTTGTCCATCTACTTAGAAGGGAACATTAGGAATAATAAATATCCTGTTTTTACAAGATAGAAATATAATCAAATATTGAAACATCTCAAGCTAGTGAAAGACAGTCACAGATACTTGAGAAGGAATAATGGGGAATCAGGAAGGAAGTGACATTTTGAATATACTAATTCTAGGAGTCCAGTAGCTCTATGTCAACGCAAAGAGAATATGCACAACCCAAAAATACTGTAGAAACCTAGAAATGTAGAGAATGCTATAGTTGCATTTCTGTCTTTTTAGCCATACTACAGTGTGACTAAGCTCTTGTGAGGGCTCCTACATTCTTTTGTCTTTACAAGTCTTCTTAAAAAAGATTTTATTTACTTACTTGAGAGAGAGAGAGAGAGAGAGGAAGAGAGTACAGAGGGAGAAGCAGACTCCCCACTGAGCGGAGAACCTGACTGGGGGCTCTATCCCAGGATTCTGGGATCATGACCTGAGTGGAAGGCCGATGCTTAACTGACTGAGCCACCAGGGTGCCCCTCTTTTCAAGTTTTTATTTAAATTCTAGTTAGTGGCCATATATGGTTAAATCGGCTTCAGGTGTAGAATTTGGTGATTCGTCACTTATATATAATTCCCAGTGGTCATTGCAACAAGTGCCCTTAATCCCATCATCCATTTACCCCATCCTCTCCCTCCCTCCCTCCATCAACCTTCAGTTTATTGTCCATAGTTGAGTCTCTTATGGTTTTCTTCCTTCTTCTCTCCTCTTTTTCCCTTCATCTAAATTCAACTGTTTGTTTTTTAAATTCTGTGTATGAGTGAAATCTTATGGTATTTGTCTTTCTCTGACTGACTTATTTCACTTAGTGTGATACACTGTAGCTCCATCCACATCATTGCAAATGGCAAGATTTCATTCTTTTTGATGGCTGAGTAATATTCCACTGTATATAGAAACCACATCTTCTTTATCCATTCATCTGTCAATGGATATTTCAGCTCTCCCCCTAATTTGGCTATTGTTGATAATGCTGCTATAAACATTGGGGTACATGTGCCACTTTGAATCTGTATTTTTGTATCCTTTGGGTAAATACCTAGTAGTACAGTTGCTGGATTGTGGGGTCATTCTGTTTTTACCTTTTGAGGAAACTCCATATTGTTTTCCAGAGTGGCTGTACCGGCTTGCATTCCTGCCAACAGTGTAAGATGGTTCCCCTTCTTCCACATCCTCACCAACTCCTGTTGTTTCCTGTATTATTAATTCTAGCCATTCTGACAGGTCTGAGGTGATATCTCACCATGGTTTTGATATGTATGTCCCTGATGATGAGTGATGTTGAGCATCTTTTCATGTGTCTGTTAGCCAACTGTAAGTCTTCTTTGGAAAAAGTGTCTGTTCATGTCCTATGACCATTTCTTTATTTATTTTATTTTTTTTTTATTTTCAGCATAACAGTATTCATTGTTTTTGTACCACACCCAGTGCTCCATGCAGTCCGTGCCCTCTCTAATATCCACCACCTATGACCATTTCTTAACTGGATTATTTTTTCTGTGTTGAGTTTGATAAGTTCTTTATAGATTTTGGATTCTAACCCTTTATCAGATATGTCATTTGCAGATATCTTCTCCCATTCCATAGGTTGCCTTTTAGATTTGCTGATTGTTTCCTTCCCTGTGCAGAAGCATTTTATTTTGTCGAAGTCACAATAGTCCTAGTAAGAATTTGTATGGCCGAGATCAAAGAGGTTGCTGTCTGTGTTCTCCTCTAGAATTTTTTTTTCTTTTGAGAGAGAGAGTGAGTTTGCACATGCAAGCAATGGGGAAAGGTAGAGGGAGAGAGAGAGAATCTTAAGCAGGCTCCATGCTTAGCACAGAGCCCAACATGGGACTTGATCTCAGGACCCTGAGATTATGACCTGAGTGGAAATCAGGAGTCAGATGAATTGACTAAGCCACTCAGGTACCCCTTCTCTAGGATTTTGATGGATTAATGTCTCACATTTAGGTCTTTCATCCATTTTGAATTTATTTTTGTGTATGGTGTAAGAAAGTGGTCTAGTTATATTCTTTTGCATGTCCCTGTCCAGTCTTCCCAACCATTTCTTGAAGAAACTGTCCTTCTCCATTGGATTTTCTTTCCTGCTTTGTTGAAGATCAGTTGACCATATAGTTGTGGGTCCATTTCTGGGTTTTCTGTTCTGTTCCATTGACCTATGTGTCTGTTTTTGTGCCAGTATCATATTGTCTTGATGACTACCATTTGAAGGCCAGAATTTGGTGTCTCCAGCTTTGTTTTTCTTTTCAACATTACTTTGGCTATTTGGGGTCTTTTGTGGTTCCATATAAATTTTAGGTTTGTTCTAGGTCTGTGAAAAATGCTGATTATATTTTGATACATATTGCAATAAATGTGTAGATTGCTTTGGGTAGTATAGACATTTTAACAGTATTTGTTCTTCCAATCTATGAGCATGGAATGTTTTTCCATTTCTTTGTGTCTTCCTCAACTTCTTTCATAAGTGTTCTGTAGTTTTCAGAGTACAGATCTTTTACTTCTTTTTTAAAAAAAGATTTTTAATTTATTTATTTGAGAGAGGGAGAGCAAGAGAGCACAAGCAGGGGGAGCAGCAGAGAGGATGGGGAAGCAGGCTCCCTGCTGAGCAAGGAGTCTGATGTAGGGCTTGATCCCAGGACCCTAGGATCATAACCCCAGCTGAAGGCAGACATTCAACAGACTGAGCCACCCAGGTGCCCCTTACCTCTTTGGTTAGGTTTATTCCTGGATATCTTGTGGATTTTGGTGCAATTGTAAATGGGATCGATTCCTTGATTACTCTTTCTGGTGTTTCATTATTGGTATGTAAAAACGCAGCAGGTTTCTGTACATTGATTTTGTATTCTGCAACTTTGCTGAATTCATGTACTAGGTTTAGCATTTTTTTGGTAAAGTCTTTTGGGTTTTCTCCATAGAGTATGATGTCATCTGCAAATAGTGAATTTTCACTTCTTCCTTGCCAATTTGGATGCTGTTTATTTCTTTTTGTTGTCTGACTGGTGAGGCTAGAACTTCCAGTACTATGTTAAGTAACAGTGGTGAGAATGGTCATCCCTGTCTTATTCCTGACTGTAGAGAGAAACCTCTTAGTTTTTCCCCATTGAGGAGGATATTGTCTGTGGGTCTTTGTATATGGTCTTTATGATGTTGAGGTAAGTACTTTCTGTCCCTATTTGTTGAGGGTTTTTATCAAGAATGGATGCTGTATTTTGTTAGATGCATTTCCTGCATCTATTAAGAGGATCATATGGTTCTTTTCCTTTCTTTTATTAATGTGGTATATCATATTGATTGATTTGTAGATATTGAACCACCCCTGCAACCCAGGATTAACTCCCACTTGATCATGCTGAATAAATCTTTTAATGTACTGTTGGACTTGATTTGCTACTATGTTGTTGAGAATTTTTATATTCTTGTTCAATAGGGATATTGGCCTGTAATTGTCCTGTTTAGTGGGGCCTTTGGTTTTGGAATCAAGGTAATGCTGGCCTCACAGTATGTGTTTGGAAGTTTTTCTTCCATTTCTGTTTTTTGGAAGAGTTTGAGAAGAATAGGTATTAACTCTTCTTTAAATGTCTGATAGAATTCCCATGGGAAGCCATCTGGCCCTACACTCTTGTTTGTTGGAAGATTTTTGACTGATACAATTCTTTGCTGCTTATGGGTCTGTTCGAATTATCTATTCCTTCCTGTTTCAGTTTTGGCTGTTTGTATGTTTCTGAGAACTTACCCATTTCTTTCAGGTTGCTGAGATTATTTGTTGGTAGATAATTATTCATAATATCCTCCTATAATTGTTTGTATTTCTGTGCTGTTGGTTGTGATCTCTCCTCTTTCATTCATGACTTTATTTTTTTGGGGGGGGTTCTTTCTCTTTTCTTTATGGTAAGTCTGGCTAGGGGTTTATCAATTTTATTAATTCTTCCAAAGAATCATCTCTTGGTTTCATTGATCTGTTCACTGTTGTTTTTTGTTTGTTTCTATATTGTTTGTTTCTGCTCTACTCTTTATTATTTCTCTTCTGTTGCTGCTTTTAGCCTTTATTTGTTTTTCCTTTTCTAACTCCTTTAGGTGTAAGGTTAGGTTCTGTCTTTGAGACTTTTCTTCCTTCTTGAGATAGGCCTGAATTGCTGTATACTTCTCTCTTAGGACTGCCTTTGCTGTATCCCAAATCTTTTGGGCTGTCATGTTTTCATTTTCATTTGCTTGCATCTATTTTTTTTTAAAGATTTTATTTATTTATTTGTCAGAGAGAGAGAGAGAGTGAGAGAGAGAGAGCGAGTGAGCGAGCGAGCACAGGCAGACAGAGCAGTGGCAGAGAGAGAAGCAGGCTCCCTGCCGAGCAAAGAGCCCAATGTGGGACTCGATCCCAGGATGCTGGGATCATGACCTGAGCTGAAGGCAGTGGCTTACTGAGCCACCCAGGCATCCCTGCTTGCATGTATTTTAAAATTTCTTCTTTGATATCCTGGTAAACCCATTCATTCTTTAGTAGGATGTTCTTTATCTCCATGTACTTGTGGTCTTTCCAAATTTTGTGTGTGTGTGTGCATGTGTGTGTGTGTGTTTGACTTCAAGTTTCTCAGTGTTGTGGTCTAAAAATATGCTTGGTATTATCTCAGTCTTTTTGTGCTTGTTGAGGCCTGATTTGTGACCCAGCATGTGATCTATTCTGGAGCATGTTCCATGTACACTCAAGAAGAATGTGTATTCTGCTGCTTTGGGGTGGAATGTTCTGTATGTATCTGTTAAGTCCATCTGGTCCAGTGCGTCATTCAGGGCACTGGACCAGATGTTTCCCTTTTGATCTTCTGCTTAGATCATCTGTTTGTTGCTGTAAGTGGAATGTTAAAGTCCCTTACTATTCTTGTATTATTACCAGCGAGTTACTTTATGTTTGTTACTTATTGATTTGTATATTTGGGCACTCCCAAATTGGGGGTATAAATATTTATACTTGTTAGATCTTGTTGGATAGACCCCTTAATTATGATACAGTGCCCTCTTTCCTCTTTTGTAACAGTCTTTGGCTCAAAATCTAGTTTGTCTGAAATTAGTATGGCTACTCTGGCTTTCTTTTGATGCCCATTAGCATGATAGATGGTTCTCCATCTCCTAACTTACAATCTGCAGGTGTCTTTAAGTCTAAAATAAGCCTCTTGTAGGCAGCATATGGATGGGTCTTTTTTTTTTTTTTTTTAATCCATTCTGATACCCTATGTCTTTTGATTGGAGCAATTAGTCCACTTAAATTCAGAGTGATTATTGGTAATATGTATTTAGTGCCATTGTGTTACCTGTAAAGTTGATGTTTCTGGTGATGTTCTTTGTTCCTTTTTTTAGTCTTTGTTGCTTTTGGTCTTTATTTCCCACTCAAAGACTACCCTTTAATATTTCTTGCAGGGTTACAAACTCCTTTAGTTTTTGTTTGTCTGGGAAACTCTGTCTTTCCTTCTATTCTGAATGACACCCTTGCGGGATAGAGTATTATTGGCTGCACATTTTTTTTCCATTCAGTGCATTTGAATATATCGTGTCACTCTCTTCTGGCCTGCCAAGAAAGTTCTGGTGTGAGTCTGCTTCATAGTCTCTTGTAGGTTAAGGATACTTTTCCCTTGCTGCTTTCAGGATTCTTTCCTTGTCTGTGTATTTTGTAAATTTTAATATGAAATGTCTTGGTGTTGGCTGGCTATTGTTGAATTTTGTGGGGGTTCTCTGTGCCTCTTGGACTTTGGTGTCTGTTTCCTTCTGCAGATTAGGGATTTTTCAGCTATAATTTGCTCAAATTAACCTTCTGCCCCTTTTCCCTCTTTTCTTCTTCTGGGACTCTTATGATGTGAATGTAGTTGCTGAGTTCCCAAAGACTATATTCATGATCCAGTACTTTTTCTTTCCCTCTTCTTGTCAGCTTCATTATACTCCATAATTTTATCTTCTATATCACTGATTCATTCATCTCTGCTTCATTCATCCTTGTTGTCATTATATCTAGTCAGTTTTGCATCTTGGTTATAGCATTTTTTCATTTCAGCCTGACTAGTTTTTATTTCTTTTATCTCTAAGGGATTCTCTAGTGTCTCTTCTATGGTTTTCTCAAGGCCAGTTACCATACTTATGATTGGTGTTTTAAAATCTGGTTCAGGCATATTACTTATATCTGTTTTAATTAGATCCCTGATTAGAGCTGAATTTTTGTAGCACTCTATGATCAGTGGACTTGGTGTGTGTGAGGGGTTTCTGCTGGCCTTCTGGGGAGGGTGTCCTGTGCTGGTTCTCAGGCTGACTTGCCCTGGTAAAGACGCACCTGCAGAGCCCAGGGACTGGAGCTTGGTGTGAGTGGCTCCAGCCTCCTCGAAGGGGCACTGTGTTGCTCATGAGGTCTGTAAGTGCTGATGGGTTGGGGTTGAGGGGAATGGTGATGCGCAGCTCTTTTATCCCCAGAGCAGGAAGTTCATGCCTGCCACTGTTCAGAAAGCCCTCACAGAAGAGCAAACAATCTCCACTCATGTCCTCATATTCTTTCAGATCCCTGACTTCACCCTGCCTGTGTCTGAGCTGTCTCCCTGCTAGTCAGCGGAGTACTCCTCTGTTTTAGCTCAGGCATACAGCTGGGTTTCAACATTCCAAATTTTAGAGACCCACTGTGCTATGGGCCCACGCTGTTCCTCTGCGGGAGGGTCTTGCTGTGCTGCAGCTGGTGCCAGTTGGTCCAGAAAAAGCATTCACGTGATCACACAGGGGCTCAGAGTTTATGATAAAGTGCAGCAGAAAGTCGGCACCAAGCTTTGCTGTTTTCAGTATGTGTTTCTGTTCCTATGCTAATGAACCAGGCAGGATGTTGGCACCCGTCATCTCTTTTGTCTCCTGAGAAGCTGCTCCACCCCTCCCAGATCCACTCCAAAAAGGGGAACTGTATCTTCCAGTGCTATCCTGGGGATCCTCAGACCACACTGTCTGCTCCTGGGCTTCTGCCCTCCTTCCCCATAGGAGCACTGTGATACCCACAAGGGTCCACCTGGCAGTGGCACGGATTTCTAAAACTTCAGACTTTGGGCTCCACTGCTTGTAAAAACTTGCAATAATCAGCTGCTGTAGTTTTCCCAGTCAGTGGTTTTGGGAAGTGTTTCTTTTGGCCATCCCCTGCACTGTGCTTTCTATTTCTCCATCTCTCTCTTTCTCTCTCTCTCTGAAATCAAGGCTCCCTCCCTCCACAGCACCCACGATTCTTTTCTCCCCAGAATCACATTTTTGCAGTTCTTACCTTCTATGTTGTGGCTTCTTTTCTCCCTCTAGTTCTCAGTTTGTTCTCTCAGCATTACAATATATTTTTTGAGTGTTTGGAATGTTTTGATGTTTATCTAGCTATGTTTGAGGGACAAGACAATCTCAAGGTCCCCTACTGCTCTGCCATCTTAACCCATATCCCTTTTTTTCCATATATATACACATACATATACATATATATATGTATATATATATATATATGTACATATATATATAGTTTTATTTTAATTTATAGTTAACATATGGTATTAATGAGGGCTTCTAAATTCTTGCTTCTCACTTTATTCTGTGTGAGAAGAGGCAAGTGAAGATGTTGCCTGCCTTATGATAATGATACTAGCATATACATTCACATATGATCCACAAAGTAATGCAGGATTGGTACTTTTCTCATGCTGTTAACTAAACAAGTTTAGCCCTTGAAGCAGTTGCCTTAGGATTTCAAATCTTGAGGTTCAGAGATATTTAGGTGTCATTTGACCAACTCTGAGTTTTTAACTTGGTAAAATGGGACCACATTTATGGAAGTTATCTCAGATTACAGATTGAACTAGTGGAGGATGGGACCACTACGACCCGCATCTCCAATTTCTTTTTCCTACGCTCCCTTGGAAAAGATGGCATTGGGAAATAAACCATTCTCTGACCATACTAGATTACATTGCTGTTGGCTAAAATAACAATTTTGGCTAACTTCTGATCTTAAGCTTTTCAAATAATATTTTAAAATTTCTGTAATAAAGGAAAAATTAAGCTCTCTGGAAATCTAAATGTGATACAAATTTCAGCATTTTATTCATTTCATAAAAGAATCTGAAGTTACTGTTACATTGAGAGGCCCCAAATTCTTAGTCTATGTTTGAGTCATATAAATGGCAGTAATTAAATTTATCAAATAAATATTGAACCCTCAAAAGCCAGAGATGGGAGAAACTGTATTTAGAAGAGCAGGACACTTAGTTGAAAGCTCATATCTGCTTTATCTGTCGTTATCAAACATGTTAGATATACATATCCTTTTGACTAAATCTAAGAAGTTGAATGATTGTATTCATATAAACTTGGCATTTTGTTAATTCTCTGATATAATATTAGAAACAGTTCCTGATAGAATGTTAATTATTTTTCCATTTAGGTAAGTGTCATGTACTCCTTCTAGAAAATATTGAGAAAAAATGAAGTTTGTGTAGAGTTTATATCAACCAAAATATCCTACTATCCAAAGATAACCCTTGTTAAAATGTTGGGATATTTGTGTATGTGTATGTATAACATATTTTTTATTCTTATTACAATAAGAATGTATGTTCATCGTACGGTGTTTAGAGACTATAAGTAATTAGAAGAAAGTGAAAATCACAATATAAAAACTGCTACAATAAATATACCATAATTCAAAAAAATTTTTGCCCTACCTTTGAACTTTTAGGATATTAGTATATAATATTTTAAGAATATGAATGATACTTTGGTTCTGCAGAAATAACTATCAGGTTTAAGCCATAATAAAAAATAAGTATGCTATGTTTTGACTTCTCATATTGGGAGAGTTTCAGGAGGACTGGATTAGTCAACAGTTTGCAGAGGGTTTAATGAACTAAAACTTAGGAAGGACCCCTGACGTTGGCATAGGGGGAGGAGTGAAAAGCAGCAAGGCTTTAGGAGCTAAAGAAGTTAGGGAAGAATGGTAGCATTTATAGACCACTTGTGTGTACCATGTGTCAAAAAATAGCAGTCGAAAACTAAGAATAACTTGAAGCAGCTATTCTTTGGGCACCAATGTTATTTTAGTGATGAGTGGATATTTATGAAATTTTTTAGTGAGTCACAAGGGAACTGGTGGAGAGAGAAATTCATGATGCTATGAGGTAATCCCAGTATCTCCATTCCAGCCTGAAGAGTATAATTCACTTTGGGACTTCTGACCCCCATTTGGATCTCAGGACACTTAGAGTCATTAGGCTTTCATTCAGCAAGTATTTAAAAAGCAGCTCAAAAGTCTGAGTGCTGAGGAGACAACCATAAACCATACATAGCAGAAATAAGATGTGGTTCCTTCCGAGCTTAACAAATGAATTATTGACTAGTGGTACATGAATTCTTTCATCTTTACCATAGGAAGTAATCTTAAAGATTTTATTTATTTATTTGACAGAGAGAAACACAGTGAGAGAGGGAACAGGGGGAGTGGGAGAGGGAGAAGCAGATTTCCTGCTGAGCAGGGAGCTCATTGGGGGGTGTGATCCCGGGACTCTGGGATCAGGACCTGAGCTGAAGGTAGACGCTTAATGACTGAGCCACCCAGATGCCCCTAGAAGTCATCTTAGATGCACTAATGTTGTCTCTGTCTTTTTTTTTGGCAATTAATTTTTAAAGATTTCATTTATTTATTTTTGTGTGAGAGAGAGAGTGAGCACAAGCAGAGGGATGGGCAATGGGAGAGAGCAGAGCTAGAGAAGCAGACTCTCGACTGAGCAGGGAGCCTGATGTGGGACTCGATTTCAGGACCCTGGGATCATGACCTGAGCTGAAGGCAGGCACTTAACCGACTGAGCCATCCAGCTGCCCTTGTTGGCTCTGTCTTAAGTCACTCTAATAGGTCTGATTTTTGTTGTTGTTAATAGTGTGGTTTTGGCAGTTTCTGCCTTTTGAGTTTGAATTCTTGCTCTGTAACTTACAAAGTTATATAATACTGAGCAAGTTACTTAAACGGAATCTTCTATTCTATAAATGAGCATAACAATACCCATCTATTAGAGTTGTTCTAAGAATTAAGTGGATAATAAATATGCAATATGAAACTTCATACCTGCTTCATCACAGGCTTTCAATGTTAGCCCCTGTGATGAAGATCATGGTGGTGGCAACAATGATTCCTTGGAGTCTAATTTGGTGTTTTGTCCCTAGTTCTGTCCAATTAATGTGACATGGCAAAAACAACAGAGATAGAGATAGACATCAGGAAACAAAAGGTTGATTGATTTGGAGTGGGTGGGATCAAAACAAGATGTGCCAAGTCCCACCTATTGTTGGAAGGAGGTCTCCTGAGCGATGTTGGTTTTTGGAAAGATAACTTGGTTTCATGGAAAAAGTATTACACTGTGTCATTAGTCTTGAATTTCAGCTTGAGGTTCTAAGTCATTTGTTATTAGAAGAGTTAATATATGTGAAGTACCTAGAACAGTGCCTGGTACACAGAAAGTACTCTAAATGTTTCTGTCATTATAAACTGTTACCATTCATTCATTTAGTTTACCCATAGTCTAACAAATATTTAGTGAGAGCCTGCCAGCTGCCAAGTTGCCTGCTAGACATGCTGGGTTCAGGGTGAACTAGATAATCAGTTGCCGTTTTGAAGACAGGGTCTAGCAGAGGGAAGGTCTGCTATTATTGGTCAAGTCTCTAAGCCCTTCTGGGCCTTAATGTCTTCATCAGTAAAATAAAGTTTGGCTGTCAAATCTTACAACAATATCTTCCAGTGACATTATTTTCCTGGCTGACTATATGCTGATTACTTATTTATTTACTGAATGTTTATTGATACCTACCATATGTAGGCCCTGTGCTAGGTGCTAGGAATATAGTAGTAACCAGAGCACAGAGCAGACACAGCATCTGCCCTCATGGAACATTAAGTCCAACGCACAAGGCACAGGTTGATTGGTTAGTGTTACAGAGGGGAAAATGCTAGGCTTGTGCTATTGATTTATGTGACAGAAACAAAATATATATATTACTCTTGATAGAAGGTCCATTATGAAACATTACTCCATATTTTTCCCTCCCATTTCGTGAGTTTATATTGTCTTGTCTGCTTAAACAGGAGCCGCTGGACATCATGGAGACAACTTGGTAGAGAAGATCATCTCAGTTCTTCCCCAGCTTCCAGGCCACACCAATGATGTGATGGTTAACATGGTGGAGCTTACAGCACTCCAGAATGAGGAGAAAAATCAGAGTATGGTTGCACCAGGCTGTCTTGCACAATCCAAGTAAGATACACAGGTTTTTTTTCTTCTCTCGTCCTTCTCCCTCTTCCCTTTTCTATTTCCCTGAGGCCAACTGTTTCTGTAGGAGGGAAACAATGATGAGTTGGCCTGGTTGAAAAATTCACAGTGGATGACATTTAGAAAAAAGCATTTTTTCCCCCTAACTTTGAAATAACCCATACCGATTAAACCACAATAAACCAAAAAGTATGGAATTGTCACTTATAGAGATATCATTTAGATGTAATATTAGTTTGTTCTGAGAATCAGTTAGGTGAGTCAATTTATACATCTCCATTTCTCAGATGGTTTCACATGGAATTGAATCCAGGCTTACTCAATTTCTTTTTCCCAGTGGGCTTTTTCACACAAAGCTATGAACCAGCGCCATCTTTCTACATGGAAAGGATATGCTCTGGGACATCAAGGAGAGGAGTTTTTATTTCTGTGTGTATTTTTCAAATGCTTAGAGAAATCAGAAAAAGAAGATGAATTACTTCATGTTATGCAGAGTTTCAAAAATAGAAGAACATTTCTCCACAAACAAGGCAATAAAAAGCTTACAATAGTCACCTCCTCTACTCTGTCCTTCATCAATAATTCTTACGAGAAAAAAAAAGTATTAGAAGGTGAAAAGTATTTGGGTATCTGTTTCCCTTATCTCTCTGTTTTTAAACAAAACAGGATATTTTGCATTATAGTTTCAAATCTTAAAAGTAGCAAATACATTTGGAATTTCCTATCATATCTGGAATTAGTTTTCAGCTCTTAAATTTTTCAGCTTTTTAAAAAATTTATTTATTTATTTATTTTTTAGGTAGTTCATAACATTTATTGGGTGCCTGGGGTGTATGGGCCAGTGTGGGATGAAAATGGAAAGTTCTGCACCCTGTCTTTTTTGTAGACTTATGTACACAAGAAAAGCATAGGCCATGAGCACTTTGGTAGTCCATATACTAAAACATAGGCCTATGGGCTTGAAGCTATACAAACCTGGAAGCAATTGTGATTGGAGATGTTTGTAGCTGCTCAGAGGGCCAGTCAGAAGTTACTTATCAAGGACTTACTATGAGCCTTCTTTGGACTAAGTAATATGAAGGACATAAAATAATAGAAAGTATCATTTTTGCCTTCAGGGACTACTTTTCTTATTGGGTAGTCCTTTTTATACACCGGTTCAATCAAAACACAGTAGAAATTATATAAAGCAAGACCAGGTGTCTGTTACAGATTATAAATCCTACAGGATCAGGTCCACACGGTCTTTGTAGATCAATGTGGGCCTTGTGGAAGTGGTGATGCTTGACTTAATTGTGTCTTGAAGAATTCAGAAAAAGAGAAGGGCTAATGTGAGCATAGGTATGGAAACAAGAATGGTCAGGGCTGGATAGGATGGGGTGTGAGGAAGAAAGACCACCTCACCGGATCCCCAGTGTCATCAGCAGTCATGTTTTTCAGGACTAACTGGGTACTAAGTGCATTTCCAGGCATTTTACATTTGGGAAGTCATTTAAGTTTTATGATGACCTAATGAGGTAGGTGTTGTTTTCCCCCCATTTTACCAGTAAGGAAACTGAGGCAAAGAGACCTTAAGTAATACAGTTAGCAGGAGGTGGGGCTAGAATTTGAGCCCAGAATGTTTGGCTTGAGAGCTACGCTCTTAAACTTCTATGCTATCTCCATAGGGCCAAGAGGGGAGCTAGGCTCATGAATAGATTTAAAGAGACAGTGAGAGACAAAAATGAAGTTACTTGATGATTTGATTTTGAGAGTCCTATTCACTCAACGTAGCAGTTACACTGGCAATACAGATCAATTTTGGCTAATTTCAGCAAAAATAGGAGTTTATTAAAGAGATTGGATAGCTGACACAATCAAAGGAAGAACTTTTTTTTTCTTTTAAAGGAAGGACTCTTAATCAGATTTTGGAAAGGTCAACGCAGTTCCAGGGGTCTAGAATTTAGGAAAAACCTCTTCAAGGCCTTGACATCAGAGAGACTGAATTTTAACTCTTTTTGGTCACGAGTCATTCTGTTTAAGCTTCAGATTCTAAGGGAAAATGTGAGATTGGCCTCACTTAGGCTTTGTGCCCACGCTCTGCCCAGGGGTGACTGGGAGCAGTTCATACTGGTTGAGAATTGTGCCAGGATCGTATGGCCTGGTGAAGGGGTAGTTCTTCAAAGGAAAATGGAAACATTCATCAAAAGAAGGGGAAAGGCTGCTGAGCAGGCGGAAGCAGTAGATGCCCTTTAATAATAATAGCGCACACTTATATAGGATTTACTGTGTAACAGGCATTGTTCTCATCACTTTATATATTGTGACTGGTTTAATTCCCACAGCCTCTCTGTGAGGTGGGTTCTATTACCATCCCCTTTTATAGATGAAGAAGGAGATTGAATGACATGCCTAAGGTGGCACATACAGTTAGAAGTGGTGGGACCTGTATTTGAACCCCAGTAGTTTATCTCTAAAGTCAGTGCTTACCATTACTCTATGCTGACTCCTCAGAAGCCTAAGAAAATTACAAAAAAACCAAGTGAGCACCCCAGAGAAGTTTGCAAGAAGAGAGAAGATTGGAATCCAGTGTTAATGAGTGGGACCAAGCAAATTCTGGCAAGTGCAGTAGGACAAATGTAAAGAGTCTCTTAGATCTACGAGTTGTATTGTGATTATGACCAATTTATTTAATTTTGATTCCCCAGCATTCATTCTACCCCAAACTTAGTCTAAGGCTTGAACCAAACCAGCCTTAGAATCCCATTTCCCTTGCCAGTGATGGCTTTAGAAATGGGGAGGTGATAAGAGAAAAAGTCTTCCTAGGGCTTCTTGATCAGGTTTCTTTGCTTCTGAAAAGAGACTCAAGAAAGATATGTGCTCTCCCCTCTTCCTCCCCTAAACCTCCCCAAATTCTCAGGACTCTGACTAAGTCCTGAAAGTGCTGAGGGATTCTGCTTACAACCTGAAGTTGAAGCTGACACGTGGAAGGTGGCATGGCCATAGGTGTCACAGAGGAGAGCAGTGATGGGATACTGTGCCTGGCCCCCATATTATGTAGGAGAGTATGCTTCCTTATTGTTTAAGCCAAATCGAGTTTCTGTTTTCTATTACTCACAACCAAAGTCTTCCTAACTGATACATTTTCTGTACCTCATTATTTCATCTATAAAATGAGGGCATTGGCCTAAAAGACTTCTAAGGCTCTTGGTTTTTAAAATAAAAAAATTTTCATATATTAATTTACCCCCTAGTCTTTATTTCCATTGGGTGTCTTTTCCTCTCATTTGACTCTGAATGAGTATTGTCATGAAATATGAGTTTTGAGAACCATCCAAGTATAAGAGCATGGTCATAAATGTCAAAGGCAAGGATGAGTTCTAGAAGGATCTGAATAAAGAAAGCTTTCATGAGAGCAGATTTGGTGAAGTAGAAGGACTAGGAGTCAGGCTGCAGAAGGTAGAGAGAGAGGTAGTGAGAAAGTGACAAAGGTTTAAAGCAATAAAGAGAAAAATTAGGTAGTTTCTTGACAATTGCTTGGAATACTGAGAGAATTATACCGATCAATTTCAATTCCAAAAGAGGAATTGAAATGAATTACAGCTTTTGTAGTATAAACTGTACTTCCATCAAGATAATCACAACCATTACTACCTCCTACACCACCACCCCAAAACTTCTCAGGGAAACGAGCATGAGGATAAAAAAATTAGTGCTAAAATGAAAACAGATGGGTGCTTGGCAATAAACAATCTGCCTACAATGGGATAATCTTTAGAAAGCAGATCTCTAACTATGATATAATCCTTGATAATCAAAATTTACTAATATAATTTTTATAAAAGGCCGTGTGTAATCCTAGCAATTAAAGTTACTGCCAATGCAAATGAGAAATTGATAACTTTAAATGAATTATATGACTTGGCTTTCCAGTCCTTGTCCATTGGTCCCTGGATTACATGGAGTCTTTTGTTCAAGAAGGAGGCAGAATCCTTTCTGTTCTTACGTGTTCCTTCTGTTGAAATTGGTTTCTGTTCTCTGCCCTAGCTCCACTCTGTCTGACCTGTTACTCTTTCAGTTCCTCAAGTAGCCTACACCTGATCGCCCAGGTGCATTTGCTACTTCCGGCTTGCTGCCCCTGACTCCGGGCAAACCCATGACCCACGTCGCTGCTGGTTCTGCCTGGTCCAGTACCCACTTCTCCCAAAGCTCCCCATATGCCTTCAGGTCTTTCTTCCATCTTAGCACCTCTAGCATTTCACATTTCCCTTCTCTGTTTTACTGTTTTGCTCCTTAGCACTGTCTAGTATACTTATCTATGTTGTTGTATTTTTTAAAAAATATTTTATTTATTTGAGAGAGACAGATATAGTGAAAGGGAGCATGAACAGGAAGGAGGGGGAGAAGTGGACTCCGTGCTGAGCAGGGAGCCTGATGCGAGGCTCGATCCCAGGACCCTGAGATCATGACCTGAGCTGAAGGCAGATGCTTAACTTAAGCTGAGCCATCAGGTGCCCCTATGTTGTATTTTTGTGTCTTCCTTTCCTAGAAGGCTATAGAGAAACTCCCTGCTAGGAAGTTCCCTCAGAGGAAGAAGATTTGTCTGTTTTGTTCACTGTAATGTCCCCAATGCCTAGAACAATTACCTGGCACTCAAGGGATATTTGTTGAAGTAATAAGGGCAGGATCCCTGTGTCGAATGAAGATGCTGAATTAAGAGAGTATGAAGCCAAACCTGAGCATAGGAGAGATTAGTTTGGAGATGTCTAGATTCTAATTATTGAATAAATGAAATGCTCTCATTGTGTTAGCAAAACATAGAAAAATTGGCCAAGCAATACTTACCTGTGGGATTTCTTTCATGGATGTATTCTTCACACATATAGAATAACCTATTACATTCAGTCATCACTAATTTGTAATTGCAAATCAGTTCTGTAAATTGTGTTACGCATGTGATGGAACTTCAATATCTATTGAAATAGAATGAAGAATGAAGAAGTTGTTGATATACTGATAAGCAGTGAGCTTGATGACGTATTTCAAATGAAAAACGTGAGGTATAACATGCCTATTTGTACAAAATGGTGAAATACACATATTTGCTTCTAAATGCACTGGAAAAATATATATATAAATGGAAAAATGTGTAAGAAACTGATGATGTTGGCTTCCTCTGTAGAGGAATGCTGTGGTCTGGGGGCACACTGAGAAGCTAGTGAAATGAGTAAAGACGGAGGGAGGAGCCACATGTCCTACTCCGTATACCAGTTTCTGTGCTTTGAATTTTCAATCCTGCAAATGTATTTTTTATTAAAAATAGAAACTAGATTTAAATAAAACCACTATTTCCTTCTTAAGCTAACTTAAGATGGGATTCTGTGCTTCAAGGAAGGAAAGTAGCTGTCTTTTATTTTGGAACCTCTGCAATGCTTAACTTCTTAAAAGGTCAAAACCTGGGACGCCTGGGTGGTTTAGTTAAGTGTCTGCCTTTGGCTCAGGTCATGATCCCAGGGTACTGAGATGGAGCACTGCCTTCTATCTCTCCCTCTGCCTGCCACTCTCCCTGCTTGTGCTAGCTCTGTCTATCAAATAAATAAATAAATAAAATCTTTAAAACAAAAAAGCCAAAACATAGCACTGTAATTATTTGTTACACGTTCTGTCTTCCCTACTATGTTGTAAATTCCTTGAAGGTAGTAACTGTGCCTGGAACTCTTAAGAGGTGTTAATAAATTGAATAAAAAAATGAATAAATGATTGAGTAAGTCTTGATAATAGATTGAGACCATGTTTAAAAATGATTACGTCAATCCATGAGAAGCCTTATCTACTTCACTTTAGCACTTAAGTTGCTGTCTAGCATTGCTACTTGGGATCTATCTAATCTATCTTATTTCTTCCTTTAAGTTTCTTCTTTGTACTTAGAATTTACCTCATTGTCTAGGTGAGTAAGAAGAAGGAAGGTAACACTAAGTGCCTGAATTTTGTTAAGGCATTATGCTAGGTATTTTAAAATGTGTTATTTCACTTAATTCTTTAACAAAACTTCAACTAAGTGAATTTTAAAGAGCTATTTTCTAAGAGGGAGAGGGGCAGAGGGAGAGGGTATGTGAGAAAGAATCTTAAGCTGCTTCCACATCCCGCACAAAACCTGATGCGGGGCTCGATCTCACAACTCCATGATCATTAGATTATGACGTGAGCTGAAATCAGGAGCTGGACTCTTTTTTTTTTTTTTTTTTAAAAGATTTTGTTTATTTATTTATTTAACAGACAGAGATCACAAGTAGGCAGAGAGGCAGACAGAGAGAGGGGAGGGGGAAGCCGTTTCCCTGCTGAGCAGAGAGCCCGATGTGGGGCTTGATCCCAGGAACCCGGGATCATGACCTGAGCTGAAGGCAGAGGCTCAACCCACTGAGCCACCCAGGCGCCCCAGGAGCTGGACTCTTAACCAATTAAGCCCCCCAGGCACCCGCTAAAAAACTATTGATTTTATTAATGGATTCATGAATCGGGCAGCATCCTCTCTAGCAAGTGGAGGGGAGCTCCAAAGGGCTATAGAAAAGGAAAGGTTTTAAAAGGTAGAGAGGGAGTGGAAAAAAGGAAATTATTAGCAAAGAATCCATTGTTTTAGGCGAGGTTACTCTCCTAAGGGGAACAGAAGGGGTCTGTCAGTATTTCCTAGTGCTCACTAGGAAATTTTCATGTTGACTGATTAAAGGTTACATTTCTGAGGGTTTGGAACTGCAATTAAGTTCCGTATTGAGTCTTGTTTTACTGATTTAAGGCCTTAACCTAAGTGATGCCATTTTGGGCCTGTAGTTTTTCTTTTAACAATTCTGAAAGCAGCTCTACAAGGTGGATATTATTCTTTTCTTTATTTCAGTAGAAGTTTTGAGAAAGAGACTTAAGTAATTTGCCCTAAGCCAAACTGTCCCTAAGTGATTGAATTAGGTCATTTAACAAAATTATTTTTTAATTCTAGGGCACATTTCTTTTCCACTGTATCATGACTCTGATAGATGCTTACTTGAATAAATGTATAAATAAACCATAAATTCAGAAACAGTGGGTATCCTAGTTTATGAAAAGCAATACTTTAAATCCAGTTTTCTTGTTAGTTTTTATTTGGGAAGTGGGGGTGTTTTTTTCACATACTATTTAGCAATGAAATAAATGGAGTAGATCTTATGGAAAAGAGATAAATGCCACAGTGGTTTCAACCTAAACAATGATGAGCCAGTTTGTTGTTAACTTTCACAAAGTCAGGTAACCTGATAGTGGTGTTTATCAAAGTCATTAACTAGACCCTTGAAGTCAAACATTGTTAAATCACCTCTTACTAGACATACATTTTTCTCCCCTTTCCTTGGTTTTCAAGTAGCAATTACATATTACAATTAGAGACAACATTTTCAGAGGGAAAAAAGGTAATTTTTCTTAGAGCCAGAGGTGCTAGACTGATTTTAAATTTACCTACAGATAGAATGACTGAACTTGTATGTGAACATGATGCAAAGTTTATTTAATGTAGAGTTTGAGGTGGAAAGCCAGCACGCAAGAGAGTGTGTTATCACATAGCAGTTTGTGAATGACCTTGGCACAGGTACAGACTATGGGCATCTCCTCAGCTTGTACCAAAAAATAAACAATATTAAAAAAAAAACAGAACTATTTGGGATTTCTGGCTGGCTCAGTCGGTAGAGAATCTGACTCTTGATGTTAGTGTTGTGAATTCAAGCCCCACATTGGGCAGGGAGGCTACTTTAAAAACAAAGAAATAGCCTACCCACCCCCCCAAAAAAAACAGAAGAAGCTATTCAAGTAAACATCGCAGATTGAGTAGGAGGAAGACCTACCTATTCTTAGCATACAGTTTGCTATATTTAACTTTTTTGGGGGAATTCTAAAGATCATCTGGTCTCAGTTATGGATTTAGAAAAATGAATCAATGAATAATTTGTGGATGATGGGGGTGAAATGAAGCAGGGTTTTTTTCTGAAAATGAGGGGATAAATGTATCTTATATGAAATAAATAATAAGCCAGAGACAGTTAAGTTCTAGTTCTTGATAAAGAACTATGTTTGTTATATTTTTTAGAATTCCTTTTTAATGTGTATTTAAAAAAAGAAGATTTGAAGGTAGAAATTCTTTTTCTGTAATTGCTTACATATTGCAACTCTGTCATGGTATCTGTTAGCTAAGGAATGTACAAGCAATCCCCACAATCTTTTCCATATTGAACAATTTAAAGTGGCTTGTGGTCTCTGTGTTTTGAGAACACTGAACTCTGGGTCATTGTGGCTTTGGGATCCATAATTTATGTGGAAACTATGGCTCCTTTAGAAAAAGCTAAGAATTCTCTGAAGGCAGCTAAAACCGAGAAGGAGGAATAGAAAGACATTATATTTGAGTGACAAATTCCTGATTAGGTTGATGTTTACTGCCAAGCAAAAGTCAACAAGTCCAAACATCTAACTCCTCATGAGTTAGCCAACCACAGCCTTTATTAGGGCTTCTGAATCTTAGGTTATGTAGACTAGAGTGTATTCAGTAGCATGGCAGGACTTTCCCACACTTCTGGCTACAGCTTCTCTCTTCTATTGTGGGCTGGTATTCTTGTACGAGGGCCCCTTTCTTTTTTTTTTTTTTTTTTTTTACTTCTGCCTTCTGAGAACCAGGTCACACTGGGATTGTGACCGGTGGTAGGGTGGCTGGGATCAATAGGGTACGGGTAGTTGCCCTTCTTCCGGGAAGAAGAAAATAAGAATGGGATGGTTTTAGCAATAAAGAAGGCATTTTGGGGGTCCAAGTTAGGAGAGGTCTGAAATCCAGGAAGCTCATTTGGGTGAAAATTCAGGAAGTTCATCGTGGATGAAAATATGGAAGTGAACCCTCCAAGCGTGTTAATGTATGTTGTAATTTACTTACAATATTTATTCATCACCTACTGTGTGACAGGCACTTGATGAAGACAAGATCTCTGCCATCATGGAATTTTTTCTAATGGGGGAGAGAAAACAAACGGATTAATAAGTGGATATAGTGTCCGCCAGGGATAAGTGCTGTGAAGCAAATAAAGCAATGTAAGAAAATCAAGAGTGACTAAGGATCTGGGGTGGTTAGTAGGTATATGGAGGGGATAGAAAAGGTCTTTTAAACAGAGACTTCAGGGAAGTAAATTATAAGCTTTGTGGATATCTGGGTCTAGAACATTCCATCATAAGGAAAGGACTACTTGTTCAAAGATAACTTTTGATGTTAATTTCCTTCCCCCAATAGCTAATTTTTTCCTGTACTTATGTTCCATCTGCATATTCTCTCTTTTTTGCAAATGGTGAGATTTTGTTCTTTTCGATGGCTGAGTAATATTCCATTGTGTGTGACTGTGTGTGTGTGTGTGTGTGTGTGTGTGTGTGTGTGTGTGTGTGTGTATAGCTTCACATCTTCTTTATCCATTCATCGGTTCATCAGTTGATGGACATTTGGACTCTTATGATAATTGCTATTGTAGATAATGCTGTTAAAACATCAGGGTGCATGTATCCCTTTGAATTAGTATTTTTGTATGCTTTGGGTAAATATCTAGTAGTGCAATTGCTGGATCATAGGGTAGCTCTATTTGCAACTTTTTGAGGAACCTCCATACTATTTTCCAGAGTGGCTGCACAGTTTGCATTCCCACCAATAGTGCAAGAGGGTTCCCCTTTCTTCACATCCTTGCCAACACCTGCTGTTTCTTGTGTTTTTAGTTTTACCCATTCTGACTGGTGTGAGGTGGTATCTCATTGTAGTTTTGATTTGTATTTCTGTGATGATAAGTGATGTTGAGCATATTTTCATTGTCTGTTAGCCAACTGTATGTCTTTTTTGGAAAAATATCTGTTCATATCTTTTGCCCATTTTTAAACTGGATTATTTGGTTTTTGGTTGTTGAATTTGATAAATTCTTTATATATTTTGGATTCTAACCCTTTATCAGATATGTCATTTGCAAATATGTTCTCCCATTCTGTAGGTTACCTTTTAGTTCTGTTGATTGTTTCTTTTACTATGCAGGAGTTTCTATCTTGATGAAGTCGATAAGTCATTTGCAAATATCTTCTCCCATTCTGTAGGTTACCTTTTAGTATTGTTGATTGTTTCTTTTATTATGCAGAATTTTCTATCTTGATGAAGTCCCAGTAGTTAATTTTTGTTTTTGTTTCCCTTGTCTCAGGAGACATACCTAGTAGGAACTTAATATGGCGGATGTCAAAGAGGTTGCTGCTTGTGTTCTTCTCTAGGATCTTAATGGTTTCCTGTCTTACATTTAGGTCTTTAATCCATTTTGAATTTATTTTTGTATATGGTATGAGAAAGTGGTCCAGTTTCATTCTTCTGTATGTGGCTGTCCAGTTTTCCCAACACCACTTGTTGAAGAGACTGTCTTTTTTCCATTGCATTCTTTCCTGTCTTATTGAAGATTATTTGACCATAGAGTTGTGGGTCCATTTCTGGGTTCTCTGTTCTGTTCCATTGATCTGTGTGTCTGTTTTTAAGCCAGTACCATATTGTCTTAATCACTATAGCTTTGTAAAATAGCCCCCAGGTTTGTTCTTTTTTAAGATTTCTTTGCCTATTCAGGGTCTTTTCTAGTTACATACAAATTTTAGGATTATTTGTTCTAACTCTGTGAAAAATGCTGGTGGTGTTTTTTTGTTTTTGTTTCTGTTTTTTAAGATTTTATTTATTTATTTGACAGAGAGATCACAAGTAGACGGAGAGGCAGGCAGAGAGAGAGAGAGAAAGGGGGGAAGCAGGCTCCCCGCTGAGCAGAGAGCCCGATGCGGGACTCGATCCCAGGACCCTGAGATCATGACCTGAGCCGAAGGCAGTGGCTTAACCCACTGAGCCACCCAGGCGCCCCGCTGGTGGTGTTTTGATAGGGATTGCGTTAAGTGTGTAGATTGCGGCAGCTCTTTCTGCCCATTAGTCCTATCCGTATGCTTTAATAAAACCACTTCTTGCACCAAAATAAAATAAAGTAAAAGTGTAGATTGTTTTGAGTAGTATAGACATTTTATAGACATTTTAACCATATTTCTTCTTCCAATCCATGAGCATGGAATGTTTTTCCATTTCTTTGTGTCATCTTCACTTTCTTTCATTAGTGTTTTAGTTTTCAGAATACAGATCTTTTTTCTCTTTGGTTAGGTTTATTCCTAGGTATCTAATGGTTTTTGGTGCAATTATAAATGGAATTGATCCCTTGATTTCTCTTTCTGCTTCTTCATTTTTGGTGTGTAGAAATGTGACAGATTTCTCTGTTTATTTTGTATCCTATGACTTTTCTCAATTCATGTATCAATTCTAACAATTTTTTGGTGGATCGTTTTGGGTTTTCTATGTAAAGTGTCATCTCATCTGCAAATAGTGGAAGTTTGACTTCTTTGCTGATTTGGATGCCTTTTATTTCTTTTTGTTGTCTGATTGGTGAGGCTAGGACTTCCAGTACTATGTTAAATAACAGTGGTAAGAGTGGGCATCCCTATCTTGTTCCTGACCATAGAGGAAAAGCTCTCAGTTTTTCCCCATTGAGGATGATAGTAGCTGTGTGTTTTTCATATATAGCCTTTATTATGTTGAGGTTTGTTCTGTCTATCCCTATTTTGTTGACGGTTTTTATCAAGAATGGATGTTGTATTTTGTCAAATGCTTTTTCTGCATCTATTGAAAGGATCAGGTGGTGCTTATCCTTTGTTTTATTAATGTGATATGTCACGTTGATTGATTTGTGAATATTGAACCACCCTTGCAGGCCAGGAATTAATCTCCCTTGATTGTAGTGAATGATTTTTTTCAAATTATTGTTGGATTCAATTTGTTAGAAGTCTGTTGAATTTCTTTATTCATGTTCATCAAGGATATTGGCCTATAATTCTCTTTTTTAGTGGAGTTTTTGTCTGGTTTTGTAATCAGGGTAATGCTGGCCTCATAGAATGAGTTTGGAAGCTTTCATTTCTATTTTTTTGTAACAGTTTGAGAAGAATAGGTGTTAACTTTTCTTTAAATGTTTCATAGAATTCATCTGTGAAACCATCTGGCCTTGGACTTTTGTTCGTTGGGAGATTTTTGATTACTGACTCAATTTCTTTGCTGGTTATTGGTCTGTTCAAGTTTTCTATTTCTTCCTGTGTCAGTTTTTCAGTGGCTTATGTTTCTAGGAATTTATTCATTTCTTCCAGGTTGTCCAATTTGTTGGTATATATGCCTTTTCATAATATTCACTTATAAGAGTTTGTATTTTTATGGTGTTGGTTATTATTTCTCCTCTCTCATTTGTGACTTTATTTGTTTGGGTCTTTTCTCTCTTGTTTTTGATAGGGGGAAGTGTTTATTAATTTTATTTTTTTTTTTTCAAAAGATAAACCACTTCCTGGTTTCATGGATCTGTTCTATTGTTTTTTGTTTTGTTTTCTTTTGTTTTTTAGTTTCTATATCATTTATTTCTGCTCTAATCTTTATTATTTCCTTTCTTCCGCTGGTTTTAAGCTTTGTTTGCTGTTCTTTTTCTAGCTCCTTTAGTTGTAAGGTTAAGTTGTTTGAGATTTTTCTCATTTCTTGAGGTAGGCCTGTATTGTTATGTACTTCCTTATTAGGGCTGCTTTTGCTGCATCCTAAAGGTTTTGGTCTGTTGTATTTTTGTTTTCCTATGTTTCCATGTTTGTGTTTTAATTTCTTCCTTGATTTCCTTGTTGACCCATTCATTCTTTAGTAGCATGTTGTTTAACCTCCATGAATTTGTGGTCTTTAGCAATTTTTTTTTGTGTGTGGTTTACTTTGTTTCACAGCATTGTGATCAGAAAGTACATATGCAAGTGAATTGGGGGAAACTGGAAGGGGAGATGAAGCATGAGAGACTGTGGACTCTGAGAAACAAACTGAGGGTTTTGGAGGGGAGGCTGTGGGGGGATGGGTGAGCCTGGTGGTCGGTATTAAAGAGAGCACGTACTGCATGGAGCAGTGGGTGTGGTGCATAAACAGTGAATCTTGGAATACTGAAAAAAAAAACAAAATTAAAATGTTAAAAGAAAATAAAATCCTAATGAGGCTGGAAAAAAAAAAGAAAGTATGTATGGTATGATGCCAATCTTTTTGTACAAGTGGAGGCCTAATCCAGTATGTGATCTATTCTGGAGAATGTCCCATGTGTGCCTAAAAAGAATGTGTATTCTGCTGCTTTAGGATGAAATGTTCTGTGTATATTTGTTAATTACACCTGGTCCAGTGTGTCATTCAAAGCCATTGTTTCCTTGTTGTTCTTCTGTTTAGATGATCTGTCCGTTGCTGTAAGTGGATTATTAAAGTCCCCTACTATTATTGTATTGTTATCAATGAATTTCTTTATATTTGTTATTCATTTTTTTTATGTATTTGGGTGTTCCCATGGTGGGAGTGTAAATATTACTATTGTTACATATTCTTGTTGGACAGTATCCTTTATTATGATATAATGTGCTTTTTCATCTCTTGTTACAGTCTTTAGTTTAAAATCTACTTTGTCCAATTTAAGTATAGCTACTCTGGCTTTTGACATCCATTTGCCTGATAAATGTTTTTCTATCCCCTCTTTTTCACTATGCAGGTGTCTTTAGGTCTAAAATGGTCTCTTGTAGGCAGCATAAAGATGGGTCTTATTTTTTGTATCCATTCTGACACCCTATGTCTTTTGATTGGAGTGTTAAGTCCATTTACATTCAGAATAATTATTGATAGATATGTATTGAGTGCCATTTTATCATGTGTTTGTCACGGTTTCTGGAGATTTTCTCTGTTTCTTTCTATCCTTTGTTGCTTTTGGTCTTTATTTCCCACTCAAAAAGTAGCCTTTAATATTTCCTGTAGGTCTGGTTTAGTGGTCATGAACTCCTTTAGTTTTTGTTTGTCTGGAAAGTTCTTTATCTCTCCTCCTATTTTGAATGACAACCTTGCTGGATAGAGTATTCTTAGGTGCATATTTTTCCATTCAGCACTTTAAAAATATCATGCCACTCTCTTCTGGCTTGCGAAGTTTCTGTGGAGAGTTTTGCAGCTAGTCTTATGGGTCTTCCCTTGAAAATTAGGGACTTCTTTTGTCTTGCTGCTTTTAGGATTTTTTTCTTTATCACCATATTTTGCAAATTTCATTACAATATGTCTTGGTGTTTGGCTGCTTTTGTTGATTTTGATGGTTGTTCTCTATGTCTCCTGGATCTGGATGTTGGTTTCCTTCCCCAAATTAGGGAGGCTTTCAGCTATATATTTCCTCAATTTTCTGCTCCCTTTTCTCTCTCTTTTTCTTTTGGGACTCCTATGATACAAACATTATTACATTTGATGGAGTCATTGAGTTCCCTAAGTCTATCTTGTGTCCTATAATTCTTTCTCCCTTTTTTTAGCTTCAGTATTTTCCACAATTCTATCTTCTATATCATTTATTCATTCCCGTGCTTCTTCCATCCTTGTTGTCATTACATCAGTCTGTTTTGAATCTCAGTTATTGCATTTTTCAATTCTGTTTTTTAATTTTTATCTCTGTAGTACAGGCCTCCCTGAAGTCTTCCATGCTTTTCTCAAGTCCAACGAGTATCCTTATGATTGTTGTTTTAAATTTTCAAGCAGGCATATTCCTTATCTCTGTTTCGATTGGATCTCTAGCTGTGACCTCATCTTTTTCTTTCATTTTGGATTAATTCCTCTGCCTTGGTGTTTTGTCTAAGTCTGTCTTCTGCTTTGTGTTAGAAAGGTTGTTATGTTTCCTGCTCCTAAGAATAATGGCTTTATTAAAAAGAGGTCTTCTTCTCATAAAGAAAGTCCGGGGCCTGGCACTTCAGGTAGTGTCTATGGTGTGTGCTGCTTGTTCTGTCCTGTTGTGTTTTGGCTGCTCTCTCCTTCAGGCCAACTGTCTGCAGAGGTTCTTCTTGCATGCAATGGGCAGTGTTTGGACCTTGGCCAGAGTGTGGCAAAATTTACCTAGGTGTGCTCTGCTCTGCTTGTTAAATGGACCTGATTCTGCTTCCACTAGAGTAGAAGCCTTGCAGAACTGGTCAGAAGGTGTGGTTTGGGCAAGGGTTTCTGCTGGTCCTCTAGGAATGGGCCTGCTGTGCTGGTTCTTAGGCACACTTGCCCAAGAAAAGCAGTACCAGCAGAGTGTGGAGGTGGGGTGGGGTGGGACTTAGTGTGAGCAAGTTAGGCAACTAGTGTTGGCACAGTGCTGTTTACTGAAGTTAGTTTATGCTCCAGGGTGGGGGCAGGAAATTGTGCCAGCAGCTCCTTTTTCCCCAGAAAGGGGTCTCTGTGCTTGCTTCTCTCCGGGAAGCACTCCCAGAAGAGCGAATAATCTCTCCCCTATGTGTCCCCCCAGGCATTTTTCACCATTTTTGCACTGTCTGTCTATAGGATGCTTGCCTGCCTTCTCTCTAGAAACAGCTCAGTGTCTTCTGGACTCTGTCTCAGCCAAGCCTGCTGACTTTTAAAATGCCGAACTTTAGGGACCTGGTATAGTAGTGAGCTGTGCTGGACTTCTGATGGAGGGTCTCAGTACACTAGGACTGATACAGATTTGACTGAGAAGGACAGTCATGCCAGAGTGCAGGGGTGTGGAACTTGGAGCAAGCAGGTTAGGCAGCCAGTGTTGGGCCCGAGATGCCCTCAAGCAGGTATCTCTGTGCCTGTGCTGAGGGGCAGGCGAGGGAAATGGTGCCCACCAGCTCTTTTGTCCCTGAAGAGGCATCTCTGTGAAACCCACGTCTCACAGATGCATTCCAAGAAGAGCAAACAGTCTCTCCCTGTGTGCTTTAGGTAATCCTCAGATGGTGCCATCTGTTCCCGGGTTGCTTGCATGCCTTCTCTCCAGGAGTAGGGGAGTACTCTCAGAGCTCTACTTGCGTTTCAGGGAAAATACTTGCCTATGGTCCTCCTACTGTGCCACCATCTTAGCTCCCCTCCCATCTGCATATCCTCTTAAAAATGATGTATGAAGTTCAGTTTATCGGGTTTTCTGCTTATGGATTGTGCTTATAGTGTCAAGTTTAAGAACTCTATCTAACCTTAGATTCTGAAGATTATCTATGATTTTTTTTTGTATAAGTTTTATAATTTTATGTTTTACATTTAAGTCTATGATTACCTTTTTGGACATTCTTTACTCAAGTAAAATTAACATACAGTGTTATATTAGTTTCAGATGTACAATATCATGATTCCAACAATTCTGTACATTACTTGGTGCTCATTATGATAAGCATATTCTTAATTCCCTTCACTGACTTCACCCATCCCTCCACGTACTCCCCTTCAGTTACCTCCAGTTTGTTCTCTATGTTTGAGTCCGGTTTTCTCTCTGTCTTTTTTTTGTTTGTTGATTTTGTTTTTTTAAATTCCACATGTGAGTGAAATCATGTAGTGTTTGTCTTTCTCTCACTGACTTATTTCACCGAGCATTATAGTTTGTAAATTCATCTATGTTGTTGCAAAGGGGAAGATTTATTCTTTCTTATGGCTGAGTCGTATTCTTTTTTTTTTATCCTTAAAAATTTTTATTTTTTTCTTTCCAAATTTTTACTTAAATTCCAGTTAGTTAATATACAGTGTATGTATTAGTTTCAGGTGCAGAATTTAGTGATTCAGCACTTACATAGAACACCCAGTGCTCATCACAAGTGTCCTCTTTAATCCCCATAATCTGTTTAACACCCACCTTCCTTCCAGGGACCCTCAGTTTGTTCTCTGTACTTAAGAGTCTGTTTCTTGGGTTGCCTCTCTCTCTCGCTCTCTATCTTTCTCTCTTTTTTTTTTACCCCTGTTGTTCATTTGTTTATTTTCTTCAGTTCCACACATGAGTGAAATCATATGGTGTTTGTCTTTCTCTGACTATTTTGCTTAGCATAATGCTCTCTAGCTCCATCCACATCATTGCAAATAGCAAGATTTCATTCTTTTCAATGGCTGAGTAATATTTCATTATATATATACACCCCACATCTCCTTTATCCATCAGTAAACAAGCATTGGGCTCTTCCATACCCTGGGGTATTATTGAAAATGCTGCTATAAACACTGGAGGCAGGTTTTAAATAAATAATTTTCCTCTATTAAAGGGTAAAAAACATTTTGCAAAGTTTTCTTTAATTGATGTCATTTGAGTATCCACATGCAGTTATAATATTTATCCAGAAGTGGGGGTAGAGCTCAGGGGTAGAGCATTTGATTGCAGAAGTGAATACAATACAAGAGCATAGTTTCTTAGTCATTCCCAAAATTCTGACCACAGTTAGAGGCCAGACTCTATTCTTGGCAAATACCAGGAGAAAAAAGACCCGGCTGAGTAATATTCTGTCTTACATATATACCACATCTTCTTATCCACTTACCTATTGATGGAAACTTGGGTTGCTTCCGTAACTTGATTACTATAATAATGCAGCAGTAAACATAGGGGCACATGTGTCTTTTTGAATTAGTGCTTCTATTTTATTTGGGTGAATACCCAGTATCAGAATTACTGGATCATGTGGCAATCCTATTTTTAAATTTTGAAGGAGTGTCCATACTGTTTTCCCCAGTGGCTTCACCACTTGGCATTCCCACCAACAGTGCATGAGGGTTCTTGTTTCTCCACATCCTTGCCAATACTTGTTACTTTTTTGTGGCTTTGATTTTAGCCATTCTGACAGGTGTGAGGTGGTATCTCATTGTGGTTTTGATTTGCATTTCTCTAATGATTAGTGATAAAGAGCATCTTCTCATGTGTCTGTTAGCCATCTGTACGTCTTCTTTGGGAAAATGTCTATTCATGTCCTCTGCCCATGTTTTAATTGGATTATTTCTACACTGTTGAGTTATATAAGTTCTTTATATATTTTGGATATTAATCCCTGACTAGATATGTCATTTGCAAGTATTTCCTCCTATTTAATAGGTTGACTTTTCATTTTGTTGATGGCTTCCTTCACTATGTAAAAGCTTTTTATTTTGTTGTAGTCCCAATAGTTTAATTTTGCTTTTGTTTCCCTTGCCAAAGGAGACATATCTAGAAAAATGTTTCTTTGGCTGATGTCAAAGAGATTACTGCCTGTGGTTTCTTCCAGGAATTTTATTGTTTCAGGTCTCACATTTAGGTCTTTAATTCATTTTGAGTTTATTTTTGTATATGGTATAAGAAAGTGTTCCAGTTTTTCACTTTTGCTTGTCGCTGTCCAGTTTTCCCAACACCATTTGTTGAAGAGATTGTCTTTTTCCCATTGTATATACTTGCTTCCTTTGTTGTAGATTAATTGACCACAAGATTGTGGTTTACTTCTGGGTTCTCTATTTTGTTCTATTGATTTATGTGTCTATTTTCATGCCATTACCATGCTGTTTTGATTATTACAACTTTGTAGTACATCTGGAAATCTGGGATTGTGATACTTCCAGTTTTGTTCATTTTCTTTTTTCAAGATTGCTTTGGCTATTCAGGATCTTTTGTAATTTCATACACATTTTAGGATTATTTGTTCTAGCTGTGTGAAAAATGCTGTTGTTATTTTGATAGGGATTGCATTATATCTGTAGATTGCTTTGAGTAATATGGACATTTTAGTAATATTAATCCTCCCAAATCATGAACATAATGTATCTTTCCATTTGTTTGTGTTTTCAGTTTCTTTAATCAGTGTTTTTTCTTTAAACAAATTTATTTAATAACAATAATATTATTATTTTAAGTAAGTTCTGTGCCCATTGTGGGGCTCGAACTTATGACCTTGAGATCAAGAGTTGCATCCTCTATTGACTGAGCCAGCCAGGTACCCTTCATCAGTGTTTTATAGTTTTGAGGCTCCAGGTTTTTCACCTCCTTGGCTAAGTTTATTCCCAGTTTTTTTTTTTTTTTTATTTTGTTGCAGTTGGCAATGGGATTGTTTTCTAAGATCTTTCTATTACTTTATTATTAGTGTATAGAAAGGCAACTGTTTTCTATACATTAATTTTGTATCCATACTGAATTCATTCATCAGTTCTAGTAGTTTTTTGGTGGAGTCTTTAGGGTTTTCTATGTAGAGTATCATGTCATCTGCAAATAGTGAAAGTTTTGCTTCTTCTTTGCTGATTTTGGATGCCTTCTCTTTTTGTTGTCTGATTGCTGAGGCGAGAACTATCAGTTCGATGTTGAATAAAAGTGCTGGGAATAGACATCCTTGTCTTGTTCCTGATTTAAGGGAAAAGCTCCCAGTTTTTCACCATTGGGTATGGTGTTAGCTATAGGCTTTTCATATATGGCCTTTCTTATGTTGAGGTATGTTTCCTCTAAACCTACTTTGTTGAAGGTTTTTGTCATGAATGGATGTTGTATTTTATCAGATACTTTTTTTACATCTATTGAAATGATCGTATGGTTTTTATCCTTACTCTTGTTAATGTGATGTATCACATTGATTTGTGAATATTGAACCACCCTTCCGTCCCTGGTATCAATCCTACTTGATCATGGCGAAGAATTTTTTTTTACATATTGTTGGATTCTGTTTGCTAATATTTCGTTGGGCATTTTTGTATCAGTGTTTATCAGAGATATTGGCTTGTAGTTTTCTTGTAGTATCTTTATCTGGTTTTGGAATCAGGGTATGCTGGCCTTGAAGAATGGCTTTGGAATCTTTCCATACTCTTCTTTTTTGGGGGGAGAATAGTTTGAAAAGAACAGGTATTATTTCTTCTTTAAATGTTTGGACAGATTCAACTGTAGAGCCATCTGGCCTTGGACTTTGTGTTTTGAGAGTTTTTTGATTATTGATTCAATTTCATTGCTAGTAACTGATCTGTTCAAATTTTCTATTTCTTCTTGATTCGGTTTTGGGAGATTATATGTTTCTAGGAATTTATCCATTTCTTCTAGTTTGTTCAATTTTTTGGCCCTATAATTCTCCATTATAGAAGAATTTTAATCTTTTGTATTTATGTGGTGTCAGTTATTTTCCTTCCTTTTTCACTTCTGATTTTTTTTTTTGAATCCTCTGTCTTTTTTTTAAAATGAATTTGGCTAAAGATTCATGAAATTTGATGATCTTTTTAAAGAACCACCTTCTAGTTTTGATGATCTGTTCTACTGTATTTTTAGTCCCTATTTCAATTTTTTCTGCTGTAATCTATTTCTTTCCTTCTATTAGCTTTGGGCTTTGTTTGTTCTTTTTCAAGCTCCTTTAGGTGTAGAATTTGGTTGGTTGAGTTTTTTTCCTGCTTCTGGAGGTAGGCCTGAATTGCTGTAATCTTCCCTAATAGAATAGCTTTTGTTGAATCCCAAAGATTTTGAATCATTATGTTTTCTTTTTCTTGTGTCTCCATGTATTTTTTTGATATCTTTCATTTCTGGGTTGACTCACTCAGTGTTTAGTAGCATGTTATTTAACCATGTATTTGTGTTCTTTCGATTTTTTTTTTTGTGACAGAGTTCTGGTTTTATACTGTTGTGGTCATAAAAGGTGCATGATATAATTTCAGTCTTTTTGGATTTGTTGACACTTGTTTTATGGCCTAACATCTGGTCTGTTATGTCAAATGTTCTATGTGCACTTGGAAAGAATGTGTATTTCACTGTTTTCTGATGGAATGTTCTGAATATACCTTTTGGATCCATCTGGTTCAATGTGTCATTAAGAGCTACTGTTTTCTTGTAGATTTCTGTCTGGATGATCTATCCATTGATGTAAGTGGGGTGCTAAAGTTCCCTATTATTATTGTATACTATCAGTTTCTATCTTTATACCTGTTAATAGTTACTTTATGTATTTGGGTGCTCCCATGTTGGGTACATATATATTTATAATTGTTACGTTTTCTTGTTGGATTGTACCCTTTATGATTTGTAGTGTGTTTCTTTGTCTCTTGTTACAGTCTTTGTTTTAAAGTCTGTTTTGTCTAAGTATTGCTACCTCAGCTTTCTTTTTGCTTCCATTTGCATGATAAATATTTTTGTATTGCTTTACTTTCAATCTCCCTTTGTCTTTAGGTCTGAAAGGAGTTTATTGTAGGCAGCAAATGGATGGGTCTTGCTTTTTAATCCATTCAGATACTGTTATGTCTTGATGATTGGGGTGTTTAGGCTGTTTATATTCAAAGTAATTATTGGTATGTATTTACTTATTACCATTTTGTTTTGTTTTGTTTTTAATTTTATGTAGATTCCACACCCAACATGGGGTATTACACTCATGACCCTGAGATTGGGAATTGCATGCTCTATTGACTGAGTCAGCCAGGCACCCCCTTATTGCCATTTTGATACCTGTTATATGGTGATTTTTGTAGTTCTTCTCTGTTCCTTTCTTCTCTTGCTATCTTCTTTTGTGGTTTGATGGCTTTCTTTAGTAATGGGCTTGGATTCTTTTCTCTTTATTTTGTGCTTATCTGTTTCTGGTTTTTGATTTGTGGTTACCATCAGGTTTATATAGAACATCTTACACATAGTCTGTATTAGGGTGGTGTTTACTTACATTTGAACCCATTCTAAAAGCACAAAATTTTTATTCCCTCTTCCCCATGTTTTAGGTGTAAGATATCATATTTTACATCCTTTTATTCAGTGAATCCCTTGAATGATTTTTATTGATATAATTGATTTTATTACTTCTGTGGTTTAACATCTGTACTGTTTTCATAATGATTAATCTACTACTTTGTCATGTTTGTATAGACCTGTGAAATTTTTTTTCCTTTCTTAATTTTCCTTTCTTAATTTTCTTATTCTACTCAAAGAATTCTCTTTAATGTTTTTTGTAAGGGTAGTTTAGTAGTAGTGAATTCCTTTAGCTTTTGTATGTCTGGGAAACTTTATCCTATTCTGAATGATAGCCTTGCTGGATAAAGTATTCTTGGTTGTAAGATTTTTCCTTTTGGCCCTTTGAATATTTCATGACACTTTCTTCTGGCCTGCAAAGTTTCTGTTGAAAAATCAGCCTACAGCCTTACAGAATTTTCCTTGTATGTAACTATTTTCTTTTCTCTTGCTGCTTTTAAAATTCTCTCTTTGAAAAAAAAAATAAGAAAAAATAAAATCTTCTCTTTGTCACTACTCTTTCCATTTTAATTATGTGTCTTGGTGAGTTGAATTTATTGGGATCTTTCTATGCCTGCTGGAATTGGATGTCTATGTCTTCTGATTTGAGAATTTTTAAGTTATTATTTCTTAAAGTCAGTATTCTCCCTTTTCTTTCTCTTCTCTTTCTGTGATTCTTATAATGCAAATGTTATTATGCTTGATAATGTCACTGAGTTCCCTTACCTGTTTTCATTTTGTATTTTTTTTCTTTTTGTTCTTCTGCTTGATTACTTTCCACTACTTTGTCTTTTAGCTTGCTGATCCATGCCTCTATCTCCTTTAGTGTACTATTTATTCTCTCTAGTGTATTTTTAATTTTAGTTATTGAGTTCCTCAACTCTCATTGGTTCTTTTTTACATTTTATATTTCTTTGTTGAAGATCTCTTTCTGAATGTCCACTTTTTCTCAAGTCTACTAAGTAACTTTGTGACCATTTCTATGAATTCTCTATTAGGCATCTTACTTACCTTGTTTCATTTAGCTCTTTTCCTGTTTTGTTTTGTTTTGTTTTTTTCCTGTTCTTTCATTTGGGATGTATTCCTCTATTTCCTAATTTTGTGTAACTCTCTGTGTCTATTCCTATGTGTCAGGAAAGTCAGCAACATCTCCTGATCTTGAAAGTAGTGCCTGTAGTGCAATGTCTCCTGTTCACCAGAACGTGGTACTTCAGAGATCTCCCCTATGTGTGCGTGTGTGTTGTATGCACCCACTTTTGTGGTTGAGCCATATTTGCTTTCAGTCCAGTTAGCTACAATGGCCCTCTTTGCCCATTGTGGGCAGGATTTGGTCTCTGTGCTGTTAAGGGGAATGTCTGGGGTTGCCTTAAGCTTGCCAGAACTGCAGTTAAATGAAACTATAGGGTTTTCTCCCTGGATTGTCCATTGGAAGGCTCATATTGGTTGGCAGAGCCAGCAGACAGATAAGTCTGCTTCTAGTGTGTTAAGGTTGCAGTGACCCCAAACTGCATGGTATTCTCTTTGTGCTACATCCCGTGAGGTTTCTGTTCATAGGTAGGGCCAGCAGTCAGATCAGATGTCTGTCCCCAGTCCATTATTGAGCTGCAGCTGAACTGGTGTATGTGGTTTTCTTCCCCTCTTCCCCGGGGAAGAGTCACATTGGAGTGGTGCTGGCCATTTTGGGGCTGCTTGCAGAATGCAACATTTCAGGTGCTGCTTTGGAGGAACTCCTGGAGAGTGGGTTGAGTTGGATGGAGCAGATCCACAGGAGAATGCCAGGGAAAGTGTACAGTGTTAGCAAGCTAGGTGATGAATATTCATGCCGGTTCCTGCTGGTGTCCAGGTATGTAGGCTGAGGGGAGAAATGGCACCTGCCATCTCTTTTATTCTTGAAGAAGTCCCCCAGAAATCCCTACCCCTCCTGCATACATTCTGAGATTAGTAAATAAATCTTCCCAAATACCCCAGGACTTTTCAAACTGCTGCTTCTATGCTGTATCTCAGTGAGGTTTTTTGGTTATACTGTCTTTTTAAGGGTTGGGACTCAGTTTCCTGTAGCTGTCTGGTTCTCCTAGAGTCAAGTTCACTGATTTTTGAAGTTCCCAGTGTTAAGCTCCACTGATTATAAAGACTCATGATATTAACTCTGTCTGATTTTCAAAATGTTATGGAGACTCATTTTCCAAATGCATGTCCTGGGGTACGGAGTGATAGGTTTGGTGTCTGTTCCTCTCCTTTTTTTGTGCTTGTCTTGTCTCTGCCATCTGTGGTTAGTCTTTTTTTTTTTTTTTTAATTTTATTTTTTTCAGTGTTCCAAGATTCATTGTTTATGCACCACACCCAGTGCTCCATGCAATATGTGCCCTCCTTAAGACCTTACCACCAGGCTCACCCAACCCCCCAGCCCCTCCAAAATCCCATTTGTTTCTCAGAGTCCACAGTCTCTCATGGTTTGTTTCCCTTTTGATTTCCCCCGACTTACTTCTCCTCTCCATTTCCCAATGCCCTCCATGTTATTTCTTATGCTCCACAGGTAAATGAAACCATACGATAATTGACTCTCTCTGCTTGACTTATTTCACTCAGCATAATCTCTTCCAGTCCTGTCCATGTTGATACAAAAGTTGGGTATTCATCCTTTCTGATAGAGGCATAGTACTCCATTGTATATATGGAGCCACATCTTTATCCATTTGTAGTGAAAAGAAGGGCCACCTTTACCCCAATGTTCATAGCAGCAATGGCCACAGTTGCCAAACTGTGGAAAAAGCCATCTGTGGTTAGTCTGCCTGGTTAGTTTGGTTCCTAATTGGGACTCTGCCTTTTTTTTTTTAACCATTTTTTCGATGTGGCCTTCTCTCTGTGTTTGACTGAGGAGAGTCGTTCTGCCAGTTTTGCTTTGTTTTCTTGTTAGTTACACTGATGTGACTGTTATCCAGGTGTATTAATGGGATGAAGTGAGCTTAGGAATCTCCTGTGCCATCTTCCTCCTATCAAGTCTGTGATTAGTGTGAGTTAATTTTTTTTATAAAGTATGGACGGATTGAGGTTCTTTCTTTTGTTTTATCTTTTTGTTTGTTTCTTTCTGGCCTATACA
The DNA here is from genome assembly GCF_002288905.1 of Enhydra lutris kenyoni. Taxonomy (NCBI): domain Eukaryota; kingdom Metazoa; phylum Chordata; class Mammalia; order Carnivora; family Mustelidae; genus Enhydra; species Enhydra lutris. The sequence continues at coordinate 26,311,133 of NW_019154105.1, forward strand.
TGTCCAGTTGTTGTAGTACCATTTATTTTCTCTCCATTGAATCACTTTTAGCACCTTAGACAAAAATCAGTTGAGCACATTTCCTTGGACCTATTTCTGGGTTCTCTATTTTGTTCCATTGATCTGTATATCTGTCCCTTTATCAATACCACACAGTCTTGATAAATATAGCTATACAATAAGTCTCAAAGTCAGGTACACTGATTCCTCTCATTTTAACTTCTTTTTCAAAATTATTTTTACTACTTTAGTTCCTTTGCCTTCTGTATAAAATTTAGAATAATCTTATCTATGTTTATAAAAATACTGGATTTTGATAGAAATTACATTAAGCTAATAATAATTTGGGGAGAATAGACATCTTTACTACACTGGGTCTTACACCAATGAACTCAGTGTGTCACTTCATTTAGATTGTCTTTGATTATTTTTCATCAGTCTTTTATCTTTTCAGCATTAAAGTCTTCTGAGCGTTTTGTTAGATTTATATTAAATATTTCTTTTTTGAGTGATTGTACTATGTGATTATAATTTTATATCTATGTCCACATATTTTTGATATATAGAGAATTCAATGATTTTTGTATGTGCATCTTAAATCCTTAAACTTTGCTGAATTTACTCTTTGGTTCTAGGCATTTTTCTGGTAGAGTCCTTTGAATTTTTTGTGTAGATAATCATGACATCTGCAAATAGGGGTAGTTTTATTTATTCCTTCATGACGTTTCATTTCCTTTTGAACATTTTTGCTCTGGCTAGTACTTCCAACATTATTTGAAATAAGGATGGTGAAAACAGTTATCCTAGCCTTGTTCTCAAACTGAGGGTGAAGATATTCAGTCTTTCACTATTAAGTATAATGCTCTCTGTATTTTTTTCTTTTTTTCTTTTTGAAGATGCTCTTTATCCACTGAGGAGGTGTCTCTATTTCTCTGAAAGTTGGTTTTTTTTTTTAATCATGAATGGGTGTTGAATTTTTTCGAAGGTTTTTCTGCATCAGTTTGATATAATTATGTAATTTTCCTTTTTTAACCTGTCAATATGCTGGATTACATTGATGGAATATTTTTTTTAGTTTCTTTTTTCTTTAAATTTTTATTTAAATTCCATTAGTTAATACGTAGTGTAATATTAGTTTAAAGTATAGAATTTAGTTATTCAGCACTTAGATACAACACCCAGTGCTCATCACAAGTGCACTCTTTAATCTCCATTGCCTATTTAACCCATCCCCTCACCCACTGCTCCTCTGCTAACCATAAGTTTATTCTTTACAGATAATAGTCTGTTTCTTAGTTTGCCTCTCTCTCTCTTCTTTTCCCTGTTTGTTTTGTTTCTTAAATTCCAATACGAGTGAAGTCATATGGTATTTGTTTTTCTCTTACTGACTGACTTTGCTTAGCATCTTACTCTCTAGCTCCATCCATTGTCATTGCAAATGGCAAGATCTCATTGTTTTATGGCTTAGTAATATTCCATTGTATACATATACCACATCTTCTTTATCCATTCATCAGTAAGTGGACCTATGGCTCTTCCCATAATTTGGCTATTTTTGATAATGTTTCTATAAACATCAGGGTACATGTGTTCCTTCAAATTAGTATTTTTGTATCCTTTCGGTAAATACCTAGCAGTGCAATTGCTGGATTATAGGGAAGTTCTATTTTTAACTTTTCGAGGAAACTCCATACTGTTTTTATGTTGATGGGTTTTCAGATATTAAATCAGCTTCACATTCCTGCAGCAAACTCCCTTGGTCACAGTGTATAAGTCTTTTTACTTATTATTGAATTCCATTTGCTAGTATTTTATGTATAGTGTTCTAATATTGCTAATAATTTGTTAGAGATTTTTGCATCTGTATTTATGAGGGATATTGGTCAAAAGGGTTAATTTTTTGCACTTCCTGATTTTTCTATCAGGGTGATACTAGCTTCATAAAATTATTTGAGAAGTGTTCCCTCCCCTTTTAGTTTCTGGAAGAAATTTGTGTAGTGATGATATTAATTCTTAAATCTTTGGTGGAATTCTCTAATGGAATAATCTGGGACTAGAGATTTTTAATTTGGTGGTTTTAAATTACAAATTTAACTTCTATAGTTATAAGACTATTCACATTATCTATTTCATATTGGATGAATGGTGATAATGTTTTTTTAAGGAATTGGTCTATTCATCTAAAGTATAAAATTTATATATATAGAATTTTTCCTAATGTTCCCTTATTGCCCTTTTGATGTTTGTAGATTCTGTTCTTACATTTTGTTTCATTCCACACATGAGTAATTTTTGTGTTCTTTTTTCTTTATTGATCTTGCTAGAATTTGTCAATTATTGACATTTTTCAAGGAAACAGTTGTTTCACTGGTTTCATATATTGTGTTTTGATTTCAATTTCATTGATTTATGCTCTTTATTTTTTCCTTTCTTCTGCTTGTTTTGAATTTATTTTGCTCCTCTTTCACTAGGCTATTGAGGTGGAAGCTTAGATTGTTGGCTTGAGATTTTCATACTAAATATTTCTAAACACTAAAGGTATGCATTTAGTGCTATAAAATTTCCTCTCAGTAGTGCTTTAGTTGTGTTCCACAAATTTTGATATGCCATAGTTTTTTTTTGTATTCAGTCTATTTTATGATATATCTTCATAGACTTTCTTTTTGACTGATGGATTATTTAGATTATTTCGTATGTTTTAAAAAGTCCCAAAACTTTGGAGATTTTCCCATTATATTTCTGTTGTTGATTTTTGAGGTTTTTTTTTTTTTTCATTGTGGGTTTCAACTACTTAATTTGTTGAGGTTTGCTTTCTGGCTTAGGATATGGTCTGTGGGCAGTTGAAAATAAAGTGTATAATACTATTGTTGGGTGGAGTGTTCTATAAATGTTGATTATATCCTCTTGGTTGGTGATGTTGAATCTTTATGTTTTTTTTCTGATTTTGTCTAGTTTTTCTATCAATTGTTCAGAGAAGGATGATGAAATGTATTGAACAACTATAATTGTGAATTTGTCTATTTTTCCTTTCAGTTCTATCAGTTTTTCCTTCTCATATTTATTTCTCAGCTCTTTTGTTTAGTGCATACACTTTAGGACTGCTCTGTCTTTGTGCATTTACCCTTTTTTCATTATATAATGTCCTTCTCTGTCTCAGGTAATTTTCTTTGCTCTGAAGTATACTTTATTTGATATTAATATAGCTACTCTTGCTTTCCTTTGATTAGTGTTTGGATGATATATCATTATACTTCTTTAAGCTTTCTATAGTTTATATAATATAAACTTGTAATATAATTTGTAACTTGTAATATGACCTGAGCCGGAGGTGGAGGCTTTAGCCCACTGAGCCACCCAGGCACCCCTATCTGCATTACTTTTGATCGTATCTTTTTGTATGTTTTTTTTCAAGTGGTTGTACTAATTTTTTCATTTTCTATATACATAGCTTATCACAGGGCACTGATGTTATTTTACCTGTTTTAAGTGAAGTGTAGAATGCTTGCCTCCCATTACTTCCCTTTACCTTTCCACACTTATGATTCATATTTTTTAAAAAAAGTATTTTATTTATTTATTTGATGGACTGAGATCACAAGTAGGCAGAGAGGCAGGCAGACAGAGGGGTTGGGAAGTAGGCTCCCTGCTGAGCAGAGAGCCTGATGCGGGGCTCGATCTCAGGACCCTGAGGTCACCACCTGAGCCGAAGGCAGAGGCTTAACCCACTGAGCCACCCAGGTGCCCCATTATAATCATCTTTTAAAAAAAAGATTTTATTTACTTATATGAGAGAGAGAGAGAGAACAAGCAGGGGCAGTAGCAGAGGGAGAAGGAGAAGCAGGCTCTCTGCTGAGCAGAGAGCCTAATGTGGGCCTCAATCCCAGGATCCTGGGCCTAAAGTAGATGCTTCACTGACTGAGCCACGCCGGACCTCTCCACACTTATAAAATCATCTTAAACATTTCCTTATATACACTTAGAACTACATCAGACAGTGTTATAATTTTTGTTTCTACCATCAAACATAGTGTGGAAAACTCAAGACAGGAAGGAATGTTTGCTATAGTTATCTCTATTTTTGCTTACTGTGTTCATTCCTCCTTCCTGATGTTTCAAGATTTTTTTCTTTTTAGAGAATATCCTTTTGCCATTCTTTTAGGATACTAATTTTGCCGGGGATAAAAAACTTTTAGTTTTCACTTGTCTGAGAAGATTTTTATTTCCCCTCACAGTTGAATGATATTTTCATTGGATACAGTATTCTGGGTAGACGGTTCTTTTCTTTCAATACTTGAAAATGATGCTACTTTCTTCTGGCCTCCCTGATTCCTAATGAGAAATCCATGGTCATTTGAATTGTTTTTCCTCTGAAACTAAGGCATCATTTCTCTTGTACAGCTTTCAATGTGTTGCCTTTGTTTTTATTCTTTAAAATTTTAATTACATTGTGTCCTGGTGTGGATTTCTTTGGGATTATCTTGTTTGGGTTTACTCAGCTTATTTATCTGTAGGTTTATGTCTTTTGCTATTTGGGAATTTTTCAGCCATTATTTCTTTTACTACCTTGTCAGCCCCATCCACTTTCTTCTCTTCTGGGATACCAGTGATAGGTGTATGAGTTTTCTATTGCTGCTGTAGCAGATTATCATACATACTCTTAGTGGTTTAAAAACAACATGATTTTATTCCCTAGTGTTCTGGAGGTCAGAAGTCTAGAATCAGCCTTCCATGCCTAAAATCAAGGTCTTGGCAGGGCTGGTTCAGGTATTTTCTGTTTCTTGCCGCTTGCATCTCCAATGATGTGCCTGTAGCCACATCATTCTAATCTTAACTTCCATTCTTACATTGCCTTTTCTTCTGAGACTGACTCCTCTTGTGTCCTCTTAAAATGATGATTGTGACTACATTGGGCCCACCTGAATGGTTTTTTGGAGCAAAATTTATGAAATTGTGAAATGCACAAATGGAATCATAGTATAAACTCCTTCATGTCAGGCTTCATTCATTAAGCATAATGATTTTAAGATTCACCACATTATTTTATCCCTTTCTAATGCTGAGTAGTATTACTCCATTACATGAATATATCACAGTTTGCTTAGCTGTTTTACTGGTGATGGAAACCTTGTCTGTTTTCAGTTTACTATTGTGAATAAAATTACTGTGCACATCATGAAACAAGTGTTTTGGGGAAGATATATTGTCATTTCTTTTTCCTTTCAGTGGAATTTTTGGGTGATTCTTTCATTTCAGTAGAATTGCTATGTCTAAAGTTGGTAGATACTTAGAGTTAGTAGATACTTAGTTTAACAATGAATCTTGGGAACACTGAATAAATAAAATAAAGTTTAAAAAAAAAAACCCTACTAGATGGTTTTCGAAAGTGGTTGCACTATTTTCTTCTTTCTCCGACAATGTATATGATTTCTGGTTGACCCACATTCTTGCTAACAGTTGGTATTATCCATTGTTATGGACTGAATTGTGTCGACACCCCAAATTCATGTGTTTCTTTTCAAACCCCTAGTACTTCAAAATGTGCCTTTATTTGGAGATAAGGCCTTTATGTAGGTAATTAAGTTAAAGTGAGTCCCTTAGGGTAGGCCTTAATCCAATAAGAGGATTCATCTTACAAAAGGAAAAAATTAAGACTTTCTGGGAAAGATACCAGGAGATAATAGAGTATTTTGGGGTTTGAAGTGGTATCTCATTGTGCTTTGTATTTACATTTCCCTGATGACTAAAAATACCGAGCACTTTTTTGTGTACATGTTATATAGAGAAATTGGAACCCTCATACATTGATGATAGGAATATAAAATCATGTGGCAACTGTGAAAAACAGTTTGGGAGTTCCTCAAAAAGTTAAACATAGACAAACATATGACTTAGCAGTTCCATAACAATTATATGCCTACATAGCCACTGACCCTTGAACAAGGTGGGAGTTAGGGGCACTGACCTGTGCAGTTGGAAATCTGTGTGTAACTTTTGACTCTCCCAAAACTTAACTACTAATAGCCTACTGTTAACCAGAAGCCTAACTGATAACATACACAGTAGATTAATACTATTTTGTATATATATTATACACTATATTCTTACAGTAAAGTAAGCTAGAGAAAAGAGTTACTAAGAAAATCATAAGAAAAAATACATTTATAGTACTATATAAATTTATTGAAAAAAAGAGTCCTTGTGTATGTGATTGGATTGAGTGTTAAGAGGTAAGTGTTAAGAGATGTGATATGTGTTTTCTCTTTGCCTCAACAGCTGGCAATGTTAAGCCTGGATCCTAGGGTGAAGATGAGGCAGAGCTTAGTAAACCTGAAACATGAGTGGTAAATACATCTTTGTTGTTGTAAATCACTGAGGTTTTTTGGAGCCATTTATTACCACAAGATAACCTAGCCTTTCTTGATTAATATATCAGGTGATAAAATCCCAGGGTGGTAAAATTTCAGGTGACTTTTAATTTCCTTTTATTTTTATGTATTCAAATTCTTTAAAAATACCACTTAGACTTTATACATTCCAGAAAAAAAATATTTTCATTGTGAAAAAAATATTTAAAAAAGTTGAAAAATAATCAGGGGCAGTATTTATTGCTAGTAATCTTCCATAAATTGTTATTGATGTCCTTACGGATAACAATGAACTTATAGAGAGTAGGAATATTATTTTATGATTGAATGTATTACCCTCACCACTTCTAAGTTTGTTTGTTTTTTTTAAGATTATTTATTTATCAGAGACAGAGAGCACAACCAGGCAAAGTGGCAGGCAGAGATAGATGGAGAAGCAGGCTTCCTGCTGAGCAAGGAGCACAATGTGGGACTGGATCCCAGGACCCTGGGATAATGACCTGAGCTGAAGGGAGCCACTTAAGTGACTAAGCCACCCAGGCATCCCAACACTTCTAAGTTTTTAATTATGATTATCTCTATTTATAATTCCAAATTGTTTTCTTCATAGTAATATCACCTTATAATATTTAGAGTTTTTCTTTTAAGTTTATTTGTTTATTTAAGTAATCTCTAACACACAACATGGGACTTGAACTCACAACTCCAATATCAAGAGTAGCAGACTCTTTCAAATGACCCATCCAGGTGCCTCTAGAACATTTAGTTTTCTTAATGACTCAGTTTATCAAATATTTTCCAATACTTTGATGTAGCTAGGCAAGATCTTCTCTAACATTTTGCCCATTTTCTTAACTGATTATTAAATTACACTCTTTGGCAGAAACATTGACCTCAAAGTTTAGATCTCTCTGTATTTTTTCACAACTTAAGTATTTTGCTTTTCTACTGTGGAAGAGTAAAGAATACTTTAGAAAGGTTAGTGTGCATTAGGGATTAACTACTTTACATATGCACTTAATATAAATCACCCAAACAATCCTTAAGTTAGTATCATTATTTTCATATTAGAAAGGAAAAAATTGAGGCTCATAGAAGTTAGTTACCTTGAAGGTTATAGAACAAGTAAGAGTACTCTGTATTTGAGCCCAGAACTCATCTTTTTAAATTTTACATTAAAAGCTGTCTCTGTGTTTTTACTTTACTTACAGAAGGCTGACACTTTCTATGTTGAATAATATCACTTTCTTTTTCTGCCAGGATTATACTTTTTATCCTCCTGGGACCTTATCATTAAGTAATACTGTATAACTATTTCAATTATAAGTTTTCCAATATTAGAATTAAATTTGGATAATTGCTTTATGAACCATGTTAATGGTGGGATGAGAAAAAGGATTTTCTGAAGGCAGCCAAAATCTGTTCACACACAGCACTAGTCTGTGACTAAATTTCTCCTTTGCTCTGAGGAGCACGATGTCCTCTCTGAGGGTTTTTCCAATCCACAGTTTGGTTTTGTTTATAATTTAGGATTTTCTATGTTTTAAGGATTCCCATGCTTTAAAAAATGTTAGGCGTCACAGGGAAGAAGCCACAGGTCCTCATGGCCTATATTTGATACAAAGATTACTCTTGAGCATTTTGAATTTATTTTTTTTTATTTTTTATTTTTTTTAGCATTTTGAATTTAAATTGTTTCATCAGCTCCCAGCATAATTTTTAACTTAGGAAGAGGGTTGTGAGCATTTAGGTACTTGGTATTACTGAGTTTTCTCCTTGCATTTACTTAGAACAGTGTTTCCAAACTTTGTTAATTGGAGAGCACCATATTCACATACTGAATTTTTAAAAATGTGCTTGACATCCTTCTTTAAACTGATTGATACCTTCTTAAATTTTTTTCAAATAATTTCAAACATCCAAAAAAGTAGCAACAATAGTAAAAGAAACATTTTTCCTCCTTGAACAAGTTGAGAATAATTTGCCTATGCCCATCATTTCCAAATACTTTAGCATGTATATCTTTCAAAGGGTTATTCTCCAATGTATCACAATCATGAAATTAACACTGGTAAGCTACTACTATCTGATACACAAGTTTTGCCACTTATCTCCATATCCTATATAAAAACAAAGGGATTTTGGTTAGAATCGCATGTTGCAATTATTTGCGATGTCTCTTTTGTCTCTTTTAATCTATGCGGTTCCTCCATCTTTCCTTGACATTTATGACCTTAATACTTTTGAAGAGTACAGGCCAGTTATCTTGTAGAAAGCCCCTCAGTTCAGATCTGCCTCTTGTTTCCTCATGATTAGATTCAGATTATACATTTTTGGCAAGAATATCAAACCAGTGATGCTGTGTTCTGTTCATTGCATCCTATCAGGTGGCACACAATTTAACCTTGTCCACTCATGATGACAGTTTTATCACTTGATTCAAGGAGACATTTTGAGATTATGTAAATATGCTTTTCTTCATCAAACTTTAACCCAATGGCTTTAGCATTTATTTGTATTTCTTGGCTGAATTATTTCCATGATGGCTTCTCCTTTTGGGATATGTTCCAGACACCTATGCTTGTAATCCCTTCATTTTGAAGGGAGTCCTGGATTCCTTCCTTCTTTTCTAACAGGGTAATTTTGGCTGCCAAAATCTAGAAGAAAACCTGAAGATTCCTTTTTACTCTGTTCCTTAGGTATGGAGCTTTGTGAAGCGGTTCCCAGATTTTTGGATTTCATGGAACAGAGAAATTAAGCAATCTAGAGCTTCCTACCTTTTATTAGTCAAGTGAGGTCCTCTAGTTTTGCCATATAATACACATGCACACACATGCACACAGATTATTCATCCTATAATATTGAAAACACTTTAAGTCAAATAATTTAGCTTTTGAGAACCTACTTCATCCTTTTAAGTAAAAATAATGAGCTTGCTGTGCAAATGCAACTTTAAAATAAGAACTCTTTTCTACCCCTAAACAAATGGCAACCACTAAACCCCTCCTATGGAAAGAACTATTATATGTCCTGTTCTCCTCAGAGTTACATCCCTATTAACACTTCAGCACTGTTCTGTATTTCTAAGGTGTCAAGGGAGATGGGAATTACATGGGAGGTAAGATGGTAAATAGTACAAGCTACATAAATTCACATTCTTCCTGACCCACAACTCAAAACCAGTGAAGAATAAAATATGACTATAGTAATATTAATGGATCAAGGTTTTCCAATTTATTGTCTTTGAAACTTCATACCTGTGTATGTATAGATAAAATGGTGGCGCTCATGGTGGATAGAGTAATAAATTCTAGAATCACTGTATAATAATAGAATAAAAGGTTATGCTGATTTTGAAATGACCCTCCTTCATGGAGTAGAGTGAGGGAAGGGATAAAGTGACCAGATGAGTTTCCTTCTAAGAGCATCTATGAAACTGTCACTAACTCTTTATCTTAGAGTTTCTTGCCACATGAACTAATCTTTAGCTTTCCAAGTCTTGAATTCAAGCCAAAACACACAAATGTGGTCTAGCCCAAGGTAGAGTTCCCTAGTGGAGCCAAGTGCTGGCCTTGGACTGTCGTGGAAGTAACACTTCAGGAACTTGAAATATATCCTCAGAGTTAGAAAAATGTACATAGAGGGGATATGTGTTTGGTTGTTAAATAATCTAATTATGTTAGTAATTTAAAATCCTCATAGTGAGGGGTGCCTGGGTGGCTCAGTTGGTTAAGCATCCAACTCTTGATTTAGGCTCAGGTCATGATCTCGGGTGGTGGCATTGAACCCTCTGTGGGGCGCATACAGTGCAGAGTCTTCTTGAGATTCTCTCTCTCTCTCCCTTTGCCCCTCTCCCCACTTGCTCTCTCTCTCACGCTCTCTCTCACTTAAATAAGTAAAAATCTTTTAAAAATTATTAAAGGAAATAAAAATAAAATCCTCATGTTGAGTTAATCTGTTTATACATTTAGGAATCCAAATAAAGTCTTTTCTGTGATTTATTGTTTGGTATAAAGAAATTTTGAGTAAGTTAGTGCTTTATTATTGCTGAGCGAAAAATGAAAATCACTTTCCTGTAGTGTAAGAGATACATGGTATCAATGAGACTTGAGGGGCAGATACCAGTGACTTGCTCCAAATGCAAGCTGCATCAGGGTTCATGTTCTTTCCGTTCTACTCTGCTTCGCCCTGCAAATGTACTCCAAGGTGATACTTGAGTTAAACATTTTTGAAGTGATCTTATCTTTTTCAGTAATGTGTTTGGTAGTTATGAGAATATTCTTTAACAAAACTAACAGCAGATACAAAGACTCATTAAAGCAATCTCCTCCTTTTAGTTGTTAAACCATGAGAGACTGTTTCTGTTGATGTGATTTTTTTTTTTTTTTTTTTTTTTTTTTTTTTTTGCTGCTTTTTTTTTTTTTTTTTTTTTTTTTTTCTCTTTTTTCCTTTATTTTTTTTTCACAGATTACTCGTAGACTTTGAT